>NC_138375.1:79648084-79792696 GCF_054177405.1 Leptonychotes weddellii | reverse complement strand
CCTACTCTTAGGGTTGCTGTGAGGACTGCACAAAGTAAACAAATGTACAGTATTAAGCACAGTGCTTAACACTGAAGCTCAATAAACCTAGTACCCATCCCTCACTTGGTTGATGTACAGAAAAATGACTTACAAAATATGTCTATGTTGGTGGCTTTGAAGAGTCTACTGATTAAGGCTATTTGAGGATCTCATTATTCCTAATACAAAGATAAAGCTGATGGGGCACCTGGGTGGCTCAGATGGTTAAGTGTCTGCCTTCGGCTCAGGTCATGATCCCGGGGTTCTGGGATCTAGCCCCGCGTTGGGCTCCCTGCTCTGCAGGAAGCCTGCTTCTCTCTCTCCCGCTCCCACTGCTTGTGTTCTCTCTCTGGCTGTCTCTCTCCCTGTCAAATAAATAAAATCTTAAAAAAAAAAAAAGATAAAGCTGAAATATGGAATTGCCTCTGATCATTCTTTGGAAAATATGGTATTTATCATATCACATCAGCTAGTCAATATCTACTCAGATACATTATTTACATTTCAACCTGGGACAATCTTTCTTTGTAATAATTGCCAGCATCTCACCTTTTGTTTTACAATTACTGATCGTGTTTCTAAAATGCTTCTAATAAAATATAACTAGTGTTTTATTTTTATATCTGATTGTCACACTGTTTTAGAAACTTTTATTCTAATTCATTCAGATGAGTTATGACTGGTATTAATAATGAGTTAAATAAAGACCATCTCTTTGGAATGGATGAAGAATCATAATAATTACATAGATTTATATAAAATGTCTTTTAATATTTATTTTAGATGCAATTTAGTTACCTAGATGTACTTGCACATTGGTATTTTATTTAGTGAAACAGTGTAAGAGTAGGTTCAATACAGAAGGCACTGGCCCAAATACTTTCATATATCTAAAACCACTTTTAATCAGACTTTCATAACCACAAACTGTAGGTGGAATGTCTCAATACAGTATGGTTTCTGTTGTACTCAACCTCAGAATTTAGCACGTTACAACATTCACCATCAAAGTACATTTCAGCACAGAAATATCATTAAAGCTACTATTTGTGTTTACTTTTAGGTACTCCTCAACTTTTGTGTAACCAAATAGGCTTCTGGATAATGCATACTTATTTGATAATACCTGTCAAAAAAGTCAGAGCATATAGCTTCTTTTCATTAAAACTGCAAACTGAAATGGTGCTGACTCTATTAAAGCATTTAAGAAAATATCTTCAAACTCTACTCTTAATTGCTCTAAATTTAATTCTGTATTATGTTCATATTCTTCATAGCGTATTCAAAATGTATTTTATAATGCTTTTTCTCTCATTGTGCATAGTTAGATAAAACTGTTTTTAAGCATTAAGCTTTCTAAAGAGATCTGGGATATTACTCTTCGTTTAAAATATGCCACTCAATGACAAAGATTGCAGTTCAGAGCTTTTATACTTAAATATAATAATGTATTGTAATGATTACATTTTTCATAACTTGACAATAATTTGTAATGGGGACAAGTCCATTTCTATTTAAATAACATATTTTTAACCCTAGGTGAGATAGAAAACTTTTTATAGTAGTTAGGCAAAGAGATGCTCTTTTCCACTGCTTATCTCTATCAAGGTGCACTGACAAGAGAATAAAGCCAGTATTGTTTAGTGGACACTGTAACTTGACATTTAGTTTTCAGAATTAAAGAAACTTAATATGTAATATATGCATGGAAAGCAAAATTACTCTGTAAACACTGACCATTTTATTTTTTCCTTTACTTCTTTTTTTTTTTAATTTTTATTCATTTATTTGACAGAGAGAGACACAGCGAAAGAGGGAACACAAGCAGGGGGAGAGGGAGAGGGAGAAGCAGATTCCCAGCTGAGCAGGGAGCCCGATGCGGGGCTCGATCCCAGGACCCTGGGATCATGACCTGAGCCGAAGGCAGACGCTTAATGACTGAGCCACCCAGGCGCCCCTCCTTTACTTCTTGAAACAGCCCCAAATATAATGATGATGTTGCAGTAAGAGGTTTTGGCATTGAGTTTTATAGGAACTTCAAGTTTTAAATTCTAGCATAAGGGCAGGCATCACACATCTTATATTTACAATTACTTTAGAACTTACTAGGTATGAATCAGGAATTGAAATTAGAATTTGAAACTGAGAAAAGGCACATTCATTAAATACAGCTCCATACAACTCAGTTATAAAGAAATTTGGTGAATCTGCTCACAGAAACAAAAATAATTCAAACAATTTTTATTGAGCATTTTCTATATGCCAAATGCTAAGCAATATTTATTGATCATTCTCCATGTCAGACATCTGTGCTAGGTGCTGGGGCTTCTATTGCATATATATATATCTCCCTTGTTCATGTCTCTTCCTCATGGCTGGAGAAAAAATAGTCATTTAATTCATTAAGGCTTAAAAGCAATTTTCTTTATTTGAAGCAAAGTGTTTTACTTAGTTAATAGCGTTATATTTTCAGTCATGTGTAGTGACCTGAAATTGTATTTTTATCTAGAGTTAGAGGTGAATTCAGTTTTTGTTTTCTGACCAATCTTTTCTCTAGACTGAACAAGAAAAATAACAGTAGATGTCAACCCAATCAAGATGAATATGAAATGAAACCTACCATATTGGTTACTTCTTATCTTGTACTCAGTGAAAGCTAACTGTGGTATTATGCCCCTCCCCCTTTCCATCTGGTTGCTGGCAGGCTCCCAATCAAGCTGCAAGGCTTAAATTAGTTTAAATGCCAATTTCTTCTACGAAGCTTTCATTGTTACATTCAGATAAAACTCATTCCTCCCTCATTGTCGTCCTCTAAAACTTTTTACAAACCTTTACTGTGAGACTTATTCTAATATTATAGAGTTGGTTGTTTATGAGTCTGCTTCTCCTATTGGCTTTCAAGTTCGCCAAAGACCCCATCTGTGGTTTCATCCAGACTGACCAGTGGACACTCAATGAACATTTGCTGAACCAGTGGATTATGGAATGAAAATAGTCTATTTCAAAGTCTGAATGTTTGGTTTGTGGCCAAATTTGATGAAAAAGATGAGGTTCTAAAAAATGGTGGCATGAAGTCAAAGACCTTCTCCTTTTTTTGTAGAAATAAAATAATCTTGATTTTATAGCTTTTGAGCTAAGATAACTTTTGTAAAGCTTAAGCTCATTCAGATTTTTATTTATTTTTATTTATTTATTTATTTATTTATTTATTTATTTATTTAAAGATTTATTTCTTCATTTGACAGAGATAGACACAGCGTGAGAGGGAACAGAAGCAGGGGGAGTAGGAGAGGGAGAAGCAGGCTCCCCACTGAGCAGGGAGCCCGATGCGGGGCTCGATCCCAGGACCATGGGATCATGACCTGAGCCGAAGGCAGAAGCTTAATGACTGAGCCACCCAGGCGCCCATCATTCAGATTTTTAAACAATCATTTCAGCAGGATCTGCTGTAAGGGTTTTGTTGTTTTGTTTGCTTACTTTTAAATTAGCCATTTCAAGGTTTAATACTTAAGGCTTTAGATGGAGAAACCAGTTTTCAATTATAGTTGACTTTTTATAAAGCTTGAGCTATGTAGGATTTCAATAAAAATTTGCTACCAAGAAAAAAAAATAGTCAGAACAAGTATATTGATTGAATAAATGTTTAAGTAAAATTTTTAAAATTTTCAAATAAAATTTTAAATTTCAAAAAAAGAAAAAAAATAGTCTTTATGTCTCAATATAATTTTCTGCTAAAAGTACTTTTTTTTACTTGACTTTTTGATAATTTAATCTCTCAAAAGTAAGAGATTTTGGATATATGTATTTGTTTTACTAAAAAGTTTACATGTTGAGGAGCCTGGGTGGCTCAGTCATTAAGCGTCTGCCTTCGGCTCAGGTCATGATCCCAGGGTCCTGGGATGGAGTCCCACATCGGGCTCCCAGCTCAGCAGGGAGCCTGCTTCTCCCTCCCCCACGCCCCCTGCTTATGTTTCCTCTCTCGCCGTGTCTCTCTCTGTCAAATAAATAAATACAATCTTTAAAAAAAAATTAAAAAAAAGTTTACATGTTAGTGACAGGGATCTTGAGAAAAAGTAATTACACCATTTTGGACTCTGTAATAGATAAGCTAGAGAATGTCTGGAGAGAAATACAATATGTATATATGTTTTAGATTTCAAGAAAAAGATATTTCAAAAAGTTCAGAGAAAAGTGGTCTTTATTCCTTGCCTAGATGACTCATCATGAAGGATGATAAAGTGTGAAGATAAAAATTTAATTTTATAGTCACAAGATAAAGGGGCAGGATCTAAGAGTTCAAAATGACTGCATTCTTTGAGCAAGAATTTCTTGAACCTTCCAGTTTAGATTTTCAAAGAATATGTATTTGGCAAAGTATTTGATAAAGTCTTCATCTCAATATTATAGAATTGAGACTGGCTCGTAGTAATTTAGATGATTTAAATATGAATTGATCGATCAGTGTTAAGTTTAAGGGAAAGTCTCTAGTAAAGGGCCACAGAGTTCAGTAACTTTTCTGTCTCAGATATTTCTGTCATTGGTTTAGATGAAGATGCTTATCAGACCTGTGTATTAACATAAATCTGGTAGAATCTCTATCTATAGCTCCTGCTACAGACTAGAAAGCTGGTCACGAATAACATGATGAAACAGGTAATTTTAAAGTCTTCGTTCATATTTTAAAAATACAATTCTATAAGCTCAGGTTGGAGGAAAATTAATGTAGTGGCTGATTTGTTATAGTGTTCCATAGTAGAAATTAATAATTCTAATGATCTTTTGTTAGTACTAATTAATCTTAGGCACAGTATTCAGTTCTCAGGATTGCATTTTAAGATGACACTGACAAAATCAGAGTGTCTATTGGATGGCAAAGAGGTTGATGTAGGATCTAAGAACATTTTGCATTAGAAATCACTGAGGGAATCTGGAATGTTTAATCCAGAGAAATATAGTTAAAAGTGATATGCTGAACACTTTCCAAGATCTGAAGACTTGTGGCCATGTGAAGAGGCAAATGAGTTATTCTGTTTTATTCTACAGATCAGAACTAGAAAGCATTGCTGAAAATCTTTTATTTTTTAAAAATGATTTATTTATTTGAGAGAGAGAGAGAGAAAAAGCGTGCACGCAACCATATGTGTGTAGGGTGGTGCAGAGGGAGAGAATCCTTGCAGCAGATTCCTGGCTGAGCGCACAGCCTGCCGCAGGGGGCTGGATCCCACAACCTAGTAGCCGAAACCAAGAGCCAGACGCTCAACCAGCTGAGCCACCCAGGTGCCCCTGCTGAAAATCTTTTAAAGAGGCTGAAAATTGGGGAAAATCTAGTGAGGAGAACTGCCAAGGAGTCTAGTCTCATAAAGTAGAAAGCAGTTCATTCCTGAACATGTTCAAGTAGAGCTGCTTATGGAGGAAGTAGGTGTTCCTGAATTAAACAGGAAGCTGGACTAGAGTAAGCTTTAAAATATTTATTTCAGATTTTAGGTGTTCAGAATCTATGCCTAGGTAGCACAGACTTCTAGGTCAAGGGGAAGATCTGAGTGAATGGTAATATGGTTCAAAACAAGAATCTATTTTTGCAATTTCATTCTATAGAATGCCTTAAGTTTTGGGTACTCAGTCTCATAAATATAGTATCATAATCACCTCTAGTTTCCATATTCCAAGAAATAAAACAGGGTCACTTACTTTTTGTAGCTAGATGAGATACAAAGACTGTAAAGAATTTGAGTTTCAATATTAAATTTTGGACAGTGCTGAAAATGCACAGAAAAATAACTGTAGAGGTTGATAAAATAGAAAATTCATCTTATTAAAATATTTTTAAAGAAGCAGTGTGGTATAGAAACAAAAACGTGGGAATTGAAAATCAAGTCTGAGATCTGCCACTTACAAGCTGTGTGCTCTTGGGTAAACTGTAACTTATCTGAACCCCAGTTTTCTCCCCTATGAAATGAAGGTTATACGAAGCATCTTATAGAGTCTTGAGAGCTAACCTAGGGCCATAATAAAAGTGTAAGTGACTTGTTGACTGTGAAACACTAACCAAGGCAGGTAGTATTTTTCCTCTGATGCATTTAGCTCAGTTATTTCTTGTTACATACTGTAAAAGATTGCTATCCTAGAACCTGACAACTTGTGTTACCATTATTATGTCTATACTCGAGTTTCTCTCTCAGCTAGACCTTGAACTTTCCTTGACAGCCTAGAACATCTCTTTTCCAATCTTGTAACCTGAGGTCCCAGAACAATACTTGACTAAATATTTGTTGAATGAATGAATGGATAGATGGATGGAGCAATCCAAAATGAATGGCTAAAAATAAATTTCTGTGCATGCTCAACTATGTTAATAGGAAATTTGCCACTGAAACAGGAAAATTTCACATTGTTATTTTCCTTTTTTGTCATATTAATTTATGGGGAAATATGCATTTGGTAAAACTGAATAGTAGGGAAATCTGACTGGGTTAAATTTTGTGTGTGGGTTTGTTGATGAAATTATCCTCTTCCTTATAATTGTTTTTAGATAAGTGTAGACTTCATTTGGTGACTTTTTTCTAAGGAGTTCAAAGACCTCATAATAAGTTATCTCACTACATTTGACAGTGTCTCTTTGAAGTTAGGATAAGGCACAGTTCATCATCCCCATTTCTCAGATGATACTGTAAACAAAGACGTTTATCCAAGGTCACAAAACTAATCTTGGATGAACTAGAAACAGAACCCTCTTCACCCAAAATTCATTCTTCATTCCATTCGTCAGTGTTCCCTCTTTCAGATAACTATGCATTTTAGGGGCTGATGTTCAGCACAGCATGGATCCCATCAACTAACCGTTCATTGAGCAGTGTACAGGTACATTAAGGATTGTCAGCAATTCTGATGTGTACAAGCAGAGTAGTACATAACCTATTAATTAATGTAAGGATAGCTTTCTAGGTTAAAGTAAAAAAATATTAATAATACAAAAATTGAGAAGAAGCTGGCTTCTACATCCTGACAATAAATCAAAGCTCCTTTTGTGTGGACACTGCAGCCAATTCTGCCCTCAAGACCTCCAGCCATTCCCACTAAAGCCAGTGAGAACCACATGCATGACCTAGTGGGCACACACTAGTTCTATATTTGTGGATGTTTATTTAAATTTCACAAAATGAGAAACATTTTGGTTGGTAAAAAATACAGGTCTGTTTACAGGCAGAATAAAAAAGGTGGGACTCCGACTTACACACAGGCAATGTAAATACCAAGTTCTAAAAACAGAGGACAAGTCCTGTATCATTTC
This sequence comes from Leptonychotes weddellii, assembly GCF_054177405.1. NCBI lineage: Eukaryota > Metazoa > Chordata > Mammalia > Carnivora > Phocidae > Leptonychotes > Leptonychotes weddellii. The sequence goes on along the minus strand of NC_138375.1, from coordinate 79,785,387 downwards.
CTACAGGGCAGGGAGATTAGTTTGACTACTGTGTAACGGAAAGGGCATTTAATAGTAAGTCTCTACACCACATGTGTGCCGGCTCCGTTCACCCCCTATCCCAGCTCTGTTCATCCCAGCTCTGTTCATAAAGTTACCTTAGAAGAACTTTCCTGCCATAGTAACTGTGGGAGTCCTTGCACCTTACAGGAAAAAGTTCCGAATAAATGAAAGAAAAGACCTTTGGAAACTGCAGCTGCTCACATCTATGAGAATAACTGAGTCCTAAACTCTAAAGAACTTGTGATGCATTACAAGGGAAGTAACAATAATTTTATCTATGTGTCCCTAATACTTCTTTCCACCACCCAGAATACTGTCAGCTGAATCCTAACTGAATTGCTCAATGAGTCTGCTCAATGAGGGGAGAACTTTTTACTCATTTCTTTAACTCATAAAGTAATTATTAGTTTCTTTGTTTTACAATGTATTTGGGACTAATGTATCCAAGGAAGCCTTCTTTCAAAGTTTTGAGGTTTTATCTTTTTTTTTTTTTTGTCCAACTAGAGTCATGATAAATATAACCCTCATCCTATGAAAATATTTTAGATCCATTCCTCCTCACCCCCAGCATAGATAATTTCTCCTCCTGGTTAAGGAAACAGAGTGGCTAATGAGGGATAAGATGGACAGCTCATAGATACAATGCACTCTCTAATCCAGAGCCACGAAGTCTTCCTATGTGTTTAATGGGTTAGGGATGGAGTCAAGAGTCTGCAACGACAATCTCTAATTGAAAAAAAGGGAAATGCCCTCTTAAATGCTCTTTTTCTTCCCCTGGCTTGTTCCTGACAGTAAGTAATGGTACAACTGTTCTAAACTATTCCTCTTCAATTTTATTTTGTTTAATTCAGTCTGTCATTAGAAAGGCTTGCGAGCTTTAGGCTTGATGATTACTCTCGGTGGGAGGAAGTAATACCACTGCAGACTTGTGTTCTAGACAAGCGCTCCTTTATACAATGACGGGGCCTGCCATCGTAAATGAAAGGCTCTTTAAAAAGCAGTGAGGGACTCTTTTAAGCAGACTGCTACCATGTGCTTGTAACCCTCCAGCATAACTTGCGAGGATGAGACAGCAGTGTGTTCTGCTGCAAAGAGGACTATTGTCCTTGTTAGCCTCAAGCAAATTGAGCCATGTTTCGCTGCAGTGTAACAGGATTTCCAAAGGGTTTTCAAGCAGTAGTTCCTAAAATTCTGAACAAAATAAAAGGATTAAAATAGGGGATGAAGAGTATGGAATTTAGAACTCTACCAGCCCCTCACCTAAGGTCAACCCCAAGCCCCAAAATAAAACTTTAAATTTTGTGCACTGCACACTACTTGAGGAAGAATATTGAATAATGAGTTAGATCACAGTTAAGTAACTGAATGCATATGAATAAACTTGAGTGTTTACTCACAAACTTATAGGGTCTGGGTTTTAAAACTTGTGGTAGCTGATTTCTGATATATCTGTTTACATGACAAAAAGGAAGAAAGATGATCTACATTATTAAACTTACCAGGATTTAAAAGATTTTATTGTAGCCCATTTTTAAGCCTAAGAATGTTCTGGATTTTAAAAAAGAGAAGGCTATAAAATGCAGTATGTTTTTAATTTTTTATATGCGCCATTCAGGTCTGCTTGGTTTGTTAAAAGGCTGATTTACGTTCTAAATTCAATCTGTGGATGCAGTCATAAAATAAATACCTCTGTTTCTCTATACCTCATATACATAAAATGAATCTGAGAAGAAACAAATAAACCAGATTAATATTTTGGGGGCAAAAACATGTTTACTAGTTTAACAAAGCCAAAATGTACCTAAGGTAAAGGTCAAAGACTACTTCATTCCCTGCTGAGCAAATGCTCAGGAAGCACATTTGTCTACGTTTCCTGTCATAACAGGAAGAGTGTAACTTCTTCCTTTCCACGATGGCTTCAGTTTTACCTCCTAACTCCAATATTTTCTCCCTCAGGGCCTTCCAAATCAATCCTCGCAAGACAGAAGGCAGGAGGCTGTCTCCGTTGTAGTTTCCAAACAGTTGCGTTTGTTGAAATGTTATTTAAATGTTAGTGATTTCTTAAGCTAAACTGTTCCAACTTAAAATTAAAAGTCCAATTTCCAAACATTTAGAGTGGTTCTCTTATTCCTATTAGTGGTTCAACATATTTCAAAAGAAATGCAAATATATATTCCATATTATGGAAGTTCATTTATTTCAATTTAATTATGTTATTTTGCTTTTTTTTTTTTAAATTTATTTATTAGAGAGAGAGAGAGAGAGAGAGCGCAAGAGGGGGAAGGGTTAGAGGGAGAAGCAGACTCCCCGCCGAGCAGGGAGCCCGATGTGGGACTCGATCCCGGGACTCCGGGATCATGACCTGAGCCGAAGGCAGTCGCTTAACCAACTGAGCCACCCAGGCGCCCTGTTATTTTGCTTTTTAAACTAAAGCTTTTATTCTGGGGGTGGGGAGGGGGAGTTGCCATACTGTCTCCAATAAGAGTATGTGAGGATGTAAACTTTAAAAATACTTTCATCATAATAATTTTTGAAGGAGCTTATTTTAAATGAATAAATTACAATGTTAGAGGAAGTCTAGACTGCAAAAGACATAGCTTTTGAAAAAATTAGCAACATTGTTCTTTAATCTACAGTTTGGAAGAAACTTCTTGGTTTATGTGGTCTATTTATAATGTTAATATTTTTAGGGTTGGTTTCTCAGTAATACAATGTCACACAGTTTGTGCGTTTGCAAAGCAAAAGGTGACTTGTAGCAGAATGGAGTGTGCATGCATTTGCAGAGGTGAAAGGTGCCATTCAATGCCAACTTTCTACACAAAATGATTGAGATACAATAAATACAAGCATCGGGATTTTTCTAAATGATAAATGGAAATGGAAATGATATGAGATATTCAAATTAGAACTGAAACAACAAAACATCTTGAAGCCCTCAGGTACATGGAAGAAATCGTTACCATTTTCCTTGTGAAACTTTTTGGATTCCCTATCAAAGGAAAGCTAATGAATGAGTTTGATGGCATTTGAGACAATACTTCTCTGGTAGTAAAGGAATAGATCTATTCAATACAAATATAAAATACCCCACATGTATGGGATGCATAGCAAGTGTGTGGCAAGCTATCTCTATGATTCAACCATATAGTGGGGAGACCATTTGTGAATTGTTTTTAAATTGCTAGGAATAGAAGAGAAATGAATGGCCTGATGTCATAGCTGTTAAACGTACATCTGAGCACTCTAGCTACTTCTTTCTTTGATTTGGAAACTCACAAAAGTACATTTTTTTCCTTCTGGTTTCCCTTTTCAGTCTCTTCAATCACCAGTAATTCCAGCTCTCTGAAGAAAACTTTTCCCCTTGGTGATTTTAAGATTAATGAAAGAATGATTTAACTTATGTGCATGGTGAACCTTTAAGTAGGCGTCCACAGGATGCATCAATATACCTTATAATTCAATTCTGAAATGTACTACTATGTGCTAATATATTACTATGATACGCCCTAATTTTATTTATTGAAACCAAGTTTAGGGGAGGCAGTTAGCTGTTAAAGAAATGACACTGAAGGGGAAAAAGGCATAATAATCATCATTATGAGGTATTTGTGGATTTATTTTAGATTTAAATCAACAGTTTTGTGATTTTTTTGAACTTTTTATTCACTTGATTTAAAAGAAGGTTCCAGACATTCATTGACGAACATGGATAACTCTGATAGTATTTTAATTTCCTCTCTAATAACATATACTTGCTTTGTATACATACAAACAACTAATGATACTGGAAGTTCTGTTTGTGCAAATGACAAAATAAAAAGTATATGACTGGATTACTCTGTTCTTTGATTCATGGTTCAGAATTCATCACAAAGTTATTTCCTGAAGCAGTTTATTTGTCTTTCTAAATTATCTAGTTCCTTACACTTAAAGAGTAAGTTAGTAGGTTGTTACTCTCAAGTTTAGAACTGTAATTAGCCTCTTATTTACTGGTATTCTGGATATCACCTTGGAGGAACACTACAGTAAAAATTCCCCTGAAATTTTAGCTTAAATTCTAAGAACTGCCTAAAATACTAGAAAGCAGGAGAAAGTAAGGAGTAATATTCATTTCTTTTTAAAATAGAGTCATTTGAGGAAATCAGTAAATCTCTTTTATTCAGTTTACTTTAAAAAATATCAGATTTAGTTTAAAAACATCTGTATGTAGAAACCATTCAGAGGTTGTATCTACACTGAACATATTTCTCCAGGATTATTTTCTGAGCCCATTTAAGGTAATTTATAAGTCTTATAAAGAAACTGACATAGGGGCATAAGAAAAGAGAAAAAGTTAGAAAATTTAACAGCTACGATCTCTGAATTCTTTTTAGTCATAAGGGGATTCTCTTGTTCTATTAACAGGAGAATGCTGCTAATTGTCTTTAATTTGTGCTCCAGTTATTGCACTGATAATTACATGAAATTTTGTTTGCTGGCAAAAACTATTAGTGTGCCAGACCTGATGGAAGAGAATTTAAGACATTTAAAAATCCTTTTCCCTTAACTTACTATATTAGGCCATGACTGTGTTATTTGGCAAACATTTTTTCCCTTACAATTAGTCAAACATTTAAATGCCTTTTTATAACAAGTCACACAAATGCATTTGGATTTACCTCTCTTATCCTTTCAAAGTGGGGAAGCTGAGAATTTAAAATGCAAACATACACATATAAACAGGGTTTAGGTTAGACAAGCCTAATTTTTATATATCTGTCCTCTTGATACAACTGATATCACAGATTTCTAAGTCTAATTTGTTTGTAAAAAGAGTCATACAAGGGCAAAACTCATTTAAAAAATCTGTTTTTTTTCAGGATCGTATTTACTGGTACCATATGAAGGAGGGTAACATTATTGCCTGATTACTGAAGGTACTTAAGGGGTAAAAACAAAGAATACAGATGGAGACACTGAAATCGTAGTGTTAGAATAAGCTGGAAGCTGGAAGGGATAAAAACGGTGATAAGTAGCTCAAAATAACTTGGTCAGTAACATAACTGGAAAATAAGTCCCACAAGCTTAGAACTTGGAAAACTACTTCTTCCCATCCTTGTCAAAAGCACTGCTCTGCAAATGTCTGTGATTTTCCTTTGGGTCCACAAGCCATCCTCTGCCATCAGCTTCTGCCCTGAAAGGATTCTCTTGCTCCTTGTGAGCTTCCAAAGCCTCCTTTGTGCTCCTGCTCTGCTCTGCTCTGTTCCATTTCTCCTTCCAGCTACCCGATAGCCTTTTAAAGGTAAAACCCTCTTGAAATGAAGGTTTAGGTATGACACAGAGCAGGAGTTGCTTTGACGGAAGTCACATTAACTTATAACAGCTAATGGTTTAGAGAGCCTGAGTCTTAATAGGAACAGCTAATAGGTACATTTATTGGGCATTTATAATATGTTAGATGCTTTACATTTATCCCCTACTTTAATTATCCCAATGACCTGATGAGGTGGGTACTATTTTTTAACCCTTACTCTACTGATGAGGGAACTGATAAGGCTCAGAAGGGTTAAGTCACTTGCTGGAGGGTCATACAGCTAGTAGGTGGGCAGAACTGGGACCAAAGCTAGGTTCATATGTGTCTAAAAACCATGCTCTTCGCCATTATGTTATCCTGGATGCAGTATGATGTAACTGGGAAAAAGCAAAGACACAAAACCATGCTCTTAGCCATTATATTACACAGGATGCAACATGACATAATTGAGAAAAGCATGTTTTGTTTTGTTTTGTTTTAATCTGAAAGATGTGGGCTCCAAATCTTGGCCACCACCTAGTATTACTATCTAACTTCAAAGCTTTGCATGATCTGGGCCCTGCCTTGCATCTAATCTTTTCTCTCATCTCTCTAAAGTCATACACATCAGACTCAAGTTCCACGAGCTTTCCCTTGGCTCCTTAGCAAGCTCTTTCCGTTCTTAAGGAGCTTTGCAAATATTGTTCCATCTGGAATGTTGTCACCTGCCTAACTCTGACTCATGTCTTAGTTCCCATCTTTTAGCATTTCCTCAGAGAGACCTTCATCTAATCCCCAATCTAAATAAAGCACCTCTTGTTAATACTTTGATAATTTCACTCATAGCACATTATTTACAACATTTTTATTATATATTTGCATATCTCATGTCTGCTTCATCCCACTAAGCCAGGGATCCACAAAATCTGGCCCACAGGCCCAATACAGCCCATCCCGTTTTTGTCAGTAAAGTTTTATTCAAACACAGACACATTCATTTACACATTGTCCATGGCTGCTTTCGTGACTAGGGAAGAGGTGAGTAGTTGAGACAAAGACCGTATGGCTAACAAGGTAAAAAATATTTGCTATTTGGCCCTTTACAGGAAAAGTTTGCTGACTTCTGTGGCAGATGATAAAACTGTATGAGATTCGTCTGGTTTACCACTGAATACTTATTGTCAGGCACATTGCAATCTAATACTATTTGTTAATTTAATAAATAAATGAACTATTCAACTGTAAATGGGGTTAATAAGAATTAAATGAAATAATACATATGTAATTCTTGGTACATGTTGCTTTTATTAAGTTAACTGGAAATCTCTTTAAGATAAATTAAAAATTCATGATTTTATTTATTTTAACAAGTTAGCTTAAGTAATCCAACCAGTTTAAGTTAGAAATTGAGAAATAAGTAGTTTTCATAAACTCAGAAACTCTGGACAAATTTTGAACAATAAAAGAGCTGTTAATTTTTTTCCTTCTCTTAAACTATTTTATGTATACAATTGGAGTTTCTGAATTTTAGTTGTTCTCCTTACTTCCATTATGAAAAGCAGAGGAAGGGCAAAATTCAATTTAAACAGATAGCTGCTCTGTTTTATAGCAGTGTTAGTTCTTAATGATATTCAACTTATACATTAGCTTTGTAATATTTCATTTCACACTTTCAAGTCTCTATTTCTTATTCTGTAAAAACACACCCTGTTTTCTGTATAGCCAAATAAACACCTGAAAAGGCAGAGCAGACTTTTAGTACTTTTTAAGAAAAGATGACATTGAACCATTGTGTGAGGTTCTATTAGGGAGTCTGCAGTGGTGGAAGCTTCAAAAAGAGCAAAACAGTTAACATTTTTCTTTTCAACCTGTGAACACATAGTTTAAAGGAAGCCCAGGCTGGGGGTGCCTCCACACTTGGGATGATTTGCTCCTGCCGGTTTGCTAGTGCTGATTATAGAAGTGACCTACATCTTTTAGGTTCTCATGACCGCTCTTGTAGTAGGTGAGTGGTACACATAACAAACATTTATAAGTAGATGGATGTTGGGGACTGTCAATAGCCATCTAAAATAATCACTGAAATATACATTAAAACATGGCAGTTTTCAATTTTACCAAATCAATTTAAGAGGATGAGTGAAGGGCCTGCTGCACCTAAAGTGTGGAGAAGACTACATAGATCTGAAATTTCTATAGAATAAAATCAAGGAATTCACCTTCAACATTAAAAAAAAAATCTAAATTTAACAGAATTCAAACAATTTTTCTTCTCCTAAAATTATGACGACTTCTGACATGGATGAGAGTAACAGCAATTGTAGACACAACCATATTTAAATTAAGAAAAGATATTCAATTATTAGCTCAAAACCATGTGCTAAAATTCTTGCACCCCTGTTATGAGTTTTATGTTCCTTTATGTAGCATGATGAAAACTCATGAATTCAACCTACAGAAATTTTTTTCTTTCTTTGTAAGCAAAAGGAAGATACAGTGAATTTCATGAACCTAAAAATTACCTGGCATTATTAATGAAATGTAGGTACTAAGTCATATAATTTCTAACTACACTCAAAATAGATTCTAGTCCAAATAATTGGGTCTAAAGAGTCAATGGTACATGGTGTTCAATATTTCAAACTTAATTTCAATTTCAAGTTATAAGCCAACTAAAAAATATTGTGGTTTTATATTGACAGAATTACTACTTTTTGGCTTGACCCATAGCAATAAACAATGTGTAGGAAAACAATAAAGAAATCCATCATAAACCTTTATTTATCCTTTAGCTCAATTTTCAGCCAAAAATAGTTCAAGTCGTATGTACCTTAAATACAATAATTTAGGGGGTATAAACTTGAAAATCTAAAAAGTTTCTTTATCTCTTAATGACATACTGGCTTTGATGGCATAAAGAACAACTTCTATTCATTATAATTTACACAGGTAACAACTTAAGTGTCCACTGATGGATGAATGAATACAGAAGTGGTTATACACACACACACACACACACACACAATGGAACATTATTCAGCCATAAAAAAGAGGAAATCCTATCATTTGCAACAACATGTATGAATCTTGAAGGCATTATGCTAAGTGAGATAAGTCAGACAGAGAAAGAAAAGACTGTATGATCTCAATTATATGTAGAATCTAAAAAACAAACAAACTCATCAAAAGAGATCAGATTTGAGATTATCAGAGGGGGAGGGTGGGAGGAGGGAGAAACAGATGAAGGTGGTCAAAAGGTACAGACTTCCAGTTACAAGATAAATAAGTCCTAGGGATGTAATGTACAACATGGTGACCATAGTTAACACCAATGTATGATATACAGGAATGTTGCTAAGAGAGTAAATCCTAGGAGTCCTCATCACAAGGAGAATTTTTTTTCTTTCTCTTCATTGTATCTATATGAGATGATGGGTGTTAGCTGAGCCTATTGTGGTAATCATTTCGCAATATATGTAAATCAAACCAACACAATGTATACCTTAAAATTACACAGTGATGTATGTCAATTACTTCTCGATAAAACTGGAAAAAATATAAAAAAACTTAAACCACAGATCAGTTCTAGTCTCACTTGCAGTTCCAAAAAGACAGAAAGGGACAACCGGAGAGAGAGAGTGTCTTTATTTGGGGAAAATGAGTCTGGTGAGGGCATCTCCAAGGCTATCCTCTTAGCTTTCCTCAGAGTAAATGGCCAACAGGTAAAACATTCTTCTCTCCCATGGTCAAGGAATGCCTGTTTCGCAGGTTCCATTATCCATCTGTAATGGTTGGGATCTGGCAGTACTGTAATTTCTCCCATATTTTGTTATTTAACATTAGAATGCATACAAACCACCCAGCTATCCTTGTATCACCTAACTAAATGCACTCTCCCCAAGTGTGAAGAAAAATAGTCAAATCACAGATATTCATGATATACAAGTCTTTGCTGAATAGAGCATTTGGATAGATAAAATCTTTAGGATACATTAATGGGATCATACAGCATTATCAATGGAGTTGTAGAAAAAAAATTGTAACATCATCTGCCTCTTTGTTTATAAAATTCATGGTTTAAAGAAGATGGTGTGAATTAACTAATAGTTTTTGCCTATATGTTTTAAGTTACTAATACTTGGCGAGGGTGTTTGTTGTTGTCAGCACAATGCTAAATATTTTGAATACATTTCAAAGTCTCTTTTACTGTGAATACAATGAAAGCTATTTTCATAAGCCTATATTCTAAACCTTTAAATGGATGACCACAAAAGGCCTTGTTTCCATGAATATAAGAATATCTTTGATGATGCATGCAGTGTAGCAATGTTATGCTTATTAACTCTTAATTATTAAGCTATTAGTATTACAGAAGTACAGTTCCCATTCAAAATTTATGTCGAAATAAAAAGTGAACAATCATGAATGTGTAAACTATTTCTCTAACAGACAAGGTAATTTTTTTCCCCTTTACATATGATAGAATATTAGCATTTAAACTGGCCACATTTAATTCACTAAAACTTCTCTTAATGGATGTTTGTAAGTTCAAAATGTTTTCAGTATCTTTAAAATAGCTGGGGACAACGTAATAAATAGTCCATGTAAATAATGATACAGGAAAAAGTTTACCCCACTCACCTGTCTGTTACGTTCATCCATAATCCTCGTAATCTGAATCTTTTTTCTCCCCATAGTCCCCGTTTTTCTTCTCTCTCTCGTCCCTGAAATTATGTATTTTTTCCTTCCTTTTCTTTCTCCTTCCTGTTTCCTCCAAACAAATCTCCTTCTTCAGCACTTGCACTGCTCAGTTCCCAAATTCCTGCATTCGTTCCTGCTGGACAAAAGAGAAAAATTAAATACCACTTTAACAGAGAGGCGGTTTCATAAGAGCGATCATATTCTAATTTTTTAAAAAAGAGAACTATATGAAAGTAAGCCAATCAAATGAATGAAAATAAGTACTAAAAGCACATAGTATATCCCACGCAGGAGCATATCAAATAGGAACAGTTTGTTTTTATAATTAAAATAATCTCATAAGTAATTTAACAAGTCATTTAAATGACAAAAACTATACTTCAAAGCCCAACACTTGAAATGTATCTTTTGCAACGAGTTCCTTAATATTTTTTAATGAAATTAGGTGACTATTTTCACCCTTCTATTATGAAAAATTACCTAAATCAGAGAGTTAATGAACCTTCATGTACCTGTGTATGCTAAGTAGGGCAGCTAATTCATTTCTGAAGGGAAAACAATCTCGTGTTTTGACAGCAGAGGTGATAACGTCCCCTCGTTATGCAAATAGGATGGACTATTATGAAAGTGCTATTTGATATATGTAAATGTCAACTAATTTAAATCTAAATCCTTTAATCTTATTTTTAAAAAGTCACTGCCATGAGAACACTGTAAAAATAATATGGGATATTTAATCTTACATAATAAGCAGCTATCAGCAGTGAGATCTCCTTTTCCTCTTGAAAGCCCTTAAGCTATATCTTGAATACAAGAATCAAAAAAGATAATCATTCACAGAAAAGAAATGGTGCAAAAAATTAGAGTATTACTCCATTTATAATGATACTTTTTTTTATAACTACACTTTTTATAATAAGCCCTCAGTTCTCTAAATTTAAATATTTTAAAAAGACATATCATATGTCTTTGGGGAGTAAGATACAAAATTACAGAAGCCTGGTATTATATACTAGATACCTTTAGGTCATGAATTAAAATTAAATAAATGATCATCAATAATATAAAATAAACCCAGAGAACCCTAGTATTAAAAGTATGTATTTTACTTTGCTTTAAATTATATCTGAAAACACTTGAACATAATGAAAACGAATTGCCGTGAAATGTGGAAGTTAACAAGAAAGCATTCCACACTGGATTCTTCATTTGTATGCAACAGCTTCAATTATTCTATCCAGTTTTATGTCAAAGAATGCTACTACTTTACGCGTTGCTCAGAATTTCCCTGTTTTAGTTGGTGTCTGATCAGGGACCTGAGAAATTCCCACATGTATTATGTAATGTTAAGCCAATGTCCTGGCTATTTAATAGATTATTTGGCTTCAGTTCAAAGTTATTGGAACAGGAAAGCTGTTATACACTTGGTCAGATCATCAGCTGTCTTTTGATTTCTTTAATTTAATTTCTAAATTCTTTATCACCTTGAGTAAATTTCTTTAAATGAAAATTTTCTGTGATTATCTAATTGCAGAAGCTATTATGATATAATTAGTTCTGGTGGATTAAGTGCTGCTTAACTACTAAGACCATCCATTCTCTTTTGCCCAATGCCTTTCTATGAAACTGCAGCTCACTTGTGCCTTTGGGAATACTATATATGTTGAGTAACATCATGACCACACAGTGCTCATCAAAAATTATTACTCCAGCGGCAATTTTAAAATGTTGGAAGTAGTTCAAAAGTTTTAAAGAGTTATGTAAATAACACACATTTGACAAATACACATGAAAAAATTAGCTATAAGACATTAAAATCACATTAAAATATGAAACATTCACGAAGCACAATTGCATTATATATTCCCTGTTGCCACACACTGTCCATCTATTTATTTTTAGAAACTGTCTTAAATATCACTCAACTGGGCAACTTTCCTGTGTTTCCTATAGTCTTACCTTAGAAGCAAGCGGCACGTTAGAATGGCATTTCCCATGCATGTGCAAGACCCCAAAGAAACAGACAGGCTTCCTCTGTCACAGAAAAGCCAACCCATGGATCCACAGCAAACACATATGGGACAATTTCCTTTCTTTTCATTTGGCTAAGGCCGGTGGCACTATCGGCTTACAGGACTATGCCTGCCTAAGCGCTTATTCACTTTAAGGTGGAAGGTCAGGGTGAACAGATTAGAGTGTGGTGACAAGGCGGGGAAGACGAGAACTTCTACAGATCCTGGTTTCAAAATACAAATAACCAAACAAGCAGAGAAGCATCCCTCGAGAAAAGTCTCTTCAGAAAGGCAGAGAGAGAACTCCTCATGAGCCAAACTTAGAAGAGTTCGTACATATCACCACCCCGTATTTCACAACTTTGAAAGGAGAGACACTTTTTAAAAAGAGCAGAGCAAGGATTTTTTTTAATTCTTAAAAAAAGGTGGGAAATATTTTGCCTGAAAAAACTTGTATGCGTATATCAAATATATATATATAAAACAGTCAGTGAAAATACCATTAGGTGTATTTTCCTTTTTGAAATATGCAAGGTAATGTAAAGAGAAACAAGCTTAAATTTCAGTAAAATTAATATATTTTCTTGTTTTCCATAAAAATGAATATTTCTAGAAGTGTAGCCTTCTGAACATTTTTAAAATGCAAAACCTGATATTATTATGTACATATGCAGAAAACTACGTGATGATGATGCGATTTTTTCATGAAGTAAAATATGTCACGAAACGTGCCTTAGAACATTTGATTATGGATCACCACATTTCAAGGCTGTCAGTAAAAACTCAAAGAGTTAGGGTCAACAATAGCTCAGTAGTAGTTTTCTTAGTGTAACTACTTCTCTAAGCTGATTTTTATGCAAAAATTATATTGTAAGGTCAGTTTTAAGTATTAATTTGTAGGAGGCCTAGAGAAGCTGAAAAAGAGATTAAATAACTTTAGTTTTTAAAATTTGTTTTGTATGTATATGAAGAAAAGAATAGCTAAACTACATGTAGTAGAATTTCAAGTTATGCTGAGAACTTTCATTATGTACAATCAACCATAAGCTTAAAATAATTCCAGCAGCCTTGCCGCTACTTCTTTCCACATGAAAGAAGCATTCTTGGAAAATGACAGAGCTACATAGAAACAATCAGTAATTAAAAAAAGAAAAAGAAATGCTCTACCACAGTTACACTCTATAGAGCTACAGTCTTCTGCCTTTTTTTTTCTTTTTGTCAACCTAAATATAAGAAAAATAAAATCAGGCTGCTTACTAAAAAGGGGAACTTCATTATGGCAGGCTTCTGTTCACTTTGAGTTTGGCATAAGCAGACAGATGAAGGCAAAGTGGTTTTGAGACCCAAGTTGAGAAGAATTTCTTGTGGACAGATGCTAAAGATCCTTCTCCTACCCCAGCTCTCTCATTTACAAACAAGTTCCCTTGAGTGACACATACCTCCTCCCCCCTTCCCTGCCTCACTCTTTCTCGCTCCCTCCCTCCCTCCCTCCGTCCCTCCCTCCCTCCCTCCCTCCCTCCCACAAATCCCTCCCTGTAACACAGAAGAATCTTGACAGAATGGCAGGAAACACGCACAGACTGGTCAGGGAAGGATATGATGTCAGCAACCACGAACAATAAAAGGTGTAAAGGTGCTTCCTTCCCTAAACTGTTCCAGAAGTGTAAAATGGGAACCAAAACTCTTCACTTCCTTCTCTGAGCAGAACTGTCTGAGTGTGCTGTGCTGCACACCACACACAGAGAGGCCTTTGAGAGGTTCAGATAAGGGACAATGACAGAAATCCAGACATGGGGATGCAATTTTTTATTTCTAGTTTTAAAACACCTAAGAAAAATCCATTTCAGTTCTAGGTTAATATTTTGTATGACTTCTTTAAGAAATAAAAATAAGAAAACAAACAAGTTAACTTTGGTGAAGTAGGAGATATATCATAATTACCTTTATCATGCCTCACAAAAATCATCTGACACAGCTAATGCAGCCGTATAATCTTAATTTACTTTTTGAGGCAAATGAATTCTATACAAAGAGCCAATGCCAACTGGATAAATTTTATTTTTGGTAAAAAAAAAAAAGAATTCCAAAAACTGTCCCCCCAAAATATATCAGTGTTTGTTAGTAAGGCACATTGGTTACTTCTTTGTACCCATAGTTTAAAAAAAGATATAGTGGGTGGGGAGAATAGATGCCTATGTTACTGAAGGTCTCAAAGTTCTTTTAAAAAATTCAGAGTAAGAACCAAAGAAACTAACATAAACTTTCAGTACATAGTGAAACTATTTATTTCAGTCTCGTCACTATTAGGTTCCTTCTAACATGGAAATGGCAGTCTACCATAAGTTTTCTGTAGGAAGAAAACCACATATCAAGTGGATCTGAGTCATCTTCAGATTTCAATCATCTTCCCACAACACTTTGATTTAGAAATTAAACACAACCTTCAGTTATGTGTTTTGATCGTAGAGTGAGACTGCCATGCCACATTAAAAGATGTGGGAAGAAATTAATTCTCTTCTGCTAAACTTATCTTTACAAAGCATGTATTTGCTATGATAAGCACAATGCAGTCACTTAAATAAAAACAGCCCATGAATAATGATAAAACATTAAAATATGTGCTGTCAATTTGCAAAGAAAGAATTCTGGTTTTCTTTTACTCATATTAGCAAATAACTTCTTCACTGACTCACGTATTCAAACACTAGCATCTCCATACAATGTTTTATAAAAACTCAAGGCTGAAAACCAAGAACACTGTATCACACAAGAAATACTGTTAAATAAATACAAACTGGATTCTTAGTAAGGGACAAAAATGATATTAAGCCCAGCTGCTGCAAGCCCGGTATTACTAATTCAGATAATTAAATGATCCAATATTATTTTAAGTGGAAAACTTTGCTCATTATGGTACATCTAGATACACTTAACTTTCTACCTTATGATATGTTTGAAAGACATATGAGACATGTAATTATATTTTGGTTAAAAGGAACAAGTAGAACTTTTACTTTTTTTTTCTGCTTAAGAGGTATTTTGAACTTCAAAAGATATAATAATTATTATTCTTATTGTTACTCAACTATGTGATGTCTTACGAATTGGGGGATATTTCCTTGGTCCTGAAAGTCATTCTTCTACTTCTAAGTTTATGATGTTCTATATAGCATGTTATGTTACCCTAGCTATGAATGCAAGCTGAGTTCATTTTAGACACATAGCCAAAACTTACTCTTCTAAAGATAATAAAAAAACAACCTTTATTTACCACTGGATAAGTACCATCATGCCAAACACAAGGTTATTTCCTCAATTCATTTCAATTTAATGTTAGTATGATGGGATTTTGAGTCATCTTCAAGTCTATGTAACATAATATCACACACAAATAATAATGTCATCTGTCTGTTCCTCACACATGCCATGCTCCTTCCTATCACAGGGCCTTTGCATGTGCAATTCCCTCTGCCTGGAATGTTCCTTCTTCCTCTCTGTGCCTCCTTAACTTCTTCCTTTCCTTTCCATCTCAGCTCTAATTTCACCTCCTCAGGAAGCACTTCATCTTTTCTTGACTGCAACAAATCCCCCATTAAGACACAGAGCACCATGTCTTCCTTTGTAGCACTTGTCATAATTGAAATTGCCTGTCTTCTTCAACATCTGTGAGCCAACTCTGTATTGTCTCACTTTCGTATTCCCACTTTTGTATTCGCAGTATCTATCCCACTGCCAAACCTATATAGTAGGAGCTAATAACTTAGTTGATTAATGATTTTAAGATTTTCATCTCTCAGGTGTGTTTTCTTCAGTTGTTATTTTTAATGACTACTCCTGAGAACATTTTCGTATATATAGAAGCAGGCTGATAACCTCACTTAATCTTTTGTCATATTTATATAGCACCTCATATATGGAAGAAGAGTAATTTATACTGAGGAGTGGAAGTAGAAAGAATTTTGAAGTTAGGAAGCTCAGGTCTGAACTTCAGCTTGTTGTTCCCTACAACGAGTTAGGAACAAACTTTTTTAAAAAAGATTTTATCCATTTAACAGAGAAAGAGAGAGAGAGAGCACACAAGCAGGGGGAGTGGGAGAGAGAGAAGCAGGCTCCCCGCTGAGCAGGGAGCCTGATACGTGGCTTGATCCCAGGATGCTGGGATCATGACCCGAGCCGAAGGCAGATGCTTAACCAACTGAGCCACCCAGGCGCCCCCAAACTTTCTTTTTTTTAACGATTTATTTATTTTAGAGAGAGAGAGAGCGAGCAAGAGTGGGGCGAGGGACAGAAGGAGAAGAAGAGAATCTCAAGCAGACTCCCTGCTGAGTGTGGAGCCCAACATGGGGCTTGATTCCACAATCCTGAGATCATGACCTGAGCTGAAATCAAGAGTAGGATGCTTAACCAAGGGAGCCACCCAGGTGCCCCGGGAACAAACTTCCTGAAGTGCAGGATGGCTATGGTCATTAAAGGTGGTATTATAGCTGAGGTGGGTCTATAGCAGTACTGGGAACGTGACCTACTACTTGTAAGACTGCTTCAGTTTTGAGACATAAAATGAAAACCATATTATACCACGAGGCTACCAAGTGAATCAAAGACCTTACATATACCATGAAGACTTCACTTTGCAAAGCTAATGATGAGCAAGTTCTAACATATAATGCTTCATTTATTCCTTAACAATAATCATTATATGAGGAAAAAATTTATAGTGTTATAAAAATTAAGAAGTTTCTCTTAAGTATCAGTCATGGAAGAGCTTCAGGCAGCAAAAGTAGAAATAACTAGGGAAATATATCAATTTTCCCAATGACCACGGCTGCTGAAAACTCTACATTAATGCTTCCAGTCCTACTTTAATATCTTTCCCCAAGGACAGAAGGAGATGAAATGTATGTCAGAAATATAATAAGGCTAAAAAGGAACTCGTTTTGAAAACCTCTGCAATTAATTTAATAAGTGGGCCTAACCTGCCATTATCACTGACATAAATCATTTTATTTACACAGTTCTAGAATTTAGAAGACACATACCTTTAAACAACTGTGTTGCATTAGAAACAATTTACTAAATACGGGGGAAGCACAGCTTTCCTGTCATGGTTTTCCATGGTATATTTTGTCTCGAACATTTTTTTCATAATGCAGCTTAAACAGCATTCTCCATTCCCCATGCCAAAAAAAAAAAACAAAAAACAAAACTCCAAATGGTCTAAATATGTCAAGAGCCTTATGCTGTTGAACCACACCACAGTTTTTTGTCTTTCCATATCATATTAAGTAATTAATTCGTGGTTCTACCATGCCTTTGTTTTCCTAATTTTTCACAACAGTGCAGCCACCACGTTTTCTTTCAAAGGCCACTTAATGATGTGGCAGAGCTTACCACAAAGGTAAATCCTGCACTGTCTCATCACAAAGCAAGAGCTACTATTTAGCATCACAGATTATGTTCTGTTCCCCAGCTGTAACCTCTCAGTAAGGATATGCAGCTGGATTTTTTGTTGCTATTATTGAACAAAGCAAGTAAAGCACTATACAACACCAATATCAGTGAACACAAAATTGTCAGCCCCAAATCAAGCTAGGCTTGAAAGGGGAGAGGCTGCTATTATACATTATCATATTATAATAAAATCTGAATTCCCAGGCATCTCATAATCCTGTCAGAAAAAAATTTTATGTTCATTATTTTCTTAATCTTTAATGTATCATATTTCATTATTAAAACGGAAAGAGTCTATAAACCTCTTTCTCAAAAACCTGTATGTACTGGACCGAGTTTTCAGCCTTACCGATACATCAGTGTGTGTGTATGGGTATGTGTGGAGAGAACATTTTCCTGCAAAACTGCAGCAAATGGAAAAACCACATTTTAGTCTTTCATAATGTGATGATAAAACAGTAAGAGTACATTTTAAGACACCTGAGTAGTCATGAGTATTATAACCAGTAAGTAATCACAGTATTACTAAGATTGTGATATGAATGGTTAACAAGACATTCTAAGTAAAGGCTTTGTTTTATTCTGTATTCAAATATACGTTAAACAATTGAAAATTATGTCCTTAAAAATAATCTGCCTCTGTTGTTATTTATTTTCCCCTCTTTATTTAATACTTAAAGATGAGCTTTAAATGGAAATACAAATGTCCTCCTGTCAATGTTTTTGTTATACATTAAGCTTGATAAATCACCCAGTATTTTCCAATGAATGTCATTTATTTTTGTCTCTAGTTGAACTTCAGAAATTTAGAAAGTTTACACAAAAGCCTTCCATCTGATATATGTAATATTCAAAATACTGTAATAATGTCTCTCAAAATATAGATATTTGATCTTGCTGTTACATGTGGCTCAACATGGAAACCAGTGATTCATCAATTTTTCTATTCTCTTCATCTCTTTTACAGCATCCTAATCAACCTAATTAAGGCTTTGTTCATCTGAAACCTCTGATGACAATTTGTTTCACTCTATCCCACTGTGGTCTTCTTATAAGGAGAATTAAATCTGATCTTCTGACAGCAATCATTAAATGATCCCAACTGGCCCCAATTAAGCCACATGGCTCACGGGCTTCCATACCGTCAAGTACCCAGTTCTCTGTTTCATTTGCACGTCATTTTTTACCTTGGTTTATTTTCTTAAAGCCAATTAAGTCTGTGTCTTATCAAGTGGAACTAAATTTCCGTGTGTACACTAGCTTAAGACACAGTGCATCAATTGACTTTGCAGTCATACTGAAGTATATCACACAGCGTTCCTAAAGCCATGCTCTCTAGCCATAGTACTATTAATGAAAAAAACAAAACAAAACAAAACCAAAAGCAACCAACAACCCACTTTAGATTTACTTACTCATGCTGAAATCGACACATGTACCTTCTCAAAATAATATACATATTCAAACACTTCTGGCTAGCATAAATCGATAATAATGTTCCCTTGGCTTATTTACAGTGATCTTTTAATAGAGTAGTATCTGCATTTAGTAGGGTTTAATATTCTTTAAAAAAAATTTTGAATTATCTCTTTAAGACCTTCTAAAAGAGCAGTACCAAAGTAAGACTTCTGAAGTTAACCTTTCTTACCCTTAATTTCTGCTCTAATTTTTTCACATATGCTCAATTGTAAGTTCTGTAATGATGTTCGCAGGCCTTCCTATGAATGCAGGTAGCCTCAGGATTTAGAGCTCATTGATTGTGTGCTACTCCAGGGAAATGGCTGATTAAAAACAGCCTCATGAGGAGGAGTAGCTCCTATTCACATCTGGCTCATCTTATTCTAAACGCTAATACCTGTATGGAAATTTGACCCCTAGCTTCGGGTTTGGAGAACCACACTTTACAGAGTCCTCTACCTTAGATGTGAGGGCAGAAACACAGTTAAATTAATCTCAGTATGACTGGTGTTTGACACAGTTTCTGAAGGCCTTAATCAATTATCTTGACTACTTTTCTGAGAATATAAACAAATGTGCTGTATTTTTACATCTATTCTAATTATAGCTATCGCTGATCATCTGTTGGTATCTGATGCCGGCTATCTGTCACAGTTCTCAGAGCAGATGGATTAGAACATATATGTTCATCCTAATCATATATTAAAAACTGACATTAGGATAGAAAACTGAAATGGATGCTATGCATCTTATTGGACATTAACCTTGACGGAACATGTAATTCCTTTTATTCCTTGACCAACAGATGCAACTACAAAGAAAAAAGAAAATAGAATCTTTAACATACTGACATTTGGAAACACCTAGAAAAAAATGGTACGTGCCTTTTCTTTATGACAGTTAAATAGTCATCTACTCAATAAATAACCGTCCTTCTCTTCAAAAGAGAAAAATTCAAAATATTTATTACAAAATGCTGATGATTTAGAAAATACTAACAACCTAACAACTGATTAACTTTAAAAAATGTATAATAAATATACTAAAATTTTAGCAATGCAAAACAGATGCTGGGGTGATGTATTATGAAATATTTCTCACTGTATTATAGTAATCTCCAATAAGGTTTGATGTTAATTTTAGAGCATGCTTCTGCTAAAAAGGGCAAACCCTGCAACAGATTTAGTACAAAGAAGCTGAAAATATCCTGTGGAAAAAAAAATCTGTAGTGAAATCAGCCAGCCCAAATCCTGCCATTACTCAGCACTGCAGTGACGTGCGGATGTTTGTAGTGGTTTGAGGAGCCAGCAGGGGTGGAAACTCTACGTACTCGACTTCAACATGATTGCAATTGAACCTCATCAAAGTAAGAGCTCATAATTTGTCACAGAAAACAGCCAATTAACATATGTTAGAAAAAGGCTTCATAAAGATAATATATGATTAAAGACCCAGTGCAGCTGTTGAAAATCAAAACTATGCATTTAAAAAAGAAATCTCAGCCTGAGCTTCCGTATGGTTAAACTGATAATGGCTACTATGATTTTTTTTAAAGTAGAAAAATATAATTACAGTGCTTCTCATAAGTTTGGGGTTATGGCAAGGGAGAACTGGGTACTGTGGTATTATTTACTATGCCTTACTTAGTTCTATAAATAGTTGAAGCCCTTGCCAAAACTCTGTAGTTACTTTGTTATAGTGCTATTTTAAAACACAGACCTTCATTGTGAGCTAAATGGCCTTCAGGATGCACTTTGTAGTTAGAGCATTCCTCTCAAAACTATATCCTCCCTTTATCTGCGCAAAACTCCAGGACAAGAGGACTCTACACGATAGCCCTGCTTGCTGTAAAACACACTAGGGCTGTGTAACACACGGTTTTCATACTTCAGAACTTCTGTCAGGGTTGTTGGTCAGGAATGCCGACGGTTAAAGGTGAGAAATGAGACTCTGGTGCACGTATGCGGTATGTATCTCCTAGCACGATGTATTACAGACTACCTGCTACAGCTTTGGAGCAGATGAACTACGTGCAACTGAATGTACATGGTATATTCTCCTCAGAGATTTAAACTAAACTTTAGCTTGGACCATGTGGGCAAATCGAATCCTGGTGACACTGATGTCATCGGAGACTATGAGCCAAGATCATGATGCTTAATCTTACAGATAGCAATGAAAAAGTCTGGTCTTAAGTTACAGAGACAATAATGTGTCAAGCATGATGCCAGGTACCAGGGACACCGCTGTGAACAAAACAAACAAGCTCGTGGTGTTCACGAAACCTACATTTTAAAGGGAGAGAGAGGCAATAAAGAAGAGCACTAATATGATGATTATAGATACAGAAAGAAAATACCAGAGGTGGACAGTGCTGTCAGGGAAGATGACATCTGAGGACAGACCGAAAACACGGATGGAGCCAGGCAGTATTTGGAGGATGACGACTCTAGCTTGATTACACCATGAATTCTCTGCCTGTCACGGTTGCTACAAATGGCTAATCCATAGTTTCCGAAACCTCAATTTCCTCATCTACAGAATGGGAATAATAACATTTATATTCTTTGATAAGGTTGTGAGGCTTAAATAAAAAACAGCACTATATTCATTTGTAAAAATTCAACTGGATGCAATTCAATTTCATAAACTGTGTAAAACTGTTTTCTTCATTTCAGTATTGTATAATTTCATAAAAATTATAAATACTTTGAAGCACCGATAATAGAGTATAATGCAAAAGTTTTCTAAACTGATATGAACTGAATCCAAAGATGTGAAAGGTGTGAAAGGACATTTCATTAAATCAGTGTCCACTGATTGAAATAGTTCTTGGGCATAAAAGTTCCTTTTGCAGTGTTAAATATGCATAGTGCCATGAACAATCTAACAAATACAATGTAAAACTTTTGCAAATGTGAAATACAGAAATATATATTTTAAACTGTACCTTCTTTCTTTTAGAAATAAACAATCTTACAACATTACTAATGTACCTGAGTCACGGGGGTAGGTTGATTTATTTCCTCTCTCACAGGACCCAACTCCCAAGCAATGAGCACAGTTTTGATTAAGATCTCAGCGATATTTGAAAATCCCAGTGTCTCACTGTATGGGAAATGTTCACATCTTTGGACATACCCATCTAATGAGAGTAAGCTATGTAGCCTCAAGCCAAACAGATTAATTTCCAACTTGGAATGAATAGACAAATTGAATCATCTAGTATTTTTTAAATTAAAGCATTTTTAAGAGGAAAAATACAAAATTAAGGATTGTGAATTTTAATAAATAAGAAATTACAGCAAAAGGCAATAGACAAACTTTAATTTTAAAAGTTGTTAAATAGAAATGTCTAACGAAAAACCAGTATTTTAAGTAAAGAGAGGGGTCAAAATTTCCTATGCAACCAAACTTTAAGAAATAATGGGTATATACTTTCAGTTCTCCCTCCCCTGTGATTTTTGGGGGGAGTAGCATAAATTTGATCATGTACTGCACTAATTTCTTTTTATTTCCTATATAGTGAACATAATTTATAAGTTTTAAAATAGGATAAGTTGTATAATTTACCATGAAGCCTAAGTTAACACTGATCTATTATCATTTATAGTTGATCTAATGCCCCAAAAAAGAATCATAAATTTGAAAAGGTTTTTTTTTTTAAATCAAAATGTTCTTTCCTTCCCTAAATGAATCATGATGTATTTATTCTAATAAAAATCAGCATAGTGTTTGATTCTATTCTCAGTGTTAACCAATATTTCACACTGCATGCTCATCTCCCTTCCTATCTTGTAAAATGACCTTTGGAGGACACTCACCTCCCTCTCCTAAACCCAGTCATGATTGCATGCAAAGCAGGCATGTAAATCTGAGTTTCTTCTCTCTCTTTGTAGCCTTCCCCACTCCATTTTTTCATTTCATCACCTTCCTTTATCTCTTTTCCCACATGTTTAAAACTGAGGGGATATGGAAAGTGAAACTGTCAAAGAGCTAGGAATAGAGGTGTTCTCAGACGAACAGAATGTTTCCTCCGTACACCCAGGCAGGGCAAGTGTGCTGCGTGGGCCGGCCGTGGGCCTGGGGTAAGCTAAGTTGGTTCCTACGCTGAAGGCCTGGCAGGGGGCTCCTTATCTCAGCATGTCTACACATTCTGTCCCAGGCTATTTTCAAGGATAGCCCAATCATCCTTGGCAGATACTAATACTTGGAAAGTATTACAGTACTTCCCCTGTAAAAAAGACCATGCTACCACAGATCAGAAGTTTACTGAAATGAAGTTTTTAAATCCTGATTCTCTGAAAATTAGGATCTAAAAGAAAGCACCCATCAGTGGAAGCAAGCCTATGACTCTCCTTAGAAATCCCAGCCTGGATTCCAAAGATCAGTGGTTCGTAAGGATTATAACAAGCTATTCTTAAAAAAAGAAAAAAAAAAAAAAAAAAAGTCAGGAAATTAAAAAAAAAAAATTGAGAGAACAAGTTTCTTTGCTGCAGGACTTTTCATATTTTTCAGTGTGCTAGATGCCAGAATCTGTGGAGTATTTCCAAATGTATCCAGAATATGTTTGGGGAAATGCTAGCTTTAAAGAAAGGAATAAGCTTCTTTTCTCTGACTACCGAATACACTGAAATGCCCTAAACCAACACACTGCTCAGTGCCTGGCTCAAGAAAAACATAACAGTATTGTTGAATAATTGATAAAACAATGGAAAACTGTTCTTTTAGCTTTACAAAGAAGTACAAACATGATATCAAGTGCAGAATATTGTTGTTCTTTTAAAGTAAAAATACTAATAAAATATTTAGCAATTAGTGCAATATATTTCCAAAGCACCAAGAAGTGGTAGAGTATGGTGAAAAGAAAGCTCTATTTGTAATCAGATTCTTGGTTGGGTTCTGCTACCCACGAGCTGCAGGTCTTTGGGCCAGTCAACTGTTTTGAGTCTCATTTTCCTCAGATACATAAAGGGAGCTAGGTGCAATTTCTAAAGACCTCTTTCAAGTTCCTAAATGGTAGAAATTTGGTAAAGGTGTAAGACAAAATGACGTCAAAATGTTTCTCCAAAGATATAGTCCTAGAGAAAAAATAAACTGACAAAGATGTTTAATTGCCTGGGTAAATAGAATTGTTTTTTCCATACTTTTTGCTTTGAAAAGTTGGTTCACATCAGCCTCAAGCACTATAAACAGTTAAGACTAAGGTTACATTATACACTTTGAACCACTAATCATATTTAGAAATTTAATAATTAGCTATGAATTATAAAATACTTCCTATAGCACCAAAAGCTTTACAAATACAAACCCCAATCCTCACGGTAACCTATGAGGAAGGCTATTTTAATCATTTCTCTTTTACAGAAAGAAAAGCTGGAAGACAGAGAGGTTAAGTTACTTGTCCAGGGTCACACAGCTCCTGTTAGGGTATATGTAATTATAGACTACATAAATCTAGTCCCAGACTCAGTACTCGAACCACATACTCTGCTACTTCTCCATGCAGCAATGTACTATTCACGAGAGTGCTTTCAAGTTAAAATTCTTTGCAGAAAATGGGATGTTCAGAGGGTTTTAGTGGAATCTAAGAAGTACTTTTAAAATCAGTGTTCTTTAGGGGTGCCTGGGTGGCTCAGTCGGTTAGGCTTCTGCCCTTGGTTCAGGTCATTATCCTAGGGTCCTGGGATTGAGCCCCGCATCGGGCTCCCTACTCATCAGGGAGCCTGCTTCTCTCTCTCCTCCTCACTCATGCTATCTCTGTCTCTCTCTCAAAAAAATAAAATCTTTATAAAAAAAATCAGTGTTCTTTAATTCATCTAACATTTTCTTATTTTTTTAAAAAGGTTTTATTTATTCATTTGAGACACAGAGATAGAGAGAGAAAGAGAGAGCATGAGCAGGGAGAGAGGCAGAGAGAGAAGCAGGCTCCCCGTTGAGCCAGGAGCCCGATGTGGGGCTCGATCCCAGGACCCTGGGATCATGACCTGAGCCGAAGGCAGACGCTTAACCATCTGAGCCACCCAGGCGTCCCTAACATTTTCTTATTCTTGATGGCAAAAAGAATTTACTTCACTATGCCAGGTAGGGGAAAAGAATGACACTTGAGTTAGTTACTTGTTATTAGCATATCATCAGCATCAGCAGGTTCCCCCCTCCCCTTTTCTACAAATGAATGTGGTTGCTCACAAGGGAAACCAGGTAAATGTCTATGAATAAGCATATATTCATCACGAGTCCTGGGCAAAAACATGAAAACAGGTGTCTTCCTGAGGATGGGTCAGGAGAGTCAACTTTATTCATGATTAAGATGAGTATTACAAAGAGTATTACAGATATCTTGTCTCCAGGCTTGAGGCAGTCATCTTGCTCTCCTTTACAGTACCTTGGGTAGGTTTTGAACCCAGATCTAATTCATTCTGGTATTACCTTGGTCATTAACCCACCCCCACTCCCCTTTCTGTTCCTCCTCTTGTTCTTCCTTCTCTTTATGCTTTTCCTTCATCTCCTCAAATTATTGTCTACCACAACATTCTTCTCTATGCAGTGCAGTTTCCACTTTAGAATTTTATACATTTACCTACTTCTTTAGAATTCTTTGTGTTTGAGACTTCTGGCTATAACTATGCAATTCACACTCTTTAAATATATTATTTTAGAAGTAATTTTATGTATATCAGCTTTATAAGACACACACCTAATAAAAGATACTATTAATTGTATAAAAACAGTTGACATAATTGGCAATATATTTATAATTGTTGAAGAAAAATCACAGACTTTGGTGTATTACAGAAGTTCACATCAGTTTTTCCACAATGTATCACAGAGCCTTGCTCTGTCAGAGCCTACATAGTGTGAGGAAGTAATAGTTGTATATTTTCAGCATGTATCAGACTGTTCTCCTACTTTCATAAGGAGAGCACTGTGGTACAAATATAGGTACACATATATTCATTTATGTATTTATATATGTTATTGTACCAGCTGATGAGCACACTGGGTCAGAGCCATTCAAAAACTCCATGACTGACAATGACCCATTATATTCAAGCTTGAATTCAATTTAAGATGCTGGGCCATTGACTGGGCAAAGTGAAAGCTCAACATGGCTGTTTCTATAGCCCATGGACTTGAAGAGGGCTTTCGGTAAACAGGAAATCTCTGAAAATTCTAATCCAGTAAGAAAGGACCTGTTGGCAAATATTGCCTTTCACAGTGAAGAGACGTCTGGAATAATTTTTATATCGGAGTCACTCATGCCTGTCGGTGAGTCTGGCAATAAAAGAGTTCTGAGAAGTACAGAGGTGACATCACTTTTACATGCTAGAAAAGTGAACATTGCCATCAAGTAACTAGTTAACATACCAAATCATTATTTGGTCACTTTTCTGATGATCCAAAATTCAAAATTACATAAAAATGGTTGTCTTATATATTTTATGAATTGGAAAACAATGAATATAGCACAATTTCTGTTCAGTTCCTTAAAAAAAGTAGGATAAATATTTAATAAATGTTTCTCTAAACTTATTATGGAGAGCTTCAGGATGGGCTTGAAAATTTCACTTTCCTTAAACTGGATCTTTAGGAGATCCATTTTAAAATTTATCTAAATTTTGCCATGTTAGAAAAGAGCAAAATAATCTATTTTTTTTGGTTGAAATATGTATCTATATTTCCATTCAACCAAGGTAAGAGTAGAAATGCCAGACATTAATACTGGCAGAGGCCATGCAAGGTCATACATTTTCTCCTCCTTCAGATAATACCATCCCCAAATTATTTCACAAGGATTCCACCTCTATTTTTAAGGCCTTCCGGAAAAGAAGCAACATAACCTTCCTCAGTAACCTATTTTGATATTTCACAACTCTCACTCAGGAAATTCTGACTTATAGCTAATCCCTCACAGAATACTTTATGCCCACTCCTCTTGTTCTACCCTCTATACAGAGAACAACATTTGATGATCATGTCCCTCATGTCAGACACTTCAAGACTGTATATTGAATTATACGTGTTTTTGTTATCCTGCCCTTGCTTTGCTTTCTATTTCCCCCCCATATTTGCAGCTATTCATTTCAAGTCATATCTGCCTTTCACTCTCTAGTCCAAAAATATATGTAGTGCTCAAAACAGGCTCTTGTTGTATATTCCCATCAAATACATATTTTTAATTATCTACACAATGCATAAATTTTAAAGCCAAAGTTTATCTTTTCATTTACGTCCATTTTGCATTGTTTTCCCTTGCCAGATTTGGTTATAGCCAACTCCTCTACATTTTGTATGTAAAGAGTTAATTTGTATTTCCTTAGCTTCATAATTTCTCACCGTTTTTTCAGTTTACCAATTTTACCAAGGTCACGCTGGCTTCAGATCCTATCTTTCAAGAGCCAGACTTCACACTCTTTATATAGGACTAATTAACGTTTTTAAATTTAGTGGATAAATTATTTCACTATTCCTTCAGCTACCATTCAAATCTGTATGGTTTAGAGAACATTTTTCTTTTTTTTTTTTTTTAAAGATTTTATTTATTTGACAGAGAGAGACACAGCGAGAGAGGGAACACAAGCAGGGGGAGTGGGAGAGGGAGAAGCAGACTCCACGCAGAGCAGGGAGCCCGATGTGGGACTCGATCCCAGGACCCTGGGATCATGACCTGAGCTGAAGGCAGACGCTTAACGACTGAGCCACCCAGGCGCCCTAGAGAACATTTTTCTAATTTATGAATGAATATGTCGTACAGGACAAAAACCAAAAGCCTTGGAAAGTTGAGATTATACCTATTTCTTCTCCTTCACACCCTATACTGTAGTTTAAAATATCCTCCTAGGACCAGTTTTTAATGATGCTGTGTTGGTTCATACTCACACCCAGGGTGTTACAGAATGTATACAAAATGTATAACAAGTCATTCTGATTTTTCCTTCTATATTTTAACTCTGTAAGTTAGTTACAAACAGTGGTTCCCTGGGCCATCCTTTGCTTTCTTTTAAAAATATTATCATTGATAGTTACCTTCTAGTTTTTATTTAAAAGTTCTTAAGAATAGTACCTGGTAGCCCTGCAATGGCATTTGTTACAAGAATTCCTGCTACTAAAATTATCTTAGGTTTAGCTAGACCTGCCCAGGAATTCCTATTTGCTTTGTTTCTTAGTATCACTTGATTCCACAGGTTGTAGATACATATGTTACATTTCCTATGTACGTGGACACAAGCATGAGTTCATTTTGTTGCTTAATAATGATAAAAGATAAAGCAAAGAAACATTTCATTCATTCCTTCATTCTAAAGTTTTTTTTTTTTTTTTAGTGCTTTAGTACGTACTGTGTTTTAGGCACTATTTTAAGGGATAAATCAAAGAATAAAAATAAAACAGATAAAAAAATCACACCTTTGTGGAACTTACAATGTTCCTGGCATTATCTATATTTACTTTCACCTCCACATAAAAAAATGGGCTTTATTTTATCCTTTGCTGTTGTTCTTGTTTGCTGGTTAAACTGAATGAATTTGTAAATACCATACCTTAATTTCTATTCTCCTTATCAAATTTTAATCCTTCACTATTTCTTAGACCTTTCACTTCCATACTGTTTTTAATTTCTTCTTTTCTCATAATGCTTTTAAAATTTCCATTCTTCATATGGGTCTTTCTTTAGCCAACCAGATACTCCCCTCTCTTTTTAATGTTTGTGATACTAGATGAAGTGGTGTTTGACCACTTGTGCAATCTTCCAACCTATATTTTAAATTTTCTAAGAATACTTTAAAAATATTTCCAACTCCTTTGAAATATGCTCCATTAATAGTCATCTTTTTCTACTGAAGAATTCTTTGGATCTTTAATTCCTGCCTGTGATTAGATCCTAAGAGATTATGAATATTTGGCTAATCACCAGGTTTGACAAAAAACTAAACTAATTAATGAATAATATTGTCTTAGTTTTACTGAAAGAGAAAAAATTCTAGTAAATCAAGAATGCCAACTCACTTTCCTGTTTCCTGCTATATGTCTGGGTAGTCTGTGACTGTAATATTTAGGTACTTCTACTATACAAGGATGAGAGCAAGTGATCAATGATTCCCTATTGTGTAATAAAAGATAACATTAAAAACAGAGTGCAATTACAAAAATCAACCATATGGAAAAATATAAAGATACACGGTGAGAAAAATCCTTTCCTGAGAATTTATAAAGATAGCATTAGGCATCAAAATTATAGTAAATAAAGAAGTGGGAGATATGGTGATGATTTATTTGTCACAAATTTAGTTTTCATTAATACGTTGAAAAAAGTTCTCAGGAGGAGAAAACAGTGAGATAAAAAAGCAAACAGCTTTGATATGTGGCTAGGTATATGCCAATATGCCAGCTTCTAGGTAAATTTTTCATGTATATATGAGATCCTAAATAATATTTTTAAAGGTGATATTCTTGATTAGGATCTCAATGGCTTTTGAAGAAAAGCAACTTATCCTCTTCTAGAAGCCTTGAAATTAGGGATGGGTGTCATCCTACAGTGTAATGTTTGAACTGGAGAAGGAACAGGACAATGCTCAGCCATCTACCCATAGAAATTTCTGCCCCTTTCCCAACCTTGTCCTAGAAATTGGAAAAAGGTATGGTGCAGAGACAGGCACATCACTGGCAACTGGCTAAGAGTTAAACAGACGGAGTTGTTTTAGAACCTAATATATCGGCTGGTGATGCCTTGTTAATGTTTTCCTATCTCATTTCTTTTTGGATGCAGGGCTTTGTAAAATGTCTCTTTATTGGTTTTTTTTGTGCGTTTTTGTTAAGTTTTTTTTTTTTTTTTTAAATCATGACATGAAAAGCATTTCCTATTTGGGTCTTTGTTCTATTAGCTATTTGCCTTTCCCCAAAACTGTATTTGAAGCTTAAAACACCGAAACATAGACACACTCCATCACTTAATACTGTGTATGTCATTTAAATTCTATTTGAATTAATCAATGGTGTACCAATGGGTTGCTAGAATTGAAGTTTAGAATCCTACTGAGACATTGTACAAAAATGATACCAATTGCTAGGTAGACCATGTATGCTACACAATCACATTTACATAATTTTAATATTTCTGAAATTCAATTTTTGTATTTCATTCAATTTTTTCTAAGACTCACTTTCTTCACTACCAAGTAAGATATATTAACTAGGTAATATACATGTTTCTTCTATGTCTAATGACAGATTTTATGAACTACTGAAACTAATATCTATGATTTTCTTTAATCCATAAATTATCATGTTGGGAGATTCTATTTCAGATTGGCAACATGGAAAAAAAAGATTTCTAGAATAAAATTTGGAATTCTGGCAAAAGTCTTCATTTATGTTTGATATTTTATATCTCTGAAACAATTTTTAGTCATCTTAGCGAGAATGTTAACATTGAATGAACATGTCCTAGGAATATTATTTCTATTATTTCAGTTGGATTTCACACTTGGATAAGTTTGTAATCGTGTGTCCTATTACATTTCAGTTCAGAAAAAAATCAAGGAAGAGAAAACATATGAAACTACCCCAACTTTTTACTGCAAGTAAGTAGCAAAACTAGGTTTTGAGACAAGGGAGCCTGACTCCAGATTCCAGGTTCTTCTTCCTCTGTTAATGCTGTCGCATGTATTAGGAGGCATCATAAAATCTTAAGGAACTATTTCACCACCAAATTTTCAAATTTTATGTGAAAGTCCTAAATCACCTGACAGGGAATATGTCTAATTCAATGCATTGAGGATCTGAGCTTTTATCTAAAAATAAATTTCAACCTTTGGTTCTTAGTAGATTAGAGAAGGGTGTTTCATTTTGTTTCTGTTTGGCTTTTCTACTTTATTCTTAAAAATAGGGTTTAAAATATATTGCTATTTGTAGTTTAAATATAATGCACCAAAAATACTAAATTTTTCTCTGATTTAAGTTATATTTCTTAATGTGCTTCTATTTAAAGTTATTTCAAGGACAACTTAAATAGTGTTATAGGCTACTAGCAGCCATTTATACTTATAATTTATAGCCAGAGAAAAGATACCTCTAATTTTCCATTTGGTGTATGCCTTAGTAATGTAAACATAATAAGGAATTCTGATTATATAGATCGACAATGAATTGGAAATAGGCGCTGGTAAAGATTAAATTTATAGGTGAACTGATGAGAAGTGCAGTATGCTGTAATTTACTGAACTTGCCTTACCTCATAAATTTCTGTGTCCTTCTTATCAAATGATTCTTAAGGTTCTTTGTATGAAAATAATTCACTTTGTGCACTTAGAATGACCCACTAATTGGAAGCAGCTTTCTAATACTCTATATACTTGTGATACTCAAAAATGTAATGACCAGTGAATTTGCTTTAATTCCAAAAATTAACTAATTTGGACTGCTTGTAAAAGTTTAAACTAGAATGAACATTATAAAGAACTGAATCGAAATGTCAATAGCTTCTATAAATGCTTTTGTCAACAGCTGGTTTAAATTGCAACAAAACAAAACAAAACAAAAAAAACCCAGAAACAATTTAGGAAGGAATAGTTTTTCAAAAATGGATCCACATTATGGAAAAAAATGCTCTTCCTTTAAAGCCATTGTTCATTTCCTGTATTGAAATATGATGTTGAAGCAAGTGTAAGAAATTATGATCTTCTTAGAGGCTTTTAAATAAGCCCTGGGTGGCTCAGTCAGTTAAGCATCTGCTTTTGGCTCAGGTCATGATCCCAGGATCCTGGGATCAAGTCCCACATTGGGCTCCCTGCTCAGCAGGGAGGCTGCTTCTCCCTCTGCCTGCCACTTTTCCTGCTTGTGCTCTCTTTCTGACAAGTAAAAAAAAAAAAAAAAAAATAAGCCCAATCTCCATCACATGAAATTTCCTTATCACAGGCATTTCAGTACACATTATGACTAAATATGAGATTGCGATGGGCAGGAGAATGTTTTAATAAGATAACAACTTAACTATTCGTCGTGGTCTTTTCCACTCATTTACCTGAATCTTCTATGCACCTCAGTTCCCTTCTTGTGTGACAAACTCATCTGATGTAGGAAATAAGCAATGATGCACTTGAATCTTCTACTGCAAAATCTCAGAAGTTGTGATAAAAATATGCATTTTACTTTAAATAATCTAAATAAATCCTAAATAGTAATAATAATAATTGTGGTGCTGGATTTTTTATGAAATATATAATACAGAATTTTCTTCAAAATCGAGTTTTCAACCTATTATCTTCTCTACATATGCTTTCTACTTTTTAGAACTTTGATTATGAGTGGCCTAATAAAATTTGACTACAGATTTATACCTATAATAAAAAATAGAATCGACTTCAACCCTTCATGAAAGTGCTACCAAATATATAGCAGTCCCCATAACGACAGAAAAATGACAGCAACAATGCCTGGGAGTAAACTGTCATTTGAGAGAGCAAAGGTAAAAAGAAAATCATTAAGGGGTCAGTTAAAAATATCTTTGTTAGGATATAAGAAAATTAAGTGGTAGAATTCCAAAGAGAACTCTCTTTGTGCTTATACTATCATTCAAATAGTTTATCCCTGCAAGGAGATTACCTGTAATGTTGCCAAGGTCACTGCCAAGTTGTATTAATGGCCATGTTCAGTATATGTCAGTCACATGAGTTAGAGCTGCCTTCTTCTTTTTCTACTGCATAATGACCTACCTCTCTTAATGCACACTGACAAATTGAGGTGAGTGAATATGTTTTTCCAAAATATAGATGGAAGAGTTCCATTCCACCAGTCTTCCATTTTAATTGTACCAAACATGCAGAATGTAAAGTATGGCAGGAAAGAGGTTTTAAATATTCTATTCTGAAAATTGAACCATTTTTGAAAATGGCACTTTGAGTCTTACAGGGAATTATTTGTGGCTGCATTGTGGAATTTCTTTCAAATGCACATTTGCTTACATTGCTGTAAAGGCACAAAATATTTTTTAAATGTAAGAATGACATTTTTTTAATCTAGAAAATGTCATTGGAATACAGAGTTAGTAACAGAATGATTTAGTATTCAATAGTTAAGCTCTATTGCAGATTTGTAATTTTCATTTATCAATATTATTCATCATTTACAGAAGAAATGTGAGAGTGTAGGCATATTGGCTTCTGAATACATCTACTGACTAGAGTGTAGCAGACATATTTATGTACTTAGAGTAAAAATAGATTAACACATCTCCTTTACAGGGCTTATATTTAAATAGAATAAATCACATCCTCAAAGAATAAATGATATTCTAGTATGTTATAATAAGACTTGCTCGTGAGAGACATCTCCATTAAAAATTTACCACTTTAGTCCTGGAATACCAATTTAGTCCTGGTCTTGAGATTAGCAATATATTAAAAATATCTGGGGAATTAGCAATTTCAATTCTTGATTTGATATTAGAACTTTGCGCTGATTTCTTTGTTTCACTTATATACTTTAATTCATCAAAACATTATTGAAATAATTGGGAAAGAAAGAAGACATGAAGAAGCACTCCACTGCTTACATCAGCTGACCTGAACAATATTTTATAACTATATTTAGAAAAAGATAAAAAGAGCTGAATACAGCTACAATTCTCCATGCCAACTTCCTCTATTACCACTTTTTTTTCTTTCATTTAGTAACTCATCTATAAAACAATGACATTAGAAAAAAAGAGAGAGGGAATAATTCCAGATAGATTAGATAGAATTTTAACACACTGGTTAGATGCATAATTAGTTAGGAGACTAGACTGAACACCAATCTAGCTTTCACTTAAGATCACTATTTCTAGGGGCGCCTGGGTGGCTCAGTTGGTTAAGCGACTGCCTTCAGCTCAGGTCATGATCCTGGAGTCCCCGGATCGAGCCCCACATCGAGCCCCACATCGAGCCCCACATCGAGCCCCACATCGGGCTCCCTGCTCGGCGGGGGGTCTGCTTCTCCCTCTGCCCTCTTCCCTCTCGTGCTCTCTGTCTCTCATTCTCTCTCTCTCAAATAAATAAATAAAATCTTTAAAAAAAAATCACTATTTCTAGTTTGTTTATCTCATTTATACTCACACAATTTTTGGTAGTGACTTGGGTCACAAATGCATTACAAGGGCATTCTCAAATTTGAAGTTGAATAATACAAACTATTATCTAAATTTGAAAAATTAGATTCAAATATATTGCATTTATAAGGTACATGAGTAAAAATTGGCAATACACAGAATGTAAATAAATACATTCTGCAAACTTACAATTATAACCAGTAATTGGGCACAGGGTAATGCGACTAAAAATCATATATAATACTTTAGTTGAGATTTATAATCTTATTATTAAAACTCTTAAAAAAATGATGTAGAATAATTTCCTATTTTAAAAAAAATTCCCCAAAGGCAAATAGCAGGAGGTGACAGAATCTGCATGATTTAAAAACCTAATAATGATCTATATTTGCAAATCCAAAGCTATAGTAGCCAAAAAGTTTAGTAGAAAACAACAAACCTAGTTCTAGAAGTGTGATTGAATGGATACAACTTCTCAATTATGTAATATCTCTTACTTTGTAGAATACTGAGTAGCCTTATATTGATGAAAACCATCTCATTAAAAAAATTTACACACATTTACATCTTTCTACATAGTAATAATAATAGGCAATATAAGTGCCTCATATTTATTATTTAATTCTTGTTGTAATTATTTTAGTCATGATAAGGTAGATAAACTGAGACACATTTTAAAAACATAAGCAGTGTAACTTCTTACTCCATGCTGTTAAGTAGTTGTCATTTGGGTAAGCCCATTATTAAAAAAAAAAAGGCCATAATTCATCCCCATACACTGATGACTGAGGTACACTGATGAGAAAAAACAAAGTTCAGATTTTGGTTAAAAATTGACATCCCTGAGGATAAAAATTCTGTTTACCAATGTCACTGTTCTCTGTGAAAGAGTTGTTTAAAAGATTCCCTGCATCAATGGACAGGTCATTTAGAATTTTAGTGGGTCATGTGAGTGCATTTTGTTTCCTCAGATGGAAAAAAAATTCTTCAGTTTGGTAAAGTATTTCTTAAAAGAATGATTGTTCTAAGCACTTTAAATACCTTTAGTTTGCTTGCTTCTAATTTGAAAATCAAAGGCATTCATAATTTCACATACTCCAACTGCCTAAATCTTAAGATTCACATATCTAAGAGTCAGCCCCACATGATTTTTGGCTATTCTATTGAATTTATGGGAAATCTTTCATTTATTGTAGAAGAATTG
Organism: Leptonychotes weddellii; assembly: GCF_054177405.1. Taxonomy (NCBI): domain Eukaryota; kingdom Metazoa; phylum Chordata; class Mammalia; order Carnivora; family Phocidae; genus Leptonychotes; species Leptonychotes weddellii. Next base: position 79,750,168 of record NC_138375.1, on the reverse strand, counting down.
TGAGACTTGTTTGTTAAAAAAAAAAAAGGTTATACACACATGATAAAATACACTGAAAATAAGCGTCGATATTTGGCTAGTGCAAAAGCTGTCTAAAGCTTAATTTAAAAATCTACAATAAAAGTTTCATCACGTTTATCTACTTGACTTTTGTCTAAATGCTTAACTTTATAACAATGGGATTAACGATTGACCACTATTAAAGTTCAGTTTTCTCTGATGTTTCAGGGAGATGAATCTGCAAATTCCTTCAGGAAATTATCTATTGTTAATCAACATTTCAAAAGTCAGAAAATTCCAGAATTTTGTAAATCTGGTATTCCCTAGTTCTATTTTTAATTTAATAATATGAATCAAAATGATTAAAATTCAAACATGAATTTTTTTAAACTTTGAAAAGATACAAATAGTGAAGTCACCTTTAATGACTTTAACTTGAGTGTAACATAGGCGATTATAAAATCTATTTCCTAGACTTTCTCCCCAAAAGGCAAAGAACAAAAACATTTCAATACAAAATTTGATTGTAAAAGTTTAAAAAGGCTAATGATCGTTAATCCTTGTTCTGTGTCAGGCACTGTTGTAGCCTTATTGTAGCATTATTACATACATTTTACATAGGGAAAAATTTAGGCAAAGAAGACTTTTCTTGCCCATGGCTTTGGGATTGAAACCTACGCAATCTGACTCCAACATCTGCCTTTCACGTCATACTAAAAAACCCCAGCATTTTAATAAAAAATGATGGCTACTTTGATTGCTTTAAGAATACACAAATGAACAGTAACTGCCAAAGTAGATGAGAGAATGGAAGAATACAGAGTCAGTACAGACCCTTGGAGGCCACTGTTCTTTAGGAGCACCATGATGTCTAGGATGCCCTTCATTCTAACACCGAGCAGCAAATAAAACTTCCAGACCTCATGTGCTCACTCTAACTTTGGGGATCTCTTTGACATACATTGATATATACACAGACAAATATATGTACATATATGTATATATATATTTGTATGTATATATGTGTATATATTTGTATGTTTATATGTATATATTTATGTGTGTATGTATGTGACCTACATATCATTAAGAACTTCCATATAATGAATTTTTAAATGAAGAATACATATATTTTTAAATATATTTTGCTTTGTCTCATTATTAGAATAATGCCAGGACTTTGCACTTTGTCTTCTAGTAACATTCATACATTTTGATATCAATCAACCTATCTTAACAAGTATTGGATATAGATATAGTGAACACCTATCTGCTGAGATTTGACTAATTCTTCTACTAACTTCTAGCTTCTACATGTTAACATTCTATAAATCAGCAACAATTATTTCATATTCTGATTGTAGAAATTCAGTATTTAGTAATGTATACTTCTCTATCTTATTAAATTAAAATAATTTATAAATTTATAGTCATGTGAATAGACCATAATATTTATCCTAGGTTCTTGAAATTACAAAATGTATTTTCGCCATCTCAAAAAGATTTTAGCATTCTAATTGTATTAAAAATGTACTGGAATGATTATTATTTGAAACTTTATAATGTAACCAATGTATACAGACTCAATCCATAAGTGTTTTAGATACAAAAATATAAGCAAACTATCACACTGTATTTAAATTTCCATAATGACAAATGGAAATTTAAATGACTAAAAGTGATTGTATATGGAAGTATTTTATGCAGAATTCTCTACATTCTTTAGTACTACAATGGCAAATGAAAGGTTACTGGTATCTTCTTAGGCCTGATAACACATTAAAACCATTTTAGAACTGTATATTGAAGTGTGTGTTCAACATTCACTAGCAAAGGGCACCTGGGTGGCTCAGTTGGTTAAGCGACTGCCTTCGGCTCCGGTCATGATCCCAGGGTCCTGGGATCAAGTCCCACATCAGGCTCCTTGCTCTGTGGGGAGCCTGCTTCTCCCTCTCCCACTTCCCCTGCTTGTGTTCCCTCTCTTGCTGTGTCTCTCTCTGTCAAATAAATAAATAAAATCTTTAAAAAAAAAAATTCACTAGCAAAGGTGAAAATTTATGTTTAAAAAAATCACACCCTTTTATTATGTATTCTAAATATGTATAACTGAAAAAGCTAATTTTAAGGCTATTTCTATTTCTATTAATAAACACATGGAAGAATATATATCTAAAAGTACCAGTGGTAAAAATAAATAAATAGAAATACCAGTAGTAGAGATGAAAGTTGAGTTGAAGAAGCACATGAAATAAGATGACAGGAGGTCATCTTATCACAATTATATTTTAAAGTCAATTCCTTATAGAAGAACATTCAAGGCAACATTCAATTTATTGAAGCACTGGCTTCTGGTTGTATTAATCCTCATTTGAAATAAGTATATCATACAACAAGAAAAATTTTTTAAAACGGATTTTTATCACAATTATTATATTTTCCAAGTGACAATTAAAATGTTATATATGTGGCTCTTAAGAATGTAGTGTTAAAATGTAGCTCTAAGCTGAGGTGGGTACCTAACAGATAATGAGGTTTTCCAGGCAGGATTGGTACGCCCTTGAGAAAGAGTCAATTATCAAACAGATGAGTACATTTGGTAGCCAAATATCTTCCATTAGGACCACTAAGAAGAAACGCTCTTTGGATACATAATGCCTAGACATTCAATAAATTAAAAACAGTAATAAATCACTATACTTAAAAGGATACAGATAATCAGAAACTGCCGAATAAATAAAATTTATGCAAAATAGAAAGGACTATCATTTTAGATAATATTATTGAAACTATATCATAGAGATTGGCTAGTGAATAGTAAAAAGTCATGATTAGACTATCATATTGTTTTTCTTATTCCCACCACATACTGATGCTAACTAGTGGAATAAAGATTTGAGTTAGTTTTTGTTAGAAGTCCACAAAATGGATTTATAAAAGCTAGAAACCTTTCCAATGTACTTTTTTCTTCATATATTTAAAGGAATAAGAGATCAACCTAGTCAGATGTTTATCACAGAAAAAATCCAACTTACATGAATGAATTAAATAAAACTTAAACTCCACACAGGGCCAATAAGATACATTATGTCATTTTTTTTTTAAAGATTTTTTATTTATTTATCTGAGAGAGAATGGGAGACAGAGAGCATGAGAGGGGGAGGATCAGAGGGAGAAGCAGACTCCCCACTGAGCAGGGAGTCCGATGCGGGACTCGATCCCGGGACCCCAGGATCATGACCTGAGCCGAAGGCAGTTGCTTAACCAACTGAGCCACCCAGGCACCCCTACATTATGTCTTTTAATGAATCATAAATGTGTCTTTCAACATTGTTTTATCAGTTACGACAGTATTATCTCATGACTTTCACTCATGACATACAAAAGAACCAGAAAAATTCATAATTTTACATGAGGGGGAAATCTGTGAAAGAACTATAATACTAAAATTTAAGAAAGTACAAAATCATTATTTACCTATTACCTGCAAATGAAATGAAATAAAGCCACCAATCAGAGCTTTTTGTAGCTATAAATAAGAACCATGTTTTCTAATCAGAAACTAAAGTTTTAATCTATGTGACTTCTAAACTTCAGTTTCCCCAACTGTAAAATGTGTATTAGTATACAATAAATAGATATTATTACCATGGGTTCACAGAATAGTGGGCAATAGCATCTCACAATAGGAAGTGAATGCCTATCCAAAGGGAAGATCTTTAGTAATGATCAACATCGTTTAGCCAGTCAGGTGGTATAGCAAATCTGGTGCAAAAAGTAATTTGTTAATTGAGAGATTATTAATCCATTAGGGACTATATCCTGAATACAAAGGCCAATAAAACATAATCCCTGCCTTCCAAAGAACTTGAGTTTTACTAAATTGGGAAAGATACTTTAAATATTAGCTCTAGCACAAGACAGATATTAATAAATACTATAAAATAGGTACACATACAGTCCTCCAAAAGTCAGATGTGGGAAAGATAACTTCAGTGGGAAAGGTCTCATGGTGGAAGTACTTTACGAAATGTTTTTCCTAAGTCTCTCATTTGAGTTAGGGACAATTATTACCCTTCATTCACCTGTTCCAATTTAATTCAACAAACATTTATAGGACATCTATTATGTGTTAACAGGCTCATTTAGACAAAAGAAAAAACAAAGATATATGAATATGGTGCAATCCCCAAGCTCAAAGACTTTACAGTCCAATGTAGGTTAAGAATCAGTTACATTTGTATAGTATTTCCATTTTATGATGTCATTGTATATACCTCATTTCATCAAACCTTTGAGACCATGGTTACTAAAGACACAAAAGTTGACATTCTTTCTATTTAGATAAGAAAAAAGGACTGCAATGAACCATAATTGTCTTCAGCAGTTTTTAGGGTTTCACTTTTCTGTTTCTGAGAACACATTCTAATTTTAGTATTTATGTAAATGGAATGACCCATTCTAGAACCGTTTATGTGTGGTTTATTCTCCAAAGTGGCTCTATGTGCAAGAAGGGAGGTGAGCAGCAGGATACGAGCACCCTGGAAGGTGAAGAAACCTGAAGAACAGACACAAATTTATAAAGGACCTGTATTTAGAAAGGACTTATATTTTATTTTTAAATTGCCATTATTAAAATTTTGGAATTTGAAAGAGTCTTAATGAATGCTTTATAGAATATTTAGAGAAACATTTAAAACTATATTCCATATTCAAGTTTATTTTGTTAAATAATCTGACCATTTTTTTGTTCTCAAAACAAATCACTTCATTTTTTAAAAAGCATCATTAACATTTTAAGGACAGTACTACCTATAGTAATAAGAGGACACATTTCTTTCTAATAATGTTGGATCTTTTTCTTAACTCTTCACAGACTCTTTTTCTAAGACGGAGGAATAAAATACTTAGTTGAGTTGATAAGTAACTTAAAAGGTAGTGAATAAAATAATGCACTTCATGTTGCATGAGTTTTCATTCCCTTCCTTCACATTTCCTGTAAAGTAGTTGAATGTTTGCACAAAGTATGGTCCAATCTAGATAGTGCAGAGAAACATCTCAAAGGAGGATTTTAAGAACAAAGTTAATTAAGTACCACCAACAAAAACTCTTTCTGTTAAATTCACAGAGTATTGTTTTTAGACTATTAAACTATTCAGCAGGGGCGCCTGGGTGGCTCAGTCGCTGAGCATCTGCCTTTGGCTCAGGTCATGATCTCAGGGTCCTGGGATCAAGTCCTGCATCGGGGACTTGCTCAGGCCCCTCCTCTGCTCAGCGGGGAGTCTGCTTCTCCCTCTCCCACTCCCCTGCTTGTGTTCCCTCTCTCGCTGTGTCTTTCTGTCAAATAAATAAAATCTTAAAAAAAAAAACTATTCAGCAAATTATCCTCTTTCTATGAACTCAATCTCAACAAATGTAAGCATTTCCTGATCATGAAATCCATCTTGTGCATGTCTAATTCAAATAAACTTAATGCATACATCTCCATTTCCCTCAATATGAAAATCACCTCATGACTAGAGCTTATAAGAGATTCTAAATTCAAGCTCTACCATTTCTTTTCTTAATTCAAGTCAATTCATGTGTAGTATCCACCTCACTATGTTGGAGGCACTTTCCCACTCACATCAAGGGACCCTAAAATGAACAAAATTCCACAGAGATTATAATTCAGAAGGAAATGAGTGGCAGAATTCATTTGCTTATTCATTTAATAACCATCTATTAACCATGTGCCTGGCAGAGTCCAGATTTTGGACATGTGGGCAATAAAACTCAAAGTCAGCCTGAGGCATCCCTGGAAGAGGCAGCCCAGTAAGAATTTATTAGGGGCGATGGCAGGCAGCATAGTGCAGCAGCTAAGGTATGGCATCCGGAACCCAAATGCCTGAGTCCTAAGGCTTGTTTAGTTAAATCCTTCTCAGGCACTCTCATCTATATGCACATCCTTGTGTTTTTTTTTTTTAATAAAGATTTTATTTAATTATTTGACAGAGAGAGACAGAGCACAAGCAGGGGGAGTGGCAGGCAGAGAGAGCGAGAGAGAGGGAGAGGGAGAAGCAGGCTCCCTGTCGAGCAGGGAGCTGGATGTGGGGCTTGATCCCAGGACCCGGGGATCACAACCCCAGCCCAAGGCAGACGCTTAACAGACTGAGCCACCCAGGCACCCTGTGCACATCCTTGTTAATCCCCTTGTGTCCTCTTCTTTAGTTCTTGCTCTATTATCCTTGGGGAATTCTCTTTCTAGTATGTTCCACATGTTAACTAACCTTAACTAATAAATGTTTAGAGTGATGCTTATTATATACCTGCATTAAGGAACAGAAAAAGCTATTTTAAAAAGAAATTATAAACTAAGAATACTGCAATCTTTACGCAGTAATCTTCAAATGCCAATAACACTTTAATCATCTAAACACATGTTGGAAGGTCTCCCCAAGAAGGTGGTGGTGGGAACTCTGCACTTTGAAGGAACACTGCATATTATTCTGAGGTCTGTACATGGCAGACTACATTAATTAATTAATTAATTAATTATGAGAGAGATAGCAAGAAGAGAGCACGAGCGGGGTGGAGGGGTACAGGGAGAGGGAGAAGCAAGCTCCTGGCTGAGCAGGGAGCTGGATGTGGGGCTCGATCCCCAGGACCCTAGGATCATGATCTGAGTGTGAGCTGAAGGCAGACGCTTAACGACTGAGCCACCCAGGTGCCCTGACAGACTACATTTTAAAATTTTGAAATTGTTTTCATTATTTCCACAAAAATTCCTGCTTGTCAAAGAGTGCTTTTGCTAAGCATTACTGGTTAAGGACAACTTGAACAATATAATTTAGTTATTTATATTACAACACCTGTAGGGTTTCTTACTATTTAAAAAAAAAATTTATTGTAACTGTACAGGGGGTTTTTGTGGGCTCATGTGAGAACCTAATAATCATTTAAAAAAAGTTTCCATGAAAAATAAATTCTAGGTTTCCCAATATTAAATCAAATTTTGGGGACACAAATTATTCATAAGTTGGGGATGTGCTATTGGGTGCATAGTGGTATGCCAGAGTCTATACTCAAAAGGCAAGACATGCGGCGACAAGCCATGACATATTCAAGCTCTTCCTTTAAGATCCAGCTCAAGAGTTTTCTCCTCTGTGAATTATTTACAGAATCCTCATACAGTAACAATTGAGCCTTTTATTTCCCATGTTATCAGAAAATGTAGAACCAGCATACAAGAAAAAGCAAGGAGAATGTTGTTTAACATATGTAAGTTCCTATATTAATGCAATATTCTATAGAAGAAAACATTTGCTTTTTCACTCTCCTGCATAATATTCCAGTTCAGTTCAGAGAAGATAGAATATTATGTATCCACTGCTTCTTCATCCTAAAAGATATCAGTAATTTGGTAACTAGGCTGATACAATTAATTGTACATATTGCAAAGTGCTGGAAAAGAAAAACTTCTTTTTGCAGATACGGCATAGATGTAAAGCTAATGGCTACGAAGGCCTCGGCGAGACATGGTCTTTAGGAACAAGTCTAAAAATTTGAGGATTTTTTTGGGTGGGAATAAATTTAGTAGTGTTCAACAAGAGATATACTTCAGTTTTTTTTTTCTTTGAGAACAGAATATATGGGATACTATAAGGGACATTAATATTTTTCCTTACACAACTCAATGAAGTTCTTGAGTGCATTCTGTAATAAAGTTTTTAAAAATCTTACAGGTCTTATCATTTCATTAAATATTTTCTTCAAGAAGGAAAGAGTATAAATTTCCTTTATGTAATGGAAATAAGTTACATTTTTATGGCTAGTTCAACATTCAAATAATGAATAGAAACCAATGAAATGCTATGTTCTGCAAGTAGGAAAAAAGCAGCAGTTTCTTCTACATAATGGAAATATATTGCATTTTGCAGTAGGTTCAACATTCTAATAATGATAAATGCCAATGAAATGAATGAAGTGCCTTCTAATTTTCTTCCACATCCCTCAAGGCTGGAAAAAGAACAATCCTACCACTTCCAATGTGAACAAGTGACTAAATGAATGAAACTATTACTTTGTAGGGTGTTTTTCTTTCTTCTTTTAATGGTAAGGTAGTTCTCTGGCAACTTTCTCCTAATTACCAGAAAGCCATGCCTGCCGGCCACTATGCTAGATGGGTCCATTCCCTGTTTTCTCGAATATTTCCCCCCCTCTAGAATCATAAGACAAAATAAACTGTTTTGTTGTTGTTGTTTAGAAAGTGTAAACTTTTTCACCTTAAAAAAATGCCGTATTCCACAGCATACCTTTCAGACACAATCTTAGGTCATATCTGTATGCCAATGGCAGCCTGAATGGGGTGGTCAGACTCAAGTCAGCGGAGCTGGCCTGCTCAGCAGAGTTCTGCAGTCATGATCTGGAAGCGCCAGCCCCACCACGTGCGTGACATTAAGATGATCCACAGCAATCCTGTAAGACTACATTTTAAGGAGAGCTTCCAATTTGCTGTGGTTGGCATGACCTAATTTTGGCTCGAAAGGTACATTATTTTCTCCTCTGGGTTTTACTGACTACACATTGGAGAAAAAAAAAATTATGTTCTTAAAGGTATTCTTATTCTTCCCTTTCTTAAGGAAATTTAGGGAATTCAACAACTGCTGGCCTCTGGCTAATATACACACTAAAGTCTTTTTCCAGCTTCGCCTACATCTTGACCTCTCATGCCAAATATTTTAGACAGTCTATTTATAAAGTTCATCACTTCCCCCGTTACTTCATCTTTAGAAATGACAATAATTTAGAAACTGGAATGATACAGCTGGTCTCATAAACTGAGAAAGGGAAGATTCTATGGAAGAAATAATGTTCCTGTTGTAACTTAAGAAATCAATTTATTTTCTTCTCAATTTTATAGTTAAGAGGGAAGTAATGCTAATAATGTTCTGTATTTACTTCACCCTAGTGTTCGAAGATGATTTCAAAGTTCTAAAGATTTTGAATGTTAACAGTAGTCTTTAACCCTGACTGCACATTTGAATCACTTCAGATATTTTTTAAAAAGTCCTGATACCTAGACCTATCCCAGACCAATGAAATCATAATCACTGGAGTTCGTTCTCCAGAATTTTTTTAAAAAGCTCTCCAAGAAGTCAAATGTGAAGCCGGATTTGAAATCCACTCTATTAAGTTCTCCTAGAAATGTAACACCACAATACAGCTATGTTATAGCATTATCTTATTTGAATGTAGTATGTTCTTGAAATTTACTAGTTTATCCGTTTATGAACTGATTCCCATGAAAGAGCTTCTCAGCTATTTCATGATGCGAGAGAAAAACTCATCTGGATAACCTCACTGACTCTCAATAGTTGCAATCATAGAAAGCTCTGCCTTTCTGAGATAAAATAGCTCTGCTAAATATGTCCCATTCCTGCACCAGCGTTGGGAGACTTTCAAGGGCTTAAAATCACTTGTTTTCACCTAGATCCTACTGAATCTTTGGAGGGTTTCCAATTGCATTTAAAAAAATTAATCTCACCTTATGATATTTACTGACTTGTAAATCTCTAATAACACACTAATTGAATTCAATGCTGTATACTTAATTTACTCAAGGTGATAATTTTCTAATTGTATGTGTGATGTTAATGTATTATCTATTTGAGATCAAACTCAGTACATTTTATGACTTTCAAAAAGTCAACCCTTTAGATCAAAGTTCTCATTTTTCGTAACTCATTTAATTCTCTACTCTAGTCAATGGGAAATGATATAATCAAGCAGTGCAGCCCTGTTCCCCCTCCTTCCTCCCTACATGAAATTGGGCTTATTTTCATGAAGAATCTGGTTTGTGGAGGTAATGTGGTCTAGTAGCTGCAATGAGAAGTTTGTTTATAGATTTGGAATTTTATTCCATTATATAATCAAGACCACCATCTAACCTTCCTTACATAAAATTGCGTGTGGCTCACTTTACAGTAAGGCTTCTTATGAAATGATGCAACATTCTTCTAATACAACTTGTGGAACCAGTGTATTTATTTTCTTTTTCTTTTTTTTTTTTTTACATTTAATAGTATATTTATTTATTTATTTATTTTTTCTTAGTATTTTTTTTATTCTTATGTTAATCCCCATACATTACATCATTAGTTTTAGATGAAGTGTTCCATGATTCATTGTTTGTGCACAACACCCTGTGCTCCATGCAGAATGTGCCCTCCTCAATACCCACCACCAACCAGTGTATTTATTTTCTTATCTTGTCTTCCCTTTTCTGTCTTCTGACATACATAGAGAAACTGGCGTGTGTGTGTGTGTTATATGTTTGTTTAGCAACACAGAAAAATCAAATAAAATTTCCTGGATTCTATGTTTCTTCTAAGACCATGGTTTGCTATGTCCTACAGATTTATTCCCTTCTATTAGAATCCCTTTAATAGAGCACTTTTAAAGTACATAAAATTTTTTTCCTAGGGGTATGACATCTCTAAAGTACTTTTATTTACCTATTTTTGCTTTTTTAGAATAAGGAAAAAAAGATAAATACCACTTGAAGTTTTTTTAAATTAATTTTTGTAAAAGATAAATGTTTTGAGTCTCCACTATATAAAGTATCCTTGTAGTGGTACCTCACTGCTGGTGCTCTTCTCCCTCATTCATAACTTATTTCACGTCCCTTGTCAAAAGAGTGAATTGCAGGGGAGGACCTGGATCAGGCCATCCTTCCTTTCAGCTGTGTCTAGGAAACAGGGCATGAGTGGGAGTGGAGGAGGAGCAAGTCCTCCAAGTTACCTCAATATCCGTAACAGTGAGGTTTTCTGTCATGCCAGAGAATGGAAAGGGGATTAGCTAGGTTCTTCCCACATCTGGTACCATCCTCATAGCTTCATCAGCTGCCCTCAATATCAACAAAACCTAAATTCCTGGACAAGGCCTGGGCAGCTTCTCCAAATGCAGAGGCAAAGTCGAGAATATGGCAGGTCATATAAAAGACTCATAAAAGTCTGTTATGCTTTCAGAGGGGAGATGGATCAAAAAAATTCCCTTTTCCAGGAAATTGCCAGGATTTGACTCATCATTTAAGACTCACCTAAGGTGTCCTTTTCTTCTACTGAAGACTGGCCTGACTGACCAGTCATCTCCCCCAAAAAGTTGAACATTTCATCACTGAAACATCCACTTTATTTTCAACATATCTGCATTGTAACATCTATCCCATTACACTCATAATTGCAACTTCGCATGTTCATCTCCCTCATCAGACTGAATTCCTCAAGGGCAGAGACTCCATCTTTCACTTTTGTATCCCTAACACCTAGCAAGTCACCTCCCATTAATGTACTGTAATGTAATGTACATAATGCTGAATGTACTGGCAGATTAATTAATTAATTTTTAGTCGATGTCCAAGGGGAAATGTTGAAAATAGCAGCAGACATCTTATGGGCAGAGTAATATGCTTATTTGTTTCTTTAACTTTCAGGATGCACGGAGTTTTATGACTAAGTTCAAGATTCATGTTTATCTTCTTCTAAATAGTGGCTCTTACTCAGGCCTCACATCAAAATCACCCAGGCAGCTTTGAAAAACAGCAATGGCCAGACAGCACACCAACATAATCTAAATCTGGAGGTGGGACCCAGGTAGCACTATTTGCAAAATAAAATCTACCCCCCCCCACAAAAAAATCTCCCCAAAAGCTCAACAGCCGGATTGAGAACCCCCTGCTCTAAATTAACTGTATAAAGGACATCCAATGTTTTATACCTAAGACTCTGTTACTTAACATATGCCCAAGATCAATTTCAGCTCAGTTTTTGAATGGATTTTGTTTGTAAGAAATTGTTAGTTGATTTTAGTCTTTAGATGATCAAAAAATTTTAAAAGGCTTTTGAAATGCAATATTAATTATATCACAATCTTCTTCCGGAAATATTGCTAATAACCTTATGTAATTATCTTTTATAGAATTAGCCAACCGCTATGACTTCCTCCTCAGTGTTTGGGTAATCCAGGCCTTTATAGTGAATACTTGTTTCCTGTATATTTAGAACTCAAATGGATACTAAATATAAAACCGTTGTTTCATGAAGTCTTAAGAGTGTGCTTTACAGTTAGAAGATTCCAAAGAGGGAATTCAAACAACTGTAGTCAAAATAACATTAGGAAGTAGGCATAACTAGCCTCGGTGGTTTCATTAGTAAGAGGAATGAACACTGAGCATTACCAGTGGCACTTAATATTGCATAAAGCACACAAAGCTCTCCTTATCAGTGGGCACCATAAAATGACATGGAGGCTATTTATCACTGTAACCAATTAATTCCAAATCATCCATCTAATTCCCAAATCTTCAAGTCACATTTCTAATAAAAGCATTTTAAAATACAGAAAACACAGGTTATTTTGCTGTTTGTACTGTAATCCAAATGGCATTTGATTCTCTTTAACAGTGAAATAAAGCAGTACCAAATGCAGTTACTAAAATTCATTGGAAATTTGGCAAGGAAACCACGTCTGTAAAGATATGGTAGCTATTAATTTTGAAGTCTAAAGTGCATACATTTGGTAATTCAGAAATATCTGAGTCCAGTTTGACCTCTGGCCAGTCTTTCTGTCCTCACATCTAGTCAAGAGCATGGTAAAACTTTTCTGAAAAAATAAGAAAACTGCTTATGAGAGGAAAGGAAGTTAGTATTATTCCTCATAATAAAAATTCTAAAAATGATCCCTTTACATTTTTCAAAATGTCTTTTACTGAACACAGAAATATTCACCCAAAACTGAAAGCCATGCATTGGATAAATAAACTTGGTATAATATTTCTTAGTTTTCAAATATAATGGAAGTTGTTCTAACTTGTCAGTATTTATCTCACATCTGTCTCTGTTTTTATGGTATTGTTTGTTTTCTGTTTCAACTAAAAGAAGTTAAAAGGTATGCTGCAATTCAAATTCTCCAAAATACCCATCTGCACTAATTAACTGGATAACTCCTAAAAAAATTTATTATCCATTTATGAACTCTTGTCATACAGCTCACATTCTTAAATTAAAACTCTATAAATTACTATGATTCCTGCAAGTAAAGATTAAAAATTAAGACAGCTCAAAAAGTGAGAAGCAAACTGGAGGTTGGTAACATAAAACTAGATGTTCACATTTCAATTTAAAGCTATTATTGTGATGAGAAAAACAGATTTTCACCAATAGGAATAAGACATTGCTTGTGAAAAAAGATCTATCAAATAGTTGACAAGATATATTTTTTTCCCTCCAGGTTAACAATACAGAACTATATCACAGACCAAGAATTAATTCACTTCTTTTTAAAAACAGTACTAACATATCTCATAAACGGAGTTTATGAACATTTCATTCTGGGATTCCTGAATACTTTTCCCCAAGATGCCATGCAAAATTAAGTATCTATAGTTGAGTCATTTTTTTTTTCTTATCTAATTGCTGAGATCATTTATGTGAGATTTTGGCTTAGTGGATAAAAGAGTGGACTCTGGAGGCTGACTATCTGGGTGAGGTTCTTGCTTTGCCATTAACAAAGTGGATAACTTGAGGTAAATGGCTTAGTTCGTTTTGGGGTTTGTTTGTTTTTTTGCCTCGGTTTCTTCATCTGCAAAATGAGGATAGCAACGGTGCCTATCTCATAAATGAGTTAATGTATATAAAGCCTCAAGGCCTTAGAACAGTGCCCAAATACACAATAAAACTCTCAAAACATGTCAGCTGTGATCATTACTACCTAAAAATAGTTGTAATTAAGAATACTTCCAAATTAATAATACAAGCCTTTTACACGTATCATAAAAGTTATTAGAATTATTAGTGATACCTTTAGTAATGATGCTGGATAAAAGTGGAATTCCTAAGTCATAGTTGAAAGTATCAATATATTTATAGAAGATCAGTCTTACTTCCAACCACCAAGCCAGCATGAATTGAAAACCAACTGGTCAACATATGTTGATGCAGATGGAAAAAAGATACAACTGTCTTTAAACTCCCTAAAGAAAGCTGAGTGGAGAGCCTTCTGGTCACTGCAGTCCAACCTATCATTACCAGTGCAGTGAGACTCTTTGAAGGGTTTCTTAGCCTATGAATAATACATATTTTGGGGACAACTTCACAAAAATAATCTGTCTTTACCCCAAAAAGACATATGACTAAGCAAATGCAAAGAAAGAATTACCTCCCAACCACAAAAAAGTGTGGCACCCATGTCAGAAACTGAGGCAACTGGCAAAATTAAGTTTGAATAAAAAAAGAATAGAAACCAAAAAAAATTTTTTTGAGATAAACTGGCCCCATAGTTCACTTCCTAGAGAACCAGGAAAAATTTAAGTTTCAAAACCACATTTTCCTTAATTTTTAAAAATAAAATTAGGAAAAAAAATCAGATTTTTTTTTATTTGAGAGAGAGAGAATGAGAGAGAGCACCTGAGAAGGGGGAGGGTCAGAGGGAGAAGCAGACTCCCCGCCGAGCAGGGAGCCCGATGCGGGACTCGATCCAGGGACTCCAGGATCATGACCTGAGCCGAAGGCAGTCGCTTAACCAACTGAGCCACCCAGGCGCCCAGATTTTTTTTTTTTAAGATTTTATTTTTAAGAAATCTCTATACCTGATGTGGGGCTTGAACCCACAACCCTGAGAACAAGGGTCACATGCTCTACTGACTGAGCCAGCCACGCGCTCCCAGATTATTTCTTTATAAGGCATCATTAAATAAAAGAGCCTACCTTTTTAGAAGATCTGGTATTTAAAAGTATTTCCGAGGGTAAACCATATTTCCAAATATTCTTTAAGTTCTGTGAATCTCACTAAGAGGAGCAAGCTTTTTTCATTCCCAGTGAAATTTAGGATTGTATTTACGCTTTGAGTGATAGAGAATTTTAGGGATTAGTCATTCAGAATACGTATAATTACGTTTGCCCATGGAGTTTTGTCTCCAAATGATTGTATGTATAATCAAATTGTAGCAAAAGAAAAGATTCTGGTGGTTCTCTAATCCCTGACTTCTGTCCTAATACCGGCAAGTTAGTTAGCGAGGCTAAATCTACCATTTTGTAATATGCAACAGCAATTCTTCCCCAGACCCACTACTGATAGCTCTGGGAAGAGAAGAGGCTCTGACATCCCATGGGAGTTGACCAAACATTCTTTTAGTTCACCACCTGTGATTCTTGGTGTAGAGTAGTGCTTTTATCCCTAGGGCAAATATTCAAGATTACCAAAAACAAAACAATTCAAGTACCTAGACTAGGTAAAAAGTAAAGTTATCTGACATATAAAGTCATGGATAGATTAAAATGTTCGCAGGAAAAAGTGAACTCCAGAACTGTCCTTTATCACTCATCTTACATACATGTACCCTCAAAAACATTACAAAATCAACTTATGATAGATATGATTACATTGCTATATTTGAAATATAATAAACAAGGATTCCTCTTTCTTTAGGTATTATGAAAATTTCCTACAACAATCATTTAATACAACTCTAGAAAGAAAATTTATTTAGCAATTAATCAAGATGATGTGACAACAGAGCCAATGAGTTCTAAGTAAATTATTTTCTTGCTAAATGTGCAAAGTGTTTGCAAAGAAGCTTCTTAATTTATATTGCTTGCATTGTCCATGTGACAATGTATCAGTTTCATAATCAGAAAATTTTCGGACAGAAATTATGCCTTAAAATGTATTTCACAAATTTTCTTTATGCAGAAATCTAAGAACTAGTTTTCCTATATAAATACGTACAATTAATGCTTAATTTGTATAAGTGACCACTCATTAATATAGCTTCTGTATTTTCAGTTTTAGCTCAAGTGAATTATAATTTTGATTAAAAAATATTTAATTCTCCTGAACTCTGAACTGCTTTTCATATCAAAAATTGTTTAGAAAATCTAAAATTAGCACTTAGGTTCATTTTTAAATCTTTAATTCTGGGACATATTTAAATATCATGATCTGTATACATAAAGTAAATGTGTCCATTATCTATCTGCATGTGCATATATTTATGCAGTATGTACTTAACAACACATACATACCTAAAAGTTCAAATTGTACTAGTGAATGAATGCAAGTTTCCATTGCTCAGATGTTGTTAATTGTATAAAACCAGAGAAATTGTTTTCTGTGGAGACAACTGAATTTTTATTTAGAATGGTTGATAGTAGTAGAGATACCCTAATAAATAAAAATTAAGTTCAGAAATATTTACCTACCATGCTTTTAGAATGATGTGAATATCTTCAAAAGAAAAATGTCACAGTATTTTGAGATTATACAGTTTAATGTGTCTCTATACAGAATAAGAATTATTCAATAGTTTAAATGCTTTTGGTCTAATTTGATGATGTCAAAGACTTAAGGAAACTAGTATTATCTTTCAAGTCAAATAACTGGTATTTATGATGCTAAATAGTATATCACAATATTTTTAAAATAAAGCTTGATTAGAGTAGGGAAGTAGGTTTGTTTTTAGTATAAGGTATGTATGTAATGATTATGAAGTAAATTTGATAATTGAAAATTTGTTTTTTTTTGTAAAAAATCTGTCTTATTTTAAACCTTCCTATAAAAATCTATCCTTAAATTTAAATACAATACATTCTGTTCATCATTAAAGAGGTTTATGAACTTTAACAATTTTATTTTTAATAAAGAGTAAATATTTGGTCAAAAATATGTTTAGAAGAAAGCTTTTGGTCTATGAATATTATAAAAGTTTCTTAGAAATCTCTTAAAGACTGAGTACAATAAAACTAGGGCAATGCATATATTCTCAGTTACTCTTAAAAAAAACCTGTAAAAGTGACTATAGTGGCATGTTCTGACACATTCTTTTCATAAACCGAACCCTGTTAGTGACAGCGGAACAGATTGTGTGCATCTGCTGGGAATGAGCCAGATGACAGTGGAAAAACGCACATGGATACCTTGGCACAGCAAATAAAAAACGGAGAAAAAAAGACCTGGAAGAGAAAGTGCTCAACTTTAATTGAAATATTCTTTCCAACATGATGAACTTCATCCAACCACCTCTTGTAGCTTGTCAATTTTACATATAAGAATGTGTTTTTAAAGGGTCCTTTGTAAGTTAGAGCTGTTTTGTCCTTTTTTTTTTAGCACCAAATATTGACTCAGGTTTTAGATTATTTCTTCAAATTATGGCACATGTAATAAGTATTAGGGTAGAAAAAGAGGCCAAACCACTCTACCACAGTTTGGTACAAGAATGTTAAACTTCTAAAAATCCTGTCAGGTTGAAGTCAAATTTTAAATATCTAGGCTAAGTTTTGAATTATGTGGGTATTACACTGCCAAGTACTAGAGATGCCACAATCCAAATTTCTGCAAATGTGACTATTGTAAATGCTGCTTACACTCACTAGTGCTACAATATTTTATTTTATGCTGATCAACCACAGTATTGTTTAAACAGTTGGCTCAATGGCACTAGAGGTCCATCCATAAAAACAAATGCGCTTCTATAAATCATATCAGGAAGTTCTCTTGGATGCTCTGATTACAATGAAAATTTATTCTATACAGTATACAATGCAAATTTTAAACTGGAGACAAAGTTGTTTAATAGATTAGTAGTCTGACTGAAGCAGCTGCAGTCAAAAAAAATCTGGTGATTAACAGCCATTTTCCAGTAATCATAACCCTGGAAAGGGCTACTAAGCAGGGGGAGGGGGTTGCAGATGGGAATAATTCTCTAAACCCATGTGCCTTAGAGGGCTCCATCATCTTCATGCAGACTTATTATTATTATTATTATTTTTAAATTAAAGCTTTTAGAGGCATCCTTGATTGCAGTGTTGGGAGCTGTCCATGCTGTTTTACCATAGGGAAGTCCACTCTGCAAGTATTCCTTGCACTGAGCACTCTTTAGCCCTACATTAAAACAGGGCTAGAAAAGAAAGCTGAAATGTAAGGTGCACACTAGAGGGGCATTATTCAAGAGTGTGAGAATAATTCCAAGTGGTTGCAACTCTACAGGCTGTCTAAACTGGACAGGCCTCGTTGACATTATCAGTCATCCAAAATATGAATTTCTTCGAAAAATTAAGTGAATATAAAAGCTGAACAAAAAAGTGGTGAACAGCCTCTGAGACCAGAAATAGTCCCATTTCATCAACATCCAACCCAAATTTGTTTACTTGTGTTATCAGAAAGTGTAATTCTCAGGTAAAATTCTGCATTTTCTGTACTACTTAATATTTCTTCTCACATGTAGAAAAATACTCAAGATAAGTTCATTTGTTCATCCTCTCACAGTTGATAAACTGTAATTAAAATAAATAATCTCTTAAATCTGGAACAAAAAAGCATGATAGGAATGTCATTTACTTATTTTTTAACTATTTGAATAAAAAATGCATTTTATCTTTACAAATAAATACAGTTCATTAATTTATTCAGCGAATATCTCTAGAATATCTATTATAGGTAACAAATAAATACAGTTCATTAATTTATTCAGCGAATATCTCTAGAACATCTATTATAGGTAAGAGTGACTGTGAAGGAATAGAAAGATGAGTAAAATGATCCTCACTCTTCATTAATTAATTCTGTCTCCATATGCAATCAAAATTGGGTAATAAAAAATAAGATAATAAAAAACCAGAGAATACTAATGTATCCCTTAAAAGTGGATAATATCTAATGCAAAAAACCCTAAAAAACCCATGACAAAAAAAACCACAAAACTTTAGAATTCTTGGTGAGGCTGTCTTTACAGTTAAAAACCACCTAATAACTCTATGTACATCAAACTCTTCCTCCAAACTGAACTTTTATCAAAACTAAGCCATGATCTATCTGGAATTCAGAACTTTCAATAAATGACTTTTAAAACTCATAGATGAGGGGCGCCTGGGTGGCTCAGTTGGTTAAGCACCTGCCTTCGGCTAGGTCATGATCCCAGGGTCCTGGGATCAAGTCCTGTGTTGGGCTCCCTGCTCAGCGGGGAGCCTGCTTCTCCCTCTCCCTCTGCTGCCCGCCCCCCGCTTGTGCTCTCTTGCTCTCTCTGTAAACAAATAAAATCTTAAAAAAAAAAAAACCTCATAGATGAATTGTTTTTCTTTGGTCCCAAAAATAATATATTTAACAACATCTGATCTATGAAAGATTTTGAGTTTCTTGGAGAAAAAAGTATATTGTTCCTTAGTAGCCATTAGCATTGACCTAACAGAATCAGAATTAGATTTGCCTTGAAAGTAACCCAACTTTAATGGTATGAAAGTATTATCGAAAAAAAAGTTCAAAATAATTATCCCATCAAGCATTTCCAAGTGATCATCATTGGGAGGAAGATAAAATGATTAAAATATCGTGTAGTGCTATGATAATTTACTAATTACTAACCACTTACATTGTGCTTTTATATGTATCATCCTGTTTAATTCTTACAACTCTAAAAGGTGGGTGGTATTATCATCCCCATTGTACAGATGCTGAAACTGAGGTTTTCTGGTGGTTAAATAACCTTCCTAAAGCCATAAGCCAATAAATGGGAGGCTGGAGTTTGAACCCACTTTGGTCTTTGCTCTTAACTACTACTCTCTATACCTTAAGGGCCTGTTTCTCTAAGAGCACACGTATGTATATTTAAACAAATGATATTAATATGGTACTGAGTTTTCAAACTTTTTATGTTTGCAAATCAAGAGAACTGATTTTCTCTTTCTCTTGCATTCATCTCAATCTCTCATGCTTTCTGTCTCTCACTCTCTCTGCTATCCTCCACTTAGCACCCCCCTCCCTTATGCACACACTCACATCTTGGAGTTTTGGCCCAACACTTCACAAACATCATGAAAACCATAATTTGGTTCAACGAGTCCGATAACTATACCACCTCCTGAGACTACACAACGCTGTGCATTTTTGCTGTGGCTATGCCATCCACTGACTCTAAAGCTGTTGGCGGTTCCTTACAAAGGTATCATCCTGTAGCCTTAGCTGTTTCAACATCAGTGTTTAGAGATCTTTCATGACATAGCATTGGGCTTGATGAACCACATCAATCTTTCAAGTGTAAGGAGACATTCTACAATCTCATGTGCAGTCAAATCCAGTTGAAAGTATACTTGTTTTATCACAATACCAAATGTTTTGAAGCAAGACGGGAACTCAAACGAGAACCCAAAAACAAAAAAACTGAGGGGAAAAAGGGATGAAGCCAATTCTTTAAGTTTTGAAGCTATAAAATGAGAGAAGGAAAAAAAATCACATAGAGCTCACACTAACTCAAGAAAGATCGAACAGTCCTAAAAGGGACAATGACCATTCATTTCAACCAAAGGGCCATAGGAAAATAAGCAATGGGACTGAGTATCTTACCCGGCCCTTTAGAAATCTATTAATGTCATCGTAGGAATTTCTTTTTGGTTTATGCAAGGGGAGAAAAACTCAAATGTGAAAGAAAAGAAAAAAGTAGCCAAATTTTTTTCCTTAACCTATAACCTATACAAGACTCTGAGACATCTTCGGACAAATACTAGAAATGACTGAATGGATAAACTTTTTTTTTTTAAATAGCCAGGTCGTTAGTCTTCACTTAGTTAAGAAAAATAATCCTAATGGAATTAGGACTGGATTTATACCTTTTTAACATTTGAACTGTTGCAGAAGAAGGGTGAAAAAACCTACTTTCTCAACCATAGAACCTTTACTTCAAGGCCACCCAAAACTTAATGAGGCTCTTCAAATGTGAATGGAAATCAGGCACCTTAAAAAAGTACTTGATAATTTATTGGTCATTTAAAATTTTAAAAATTTTTGCCCAGAGAATTACCTACTACAGAAATCTCCAAGAGATTCATGTTTTAATCAGGTATAGTTTTATAATTTGAATAGCAAAATGATCCATTTTCTATTTAAAATATTTTATTCAGTACACATATTAAACAATTGAACTTTACAATGTGTCTAACAATATTTATCAAGTGGTGATGATTCAAATTATCCTACAGTTCGGGATAATCCCAAGAAGATAAAGAAGTCTCATACCATATCCTAAATGAAAGCATAATTTTAAAGGTTGAAACTGGATTTTTAAATAGAATGTCTAATTTTGTAAGAAATAAATGTCAGAAAATTACAGAGTCCTATGTAAATTACTATATGCAAAAAAAAAAAAGTTTAACATATCTTCTCCTTGCTAAGGAGCCTTGAAAGTGTGCAGGTATAGGGCCTTTGCTCATAACACCTTTGGCAAGAATAGGTCATTGTGATCATGCTGTTATGAGCTACCTTTTACATTTTAAGATAATTTCTTGATACTTTTTTAGGAAACACTTGCAGCCACAGAAAAATAGTTGCTAGATATTTAAACATAATGAAAATGATCTCTTATCTATTTTAAAGAGAAATAAAATTAAATTACATGTAACTGTTGGTCTACTTAAGACTCCCACTTCATACATTTCTACAAGAGGAAGCTAGTTTTAGAGAGGTGTTCTGGCAATAATTTGTCTACTTTACACAAATGAGAATTCTGCTACTAACTGAAAGGAGCCATGACTGCTAAAAATTATTTTTTAATGAGATATTTAAAAATCACATTGGTATCGGTTGAAAATGTAACTGGTAATTAAAGACTGTTATAACAAATTTTTCATTTTACAAGGAGAACTATGAGTTTTCAGACTAAAGTTTCAAATGCAAAGAATACTAATGCAAATATTTAGAAGTTGATTTATTTTGTATGGTAATAAGCACATAACTTACATTGTACTTTTCAAATGAAGAACATAAACCAAATCTGAAAACTAAAACCCACATTTTCTCTCTTTGTACTCTGTATTTTGACCTAGTAATCATTAAAACTGGGAGTGTTTATCAATAAAAATTACTGTAGTGCCACATATTGTGGTAGAACATTGCTATTTCCCGAGATAAGTACAAAAAAACCACTCCACATTAATTTGCATCACAAAATGACCTAACATATCTGGAGTATAATGCACAGGCCTTATTGAAAAGAAACCATTATATTTTTCTCTGCAAAACAAAAAAATACAGATATCTGACTAGGCCTGCGTGTGCTGGAGGAGGGGGTTGGGAAGAGGTCTCATTTTCTATCTTACACCTATTGTTTTATGCATTCTACACTGCTATATGGGAAGAGAAAGGAAACATACTGAATCCACTTTGCAGTTAATGTCTTAGTGATTTAAGAGGCAGAATTTTTAAGTTAAAGAGGGGAAACATTCTGCTTTTCCTTTCCCAAAGCCATTGCCCAGGAAGAAGGCCCTCTGCTCCTTAGCCTACGCAAGGGGAAAAAAGGACATTATTTCGGGCTGCAATCACTCCGAGACAGAAGAGGGGAAGTTTATGATGTGGCACTGTGCACTGCATCTGGTCTGCAGCCAGAAGTTTTCATTTTGTCGCTCTGCGGCCAGTACCTGCCCTGCACATTCAGAAATAAAAATACACCCGAGCTCTACCTCAGAAACTGTGGATGTTACAAAGAATTAAAAGAGTTTATTTTTCTTTCTTTATCCTGAGTGTAATTACTGTTTTTAAAAAGAATGAGCTGAAACTATAGTAACTGGAGGGTTTTTCTTTTTTTTTAAACTCCTCAAACTACCTTCCCACAAAACCATTTAAGTTAAATGGTACATTTACAGACTCACCTACATGAAGGATATAACTTAAAACATCTGCTTAGACATGTACATTCTGATTGGATATAAAGAACGTGGCAAAATAATTGAAAAATACAGGGCCATTATTTTCTTAAAATGTGTGTTGTTCTCTGTGTGTGTGTGTTCATTCATTAAAGAGATTTTTGACTGCAATTAGGTAGTCGGTCCTATAAAGGCTTCCTTGTGTGACCATGGTTTCTAAAAATAAAATGCTCCAGTGAATATTTCTGCTAAATAATCACATCTTCAAAATTACTTTAAAGAAATCCCAATGCCTCATGTTACATTAAGCAATAATACCAGCCTTCCATACTAAGCCTTGGTTGCACATCTTATGCATGGTCAACAATTAATTAGGAGGTTTAAAGAAGTCATGTTTACTCTATTAAATAGTAGACTAATTTTCTTGTCTGTCCCCACTTATTTACATTAGTAAATCTACTTTCTAATTTTGCAAATAAATAAGCATATCTAAGCCAAAGCTGCCTATCTTCGGGGTTCGAAGAAAGATGCATTCTCTTGCTATCATTCTAACTTGCTGAAAACACAGATGTGTGAAAAAAAGAGGTAGTTGTAGCTATTTTAAAAAACACTTCTCATTCTATCAAAGGACCATATCCATCGCTTTTTAAATCCTGTATGCTAGAGACCCATAGTATCTGAGAACAATTTTTATGAATTCTTCACGTGTATCTTATCTATGACAACAAGATACAAGAGGAAAACCAGTCCATGCTCAGGATGCTCTTTGGAAAAAATAGGTTCTCACCAGGGATCAGTCTCTCCAGTCTCTAAAAACAAGTTTAAGGTACCTCATTTAAATCATTACAAGAAGATCTGCACTGTCATTCTACATGAATCGCAACCACTTGCAGGATGAACAACATTGCTCCATTCATTTAAAATTTACAGCATTAAGAATTAATAAAGTCTCTATAACATCTGCATTATTAAAGAGTAATGATTCCTGTAGAAATCTGCCTGTAATAGGTTTACTGTTTTTATCGCTTATAATGTCACCAATTTTCTTTATAATGTCCTCAAAAGATTCTCTTCATATGTACTTTGAACTTTATTTACACTGGCTATATTTAAAAAATAAATACATAGATTTAACTTGGGTAATATAACGACAATGTACAAAAAGTACACTATGGTGATGACAAATGAATGTTACTGGTATTATCACCTGACCAATACATGAATTTATATAACGGGTATAATTTCCATACTCAATAGTAACATTACTTTTCTTTTTGCAGTTAATGTTAAAATAGTATCAAAGAAATAAGAGAGAATACTATATTGCATAATCTTTTTTATAATCTTATTTTTTACAACGGTCTTCTTTGTTACAGAATTTTAATTATTTTTCTTGCACAGACAAAAACAACTAACATAAGAACACTGATGATATCTACTTATTCTTGAAAGAGAGAGGTAGGGAATGAGTTCTTCTAGCTCCCGTTATTTCTTTATGCCTCAATATATCTGTGTAATAGTTACTATTGAATTCTTGTTTTGAGCAAAATTAATTCTAGTGCACTTTACAGAAGTTATTCAATATTAAAATTACAAACTTTCATAGACTTTTTTCAGCATTCAGTGTGAGAAAGGTTATCAGTAAGAACTGCTTTAAAAAAAAAACCTAACAGTTTCTTTGCTAACTATAGCAGACCATTAGAAATTATTTTCTTTCTCATGCTGTTATTCACTTACACACTGCATATTTGCTTCAATTCTCCAAGGGAAGAAATCTGGCTCTTGTGGGAAAAGTCCACCCCTTTCTACATGTTTGCTTCCTTAAATGAAAGGAACACACCCCCTTACATTCTTTGAAATGTGTCCAACATGCACAGAATTGTAATAGCACTCTATTATTGACCAAATTAGAAAATCTTAAATGAGAGTCAAATATTGTTAAAATGTTATGTGTTTTGAATCAGGAGAACTAAATGACACACACATAGGTAATAGAAATGAACTATGTTCACTCTAGTATCTACATTTGGATGCTGAGACCACTTGTGTCAGTGGAAGAAATCTGTCACTGTTTTTGTGCACATGTATGTTGTATAACAACTCAAGAAGAGACCCACAAATGCTACAGGTTTTTGAGTGTATCCCTTGAATTTTAGACCCATTAGGGGAATGCCTCCTTCCTTTCATAAATATTTTAAAGAAAAAATATTCAGAAATTAAAGTATCCATCTAAATAAGTACAATCTGAAAGCTGTTAGAAATCATAGAAGGGCAGAAGTATTGAAAGTCTACGCTCATGACACTAATGACAGAAAACTCACACCAAAGTTGATATCCACTAACTTCTACCTCATTAAGACAATCTGCTGATCATGAGAAGTTGTGTTCTAACAAGTCTTCCTTCTATGATGTAGAATAATACACTCGCTAGGCACGTTTTTTTTTGTTATTTTCTAATAAAGTGATATACTCCGTATTTGTGGGAAATCTGTGCATTTATCTTTAATTTTATTTTTTCTAAACTCTTTTTCTTTATTCCATTTCACATAGAAATGTGCAAGTATAAAGACACAAAGTAGGCAAGTTTTTATATATTTTAAAATATTTTAATGTTTAAATAAGATGGTTAGTCCCCTTGCAGTATGTTCATCAGGCAGTCCCCGACAAACTCAGCTATACAGTTTCCAGGCCTACAAAATGGAAGCTCTACTATTCTGCCTATGTCTTTTCACTTAGAATAAGAGTGAATATAAACAGTGAATCTATAAACTGGAACTCAAGGTAATAAACTTATTAAAACTTAGTAAGATATTGTTATGGCCAAAGAAAAGCTGCAAGTGTGTGCCACAAATCCACTCAGATGAAACATCTCATTCAATAGAATTTCTTATCTTATAATAATGCACAGAAAATTAAACACATAAATATTAATTTTATGTATCACAGAAAATGTAGGCAATGAAAATGCAATGTTTACATTTATGGGTGACTCATTAGTGTTTTATTGTGTGAAACACTAGGAGGCATCAGTTGGGTAAAAAAGGACTTCAATTTTTAAAGAAGCAAGAAATTACTGTAGAGTGGATGTGTAAGAAGTTGGGGTTTTCAAAATGTTATTATGTAAACCAAAACTTGATTCTCTGAAATAAACTCTCAAAACATCATATTTTGTTGTAAAGAATAATCTGTACATCACATTCATGAAATACATATAATTTGACCAATAAACACCTATCAAGATATATTTCAAATGTATGGATTCATAACTATGTAATTACACATTTTTATGAAGAATGTATTTGGGAACAGAATAACATAATGGCTATTGACTACTATGCATTTTCTGCTCAGTTATTCAATATCATGAGTGTATGTTTTATTTCTGGCAAATTTTGTTTTGTGCTCTCTAGAACGCCTCTGAAAATGCCTACTGCATTTAAACCTTATGATAACGGCTTCATATAAGCAGCCAGAACTTGATGTCTGTTCATAAAGAAGTGATGGAACTTAAAAATTTAAGCAATGAAGGTATATATATAAAGGACATGTTTTCTCTTTCTTCACTACTGAAAGCCTGTTACTTGAAAACTGAGTTTTCTATTGTTTGAATGGCTCTTCATAATGATGAAGCAACAGGGTTGTGGTATACTTATCTAGCAATCATTTGAAATTGGAGTGTCTTGCTATTCCTCAACAATCAGCTTTTATCTTTGACCTATCAAAATAACATGTGAACTGCGTAATCCGCCTTTTGTAAGGTGCACAGACTCTGTTGTTGCTCCTGGTTTTGTGAATCGCCTCTGTAATCTGGTTTGATTTCCTAAAGATGACAGATCTCGGTGAACAGTCAGGCTTTACTGAGTGCAGGGCAGTCCACGCGCCCATGAGATTAAGGTACAGTGCTGAGGTCGGGGATCTTAATCACCTATCCTTCCACATGCAGCACACAGAGTGAACATCAGTGATTAAATCTTTTCATTGTGTCCAGGCAATCACTATATTCATAAAACGAATATGTGCATTTTTATAAATTTTAGATATTAATCTGCCTGGTGTGATCTGAGGATGTGCTTTTGAAAAAAAAGTAGAACTTTAGTAATAATCTCTCTAAAGTCCATTCTGTAACCCTTAATTGCATAGGAAATTCTCCCATGTTGTTTTGAATCATGTCCCTGAAGCCAGGGTTCTCTGTTTAATAACTATTTTTTTTTTGTTATTATGAGCATAAGTGTTGCTGCACAGTTATTTCCCCATTTTTGTCACTTTCTGAGATTTCATAGACTGAAGATATACCACATTTAGTGTTGGGAAATAAAACCACAAAACATAATACAATAAGCAGAAGAAAGTTTTGAAATATAATGTTAACATATGCCAAGGAGTTATTTAGCTCAGCTTTTTATAAAAGAAATTTAATACAATAAATCATTTATTAGAAAGATATGCTTGTAGTGCTATTCAATTTATTTACTCGGTGTAAAAGTGAGGGCTAAGGAAGAAATACATAGAAATCTGAAAAATATAAAACATGATGCCTTTTCAGTATTCAATTTTGAATCAATAGACAGTCCCTTTCACTATTGGAATAAACCATTTCCAACAAATTTTGAAAACCGAGTATGTTTCTAAAGAATAAAAGACGCAAGGTGCAGTAAAGTCCTTGTTATTTAAATTTCATGTATTTAATGTTATACGTTTCTATTTTGAAAAGTTAATAATATATGTGACTGCATACTTTTAAAGTATGAACAGCTCAGAAAAGGTGGAAAATTGACTTTTTAATATAAAGTGTTCATTGTTATTTAAACCTAAGAAACAAATTAATATTTAATAAAAGTTAGGTCTTTAATATTGTCTTTGACATGCATACACAGCAATCAGAATGTAAATAGCGTAATTAATGAGTGAAGGAAAATACTGTCTTTTGTAAGAAGTCTGGAAAATATGTCACAAATACTCCAAAGCTTTGTGAATTACATTAGCAAATAACAGTAAATTTTTATAAAGTTTAGTAAAACTTGAAGCAAAGATAACTGCCAATTATTGTCTCCTTAACATGACTGGGGAATCATATTTTAAACATTGAGTTTAAAGTGTGCTTTGATGAAAACTTTTAGAATTGAGTTTGTAGTCTACTATATAGCCAAATGTACTTTCCAACAAATAGATTGAGATTTTTGATTTTAGAGATTTTTTTTCCTCTTGAGAGGGATATTAGCTAGGCATATCTCATTTTACCTGTCAAGTTCTGAATCCACTTGCTTTAGAACTACTTCTTTTAACTTAAGAATTTTATGCATACATGGGGAGACAATATGGTTCATTAACTGCATTATATTTAAGTGAAACTGATGGAAAAACAAAAATAATGCTTGGGCCAGATTGGTACATACTGAGCATTTTCAAAGACTAGCCAAAACTGGTATTTTAAAAATGAAGTAAGATGTTTTAGTTTCAAATTGGAGAATTGGAGATTGTTAATCTATTTAAAGCTAAACTTAGTATGCAATACAGAGGTTAAACGGGGTTCACAGGTGGTCACATTTCCATGTCCTTCCAAGTCTCCAGGGATTGGAGTTATTATACTCTGCATAAACATCTTTACTCTGCAACCACAATTCCACTGCAAGGTGCCAGTGAATAAGAGGCTGGTCACTTTTTTTGACTGGTATAATGAGGTGGCTGGAGTTCCCTTTATAGCACTTAGAAAATATATGCAGTCACTAACCATTTCACAAGACAGTGACTATTAGAGTTAGTATCAGATTCACAATGGTAGAATGCACTTTGTGTCAAAGCAATTCTCCACTGAGGACCAGTTAAAGAACTGGCAGAGAGCCTGATTCTACCTATTATACTGTCAGCATTTACATATAAAGGTATTTTATGCAAAAGACACACATCCCTACACTGTGAAGAAAAGAGCTTTTTCCAAAAAATGATAACTACTGGACCTAGAATAGTCGGAAATGTTTCAGGTATAAAATTTCCTTTAAGAATTAATAGCCTTATTCTGGGAAGAAGATACCATTAGTATTAAATTTAAATCCTCACATAATATGTAATAATACAATAAACAGTGTGCTGTGTCTATATATATACTGCCTTTGTGCCAAACTTTATCACTGAGTTTGGTAACTTTCATCCAAAGTCCAAACAGAAGGCAATTAAAGTGACTTAACCTTGTTTCTTTTTAAATAGCTATGTATTTGACTTGACCTGAACAACAACGCATATACTGAACCCCAGCACAAATTGTGAAATGTAGACTACCATGGCCAGGATATTATTTTTTGTCCACACCAACTGAGAAGCCTTCTATCAAGCCAGCACTTTGGTAAGGGAAGGAGATGCACAAAGGTATACTCTGACAGACAGCCATGCTTTAGCTCAAACTAATCCCAAGAATTAGTGGCTCAGAAGCATAACCCAAAGCAAATCAGAGTCTTCGGGGGGGACTCACAGGAGCATCTTTGCACAGCCGCTAAATCTTGAGGCATGTACTTCAAGGTCACAGAACATCCTGTGAAATATTAAAATCCACCAGGCTTCACACACTCCACCATATCAAACATGCTAATGACGTGAACTAACTTCATGAAACTTTAAACACACTGGTATGACAAGAACGAGTCAGGAGTGATTTCAATAACTGATGGCAAACAGAGAAGACTATCTAAAAAGTTACTTTTAGCAACAGACCAGGAAATCATGGAATCTAAAAAAAAAAGAATGCACAACAAACCTCAACTTCAGCCTTCAAAAGGCACAGGAATAGACCCAGTGCGATGGAATGTATTGATGCAGATTTCAGAGACAATACCCAGGCTATTTCTATTTCCTCGAGAAATGTCAGAGGTACTTACATGAAGGAAGACCCGATCAGATTAGTCCTTGGGATATTTTCCTTTCTTAAGAGAGAGAGAGAGAGAAAAAAAAAATAACAATAATCTTTACTTCGTCCAGCCTTGAAATGTTTTTCCACCTGATTCAAACATGCAGCCACGGCGACCCACACAGAACCTTCAAAGTCAATCCAATAGCAGCCTGAAGATGTCTGGGTGTACGCGTGTGCTCAAGTGTCTGTGACTGCGAGCAGAACGAGCAGAGAGCTGGAGACGAAGTGTGTGCGCGCGCGGGGAGAGCGCGCGCGGGGGAGGCGCGCTCGGGGCCGCGCATTCGCGCTCGCCGAGGCCGCTCGGAAGAGGAGGAGGAGGAGGAAGAGGAGGAGGAAAAGAAGGAGGAAGAGGAGGAGGAGGAGGAGGAGAAAGTAGCTCTCAGCAGCCGGCCAGATTAAAAGTAACCAGACTCGTCCAGAGAACTGCGTCCAGGAAGGAAGTGACAGAAGACGAATGGGAAAAGGAGAGCCGCTCGCAGCCTTTGAAACATCGCGTAAAAAAGGCGGGGGGGCGGGGGAGGCGGGGGCAGTGGTGGAAGGATATTGGGAGGGGAGGCGGGGGTGGCAGGGCAAATGGAGCAGACGGGCTTGGGGTTCTAAGCGGCACGTCCAAAGAAGTGCCTCTTGCCTTCTTTTTTCCCTTTATTTTGTCCTTGCCCTTGCCTTTGCCTCTGCCTCGCGCTGCCTTTTCCTCTCCGTCTCTCTCTCCCTCACAATCCCAAACCGTTGACTCTCTCCTCGCGAGCTAGAGAAATCATCAGTTTCACTCTCGCAAAAGGGGGGCGGGACTAGACCTCGGAGCATTTTAATAAAACAAACATACAGCAGTTCCCTCCTCACCCCTCCAGTCTC
This sequence comes from Leptonychotes weddellii, assembly GCF_054177405.1. NCBI lineage: Eukaryota > Metazoa > Chordata > Mammalia > Carnivora > Phocidae > Leptonychotes > Leptonychotes weddellii. The sequence goes on along the minus strand of NC_138375.1, from coordinate 79,719,760 downwards.
AACTAGATTGATAAATTACTCCACTACACTACTTTAATTATGTATATGGTATGCAGAATAAATCACTGAACATCAGTACCTCAATCAAGCACTTTTAAATGATAATTGCATCTTGGTGAATCAATCTTTCCATTCCTGACATTTTGCTAATTTTAGTTTTACGGTGGGGTAATGGCACATGCCATACGCAAACCTAATGACAATTCTTTATTGCACAAAATGAAGACAACATCGCGAGCGGCGGCTCCCTGCTCTCCCCACGCTGCAGCTGAGAACGCTCGGAGAACCATCTCCGGCAGCAGCGCGCTCGCTCCCCGGGGACTCTGCGAGCCAGCCAGCAGAAAAGTCCTTCCAAAGTCGGGCTCTTTCCTCTGACCAATAGGAGCGCGACCCTAATAGTTGCTCTTGTGACTTTTCCCCCCGTTTGGAGACGCGTTAACCACTTCTTTCTTCCACCCGTCCGAGCGCTCCTCTGTTACTCACGCGTAAAAGCCACCGTCCAGGATGTCTGCAGCACTCGATTCCAGCGCGCTTTTCCTGCACGCCCAGAATACGCGGTTTTCGGCCCAGAAAGGCTGGAGGGCCAGAAAGAGTGCGGAAATACTTCTTATGTGTTAGTAATGTACAAAGTAATAAAATACCAGTTCCTGAAATCTCGACTTCATCGCGGGGCCATGAACTTTCTAATCAGTTTGGAAATATTTACCGAGGCGGCAGCTTCCTTGGAGATTTCCCCCTCCCTCCTCCTACTTCTATCTCTTCCACACCTTCCTGGATTTTATCCAGAGCATTAACATGTAAACCAAACCTATTTCCCAAATGCATTAGGCTTCCCTATCCGATAGCTGATGACTTCACTTATCCTGAAGAGTTTCAGCTGCACAGGAAGCAGAAATAGGGACTGATAAGGAAGATACTTATGTTAAGATTTAAGCCCAGTAAACACTTGACCTGACCAGAAAAAAAAAAAAAAAAAAAAGATAGGTTAATATTCAAGATTTAGGAAAGGCTACTAGGGGTTGGGCACCTTCCCTCTCTAGCCAATTACACCACACCCAATAAAGCCAAAGATAAAATACACCAACTAGTACACAAACCATGAAAAGACAAGATTGCATGCCAGTGGAACTATAGATCATATAAAATGTTTAAACCAAATTAAAATTTTTTAATATCGTGAAAGGAAGAAGGGAAAATACATTCGGGAAATAAAAACTTTGAACGTACAGGAGTAGACAATAGAAGTATACTGAAATATCTAGCTAATTAAAGATATTTCCTCACTTAAAAAAATTCCTTTCAGCACTATGTGTTTAACCCAATGACTAGTTGCATTTCCTGTGAAGTTCTGCACCATGCCTCTAGACTATTTTAATGTATGATTCAAAAAGCCTCCTGCTTCATTGTAGGGGCTATTTGATGTGAGTAGCTTTTCTCAGAAGAGTGGGCTCAACATTTAGGTGTCTGCCCCAAGGTTTCACTTGAAAGGAGAAGGTTGATTTTCCAGGCAAGCACAACCAGATCTGAACAATCTTCAGGCTTCTGGCTCATCACCATTGTGACTATCAGCACAGATAAGACGAAGCAAATGCCATCTGAAATAGTATTATTTCTTGCAGATTAGTATCTACAATATATTTGTTTGCCTGTTTGCTTTTCATCTGGTGAGTTTGCTACTACCATGAATTCATTTTAATAATATGGCAGAGATAGTTTATATCAGGTTTTCCTTTAAGGTACAACTTCTAAAAAAAGAATCCAAAAATTTAAAGGTGCACAGTCATTTTGAATACTAAGATATGTCTATACATGGTGGTAAAATGAAATTATTTTAATTTTTTCTAGATTCACAAATGCCTTGACAAAACAAAACAATTGTAGGAACAAATGTTTATTGCCATAGTGCCTGATATTAACGTAATGAATTGTAAAAGCCTATTTTACATGAGCAAATAAACATAGGCAATACATGAATTTCAACCATACTATTTTTGATGGATTATAGATTATTTCTATTTACCACAGTACACTTCAGTTTTAGATGGTTTTCCTTCAAAAATAAATTATTTTACCTTTTAACATCTTAAAGCATTATTTAATAATAAACATTATAACAAACCCATAATTATCAATGATAGTACAAGCATTCAAAAATATGTATAACCCCACACTGTGGATAATTTGGAAATAATTTGGGTCTGGAATGTATAACGGTTGGCCTTTTAAAATATAAAATATTCCCCTCAGCAGATTTAGCTTCTTAATTATGTGTGACCTAAGTTAATATTAGCATTAGTTTTCTTCCCATGAGCCTTCATAGTTGAAGCAGAACAGAAGAGGTTGTGCAAAAATATACAATAGAAAGTCACTGAGATTTAAAATTATTCATTGGTAATTCAAAAAGTGGTTAATACAAAATGTGCTTTGTATTCTTTAAAAACTCTGGATTTTTTTTTTTTTTTTACCAAAATTATCCTGATCTTTACCACCTAATGGTACTCGGCTATATCATAATGTTTTTTGGTGTAGGGAGGAGCTTGTACTAGGTGTTAGTAGGCCTATATTTTCTGGTTCAAGACTTGTGCCTAACTAATGAGTATGTCTTTTCAGGGGTTCAGTTTGCTTATTAATTGAGTTACATGAATTCTCCAATCTATTCCAGTTCTATGACTGGAAAGTAGAAGATTCTTAAACTCTTTAAGCCAGTTTGACACTAGTGGCCTATCATGTTAAATAAAAGGTGACAAATCAGTTAAGAGAAAATGATGTCTGGGATTGACATACTATTTAAATAAACTTTTTTCCCCCAATCACCAAATATTTTCTTTACTAAATAATTGTCATAAGTGATTTATTATGTATGTAAATATATATTTACTTGTCCCCCCCCCCAAAAAAGAATTGTTTAGCAATATATTTAAAGTGCCACAGAAGTTACAGAGAGCATATTCCTTAGGACTTGAATCTAAGGAAAGCTAATTTCTAATTTCTGTTCAAGGTTGTGTACCATCTTACTCCACCCTCCTCTCTTTACTACTTCCCTACATTAAATCAGCAGTCTACTAAAACCCTGTTCACTGGGTATGCCTGCTTTTAAGCTTGGCCCACGCTGGGTGTAGCTCTTGAAGTGAGCTTTAAAAAATTATTTTAAAGTAAGCTGGGGTGGTTGCCACAGCAACCCACCCTAAGATGAAGAGAGGCTATAGATTAATCTACCCCTCAAGATTATTCAACTGTATAGTATTTGTTCTTCAGCCAGAATACTTTCAACACAAACATAATTGAACATAGAAGTTCAGAAAAATATAGAAAGTAGTAAGATACAAATTCCAGTAGCATTAAAAATGTTGTATCTTTTTATAGTTACAGTAGAGATGACATACATTAACTTACCCTGAAATGGATTGTAAAAGAGACTTGCAAAGGTAGGCCCTGAAAAGTGACCCGTGAGCTTTAAGCAAAATGGCATGGTATTGCTTATAATATAAAGTATATAATGGTTGCATCACACTTTATCACTTTTATGTGTCTACATTATAGATACCTAATGACAAGGAGTTTGGCAGTTTTACCTTTATGAATTAGCTTGGTGGTAAATGATATAACAAATGTTAAGCACTCACCACATACACATACAGTCATTTGCCTTCCATTCTTTACTTCATCTCTTCATAGAAGTTACTTCACAGTTTTCAACTCTTCTTTGGCACCTTAAAATGTGTAAGTACAACAAGGTACACAGTTAAAAACATTTTTTTTTTAAAGAAAGCTGATATTAAAGTACATTCAAATAAATTTATTTCTAAAACTTCTAATCTGAAGTAACATCAGTATTAATTCTGATTTTAAAACGAATGTATGCTAAATACAAAATAATTAAAATGATCATTAATTGTGAAAATACTTATAGCCTTTAAAATAAATAGTGCCAAATATCTAAATTTCAAAAATTCTTTAGGTACAGCTTTAGCCTATGCACAGTATACACCATATGGACTGCTTGTGATTGAGAATCTGCAATATGCAAAGGATTTGTTATTCCAAGCCAAGGTTTAATCATATCCTTTATCTCATATCTAAAGAGCCTATATTTATCTTTATTTTTTGTACCTTTAATTTTGTATCTGATTAAGAATTACAAAGGAGAAAGTAAAATCTACCATATCCCAAGCTAACAAAATTTGTCAAGTAGGGATAATGAAGCTGCAACTGAAGTTGCTGAAAGGGCTTATTGTGTATGTTGCCTAAAGGCCAGTTATAAAAACTTCGGGATTAGTGGTGTGGATTCAGTACCCTTTATGAATTCTATTACCAATAATACCTTATGCTTCCCAGCAGTGTTTAACTATACTGAGCACAGACAAATGCTCCTGTGTTCTAATCTCTGTTTGAAACTAGCTTTCTATGACTCCAAGCACACAAATGAACTTTTCCCTGGCTTCAGAATGAGTCTACTCCTCCCAACCGTGAGACATATCACACCATGATGGTTCCATTGACCCATTTGTATTAGCAAGAAGGCTTTTCATAGTGAAGACTCATTAAGATTTATAAAGCCTCTATATTTGGGTTGACATTCTTAAGATTTATTTTTATTTTTAAATTGCTTCAGGCAAGGAGAAATGAATTCTGGCCACTTTTATTTTAGGGGTGTTAGCTGAGAGTCTTTTAGGCTCAGGCCCACAGTGAGTTAGTTTAAACTTAGTGACCGGCAGTGAGTATCTGTTGACCTGGTGAATACCCTTTCTCCCAGCTCTGCTTGGTTTTACAGTCTGCTAAGTGTGAATCATAATACACATCTCCCAGGGCCTTTTCACTTTACAGAAATGCAATCTTCATGGAATAATGTCTGAAAGATATGCTAAGGCTTTTAACAATGCCACTACAAATTATGATACATTTCTTCCTTTTCCTGGATGAGTATGCCCAAATAAGGCTAGATCAGCAATTTCCTTGCAAATGTGTGGCTGATTAAAAAGTATCCATATGCATGGCTAAATTTAATGGACTTTACCTTCACTTACAAAATCGTTAAATGTTCACTGGAACATTCATTCTATCCCATTTCTCGAAATATCACAGAAACCTTCAATTCAAAGAATGGATTGTCACACTTCCCCTTTTAACTGTTTTTTTCTAGAAACCTCTCTATGTGTGTGCCCTTTAATTTTTAAAGATCTTTACCCGGGATCGGGGTTGGGGGTGGGGGTTAAAAATCTCGGCCTGCGTTTTGGTGCCCACTTCTTTGTCTGGGAAGCCGAGGGCTGGAATTCAGTTCGGACGGCCTCTTAAAGACCCAGACAGGGGACGCCTCTGGTTTCAGCAGCTTACTCCGCTGAGTTATTGATTGCAGGCTGCAACAATCCCTCCGGGTGATTTGTGTGGAAAGTGAATCCGCGCTGGCTGGGCGTTCACAGAGGCGCAACAGCCGCAACGCCATCCAATTATTGCCGGTCGTCCCCTCCAACACCGCTCTCCACCTATATACTCCTTTCTCTGCCCATCTCCACTTCCCCCCACCCACTTTTCTCAGAGCGGACCGACCTACCTATTCCTTCTCAGCCCGTCTCCGCTTCCCCCCACCCACTTTCCTCAGAGCGGTCGGAGCCGAGGGGGCGGGGGCTCCCTCCCGGGAGCGTTTCTAGAGCTCGGAGGCAGCTAGTAGGGGGTGAGTGCGCCACGTGCGTGCGCCACGGGCGAGGAGGAGGCGGGCTCGGGGCCCTCCGGGGGCCTGTGGGCCTGGGTGCGCCGAGGGTGGGGGGCGGGCTGTCTTGGCGGGGAGTGTGCCGGGTTGTGTCTTGAGGGGGATGTCACGGCTCGGGGGCGAGGGGGAAGCGGCTGGTGGTTTGGCGAAGAGGCCGCGTGGTGGGCTGTGGAGAATGGGAGGAGGGCGCAACGGTGGTGGGTGGGCCCTGGAAACGCTCGGTGGCGGTGTCGGGGAGTTGCCCTGCTCGTCCGGTTTGGGCATCCTGGGGATATTTCCCCTAGGTTGGCGAACGACGACCCCAGAGGGCTGGGGATGAGTTCCGAGCGAGGCGCCCAGTGAACCCACCTACGCACGGGGCACAAAGCGCTAGCACGCGGTCGGCGTCCGGCGGCCCTGGCAGCCGCCCGGGCTCTGAGCGGTTTGCGCGCCTGGGGGAGAAATAGTGGCGGGCGCAGGTCCGGCCGCCGCCCCTGTCCCGCCAGTCAGCCCTGTTTTTCACCTGACAAGCCAATAGGAAAGGACGCGGTCCTGGAGCTGGATTTTACAGCCCAATCTCTCAGGGTCTACACGATTATTTAAAAAACTAACAGCCAACTTCTGGGTCTGGTAGTTAAGCTGCCTCGGTGGATAGGTGCGCGTCTTGGCTAAGGAGAGGCCACAAGCTACACGACAAATGGGAGACGAGGGAGAAAAGACACAAAACCCCCCAAACTTCCTTTCCCTTTCCATCCCCTCTATTTGCTGGCACGTGAGAACAGTACCGGGGTCTCTTGCAAAAATGCCATCACGAAATGCAAATGCCTGGGCTGTTCTTTGATCTGTCTGTGGAGCTGTACCAAGGGTCCCAAGAGTGGTGGAAAGATCAGTGCTCCAAAGACATTGTAAGGTACTCGGCTGAAATAAATCAAAGGTGTAGAGTGTTTCTATTGTCGTGCTCTTGAAGCTATAAGCTGCCACCAATATGGTAGCCGCTAGCCGCCTGTGGCTTTTTAAGTTTAAGCTTATTAGAATTACATAAAATTCAAAATTCAGTTCCCCAGTTATACGGGCCACATTTCAAGTGCTCAATAGCCACAGGCGGCTAGTGGCTACCTTATTTGACTGCGAGATGTTGAACATTGCCATCATTGCATAAAGTTCTATTGGAATGTGCTGCTCTAGAGTTTTAAATGAATGCTGGTTAAAAAAAAAGAAAGAAAGAATCTGCTTTATGATACCAGCCAAATTTTAGGACACTCTTGGCATTTGCATTTCCTGGCACTAGTGTGGAAAGTTTTAAAGTCAGAATTTCCGTATCTTCTTGCTGAAAGAGGTCTTAGGGAACATTTAACACAAGCACCTAATTTTTTTACAGGGAAGGCAAGTGGGGCCCAGAGAAATTAACAGATGCACCCCTAAATCATGCCATAAATTTAGAAAGAAGTTAAGGTCACCAGGCAGGGTCTATTTACTGCACTTTGTGCCAGACCAGGGCACGTTGCCTGGGGTTGACTAGGTAAATTAACCCTACAGAAAGGTGACCTGACAGAAGATTTTTGACCAGGAGTACCCTTTTACAAGAGAAAATACTTCTAAGCATTCTTCTAGGAAGAAATTCTAGTAAAGAATAAGGTGTGTAGGAAAATAACACTGTCTCCCAAACTAAAAATGTATTATTGGTAGCTTCATAGATTCATATCATGTCTTCTTAGAGAGAGTGGTTGGGATAACATTGTTCTTATTTATACTTAAAAAAATCTGAGGAAATGGAATTATCCTTCTAAAGTAAGAGCTTGAAAAGCACTCTTAAGGTCAGGGAAGAAAAATGTTATATAAGGTGAGAATTGTTAGTAAAGCATAATCTTTTCCAAATTCGATGAAGATACTATTAGGTACAAGTTATGGAACCTCCCTTTGCCTCAGTTTCCTCATCTGTAAAATGTGGAACATAAAGTGCTACTCTTAAAACTTTGTTATGGGGATTAAATGAGCCACCCAACATAAAGCACAGGGCTGGGAAATGGTAAACTGTAGTAAAAGACATTCTTATTCTTCTGCAAAGAATTTCTACTTCTACACCATTAAGTTCCATATTCACCCATACAGGGGCTGACACAGCAGAGAAAGTTGGAGAAGTAGATTGTCAGAGGGATGGGAATTGGTTCAGGATGAGAACTGTTTGTGAGTTTTATTTTTAAGAGGTAGTGATCTCTTTAATCCTAAAATTCCCTGACCGAATGGATGTAGGTTGTCTTATTTCCCTTTCACAGGCATGGCGTATCTAGTGTACTTCCAGACTTTCATTTTGTCTTAATTTATTATTTTTTGTCTTGAGGGATGCTTCTTTATACTTGTTAGCTGCTTGGTTGTTGAAAATGCACTGGAAACTCCAAGTCCATCCTCTTTCACCCTGGTTGACCTTTGGAATGCTGTTGTCAGCCAAGAAGACATTGATATCTTCAGTCTCCTGCTAGCCTGAATTCTTTAGGGCAGAGCCTACTCAGATTATCTCCTGATGTCATTCCAAATGTCTGATGGCCATCTATGGCAACGGGGCTGGGCCAAGGCCTGCCGGGAAGGGGGAGCCCATGGAGTGCCTAATGGAGCATTCTGTTCAAGAGGGACCTAGACATTGTTCTCTGTTGGATGCATGATCAACATTACAACTATGTCTAGGGGACTGTGTGTTGCTTCTTGCAAAATAGAAGCCATAGACATTTTGCATTTTTGGTTTTAATGAAGTCCCACTTGGGATGTGTGTTCTATTGATTTCAGTTTGTGTAAATATGTATTATAGGAAGAAATGGACTCAAAGTGTTAACAAACAATTTATATCTGGTATTCCTATTCCTGCTATCTCTCCTCATTAAGAACACCAAAATAAGACAAATCTAGAAAGGAGAGAATAAAGCCACCACAGTGCAAAATGTACCTTGTTTTCTTTATCTCTCTAGGTAATTTTCCAAATGATGGTATTTTACTTAGTTGAGAATTTACAAAATTACTTCTAAATATTTTATTTATGACCTAAAATTATAAACCAAGGAAAATAATACAAATTTTATTTTTTCAGGAAGGCAAGATCATGCATCGATTTATATGTTTCCCATACACACTAAATCTGAAAACAAGGAGATAAGTAATTATATCCATATTCTAATTTACCAGGAAAAGAGAGAATTCATTTTCATTGCTTGGGATGAAGTTTCTCTAAACTGTTTTGGAATATGGTGAGAATTAAAAGTAAAATACAGTAAAACTCTTAAATTTAAATCAGGCATTAAAACTGCTTTGATTTATCATTATATACTAGTTCACTGAGTCAAAGACCCAAACCAAGGAAGTCTGATTTTCTATAGGTGATTTTTTTTTTTTAAAGATTTTATTTATTTATTTGACAGAGAGAGACACAGCGAGAGAGGGAACACAAGCAGGGGGAGTGGGAGAGGGAGAAGCAGGCTTCCCGCCGAGCAGGGAGCCCGATGTGGGGCTTGATCCCAGGACCCTGGGATCATGACCTGAGCCGAAGGCAGACGCTTAACGACTGAGCCACCCAGGCGCCCCTATAGGTGATTTTTTTTTAACTAACTTTGTAGTTAGATATTTCTATGTGAATAATATTCATATATGTAATACAAAGATATTTGTAGTATATGTGCAAAAATAATACTACCTTATTAGAATGAGAGTTGAAATAAATAAATTTTAAAGTGCATAATATTTAATAGCCACTCACTATTTGTTAGTCTTGTGTTAACTGCTTTAATTAATTTAATTATATTAACTGCTTTATAAACTTTTTTTCTTTTTATCCAAACTACAACCTTTCAGACAGGAACTACAATTCTCTTCATTTTACAGATTTTAAAAACTAAAGCTTAGAGAGGTGACATTACTTGACCAGGGTCTATTAGCCCCTAGGTGCCAGACAAAAGACATGAAGCTAGGTTTGTTTGTTTCTGGTGATGCCCTTAGATATGATGCTGCATTGCTTCCTTAGACTCATAACCTTCGCTCACTTATAGAGATGATGAGATCAGGAGGTGATGTAATCAATATTTCCCCCCCACCAGAAAATATTTTAGAAATACATGTCTAACCATGTGTCATCCTCTTCAGGGTAGACAGCTTAGGAGGTTATTTGCTTATTTCAGTAATAATGTCTTTGCACAGGTCTCTATAGAAATCTCCTCAGGAATTTGCTCTTCAGTTTTAACAGTTTGATTGTTGGCAAATCATTATCATTAAGGATGAATTTGTTGGTGAAACTAAAGCCAAACCAAATGTAGTGAACAAGGTGCTTGATGGAAACTATGATGTGATTATAAAGCAGCAGATTATTTGATATCAGGCTTATAAATTGACACTAATTGCAGATACAAAAGGAGAATTTCAAGGGTATTCCTGATGTGAACGTGTAGCCTTTAAGGAGACATTTTGGCAAGTAACATCATAAAATTTTTAAAAAGCTAGTTTCATCAATTAGGAGTTACATATCATATATGAACATCATGGGAAATACCTTTGCAAGGAACGTACAAGGGGCAGGGAAGGGTAAATCAGAGATGCTGGATTAGAATCCAGGCTCAGACTTAATAACCATTTGACCTTAATTTTCAAAATGTCCTTGTTAGAAAATAGAGAACGTGGCAGGACCTACATAGGATGATGATTTTCCTGAGAGGAGCACATGAGATTGTACTTCTATATTCACCTAGTGGCATGTAGAAAATGCTCAGTAAATGTTCGCCAGTATTATACTATTCCACTTTCAAGGACTACCCCATGTTCCTGGAAAATATCTCGATGTCTCATTTATCTAACAATAGTTTAGAAGTTGTTTCCTTTTCTATCAGCTTTCATGCTTCAAAGTAGTTTTTATTTCATAATAGAACTTTTTATATTTGAAATAAATATAAAATATTTAGGATAATATGTTGATTAAACCAATGTATATTATACCAAGAAGTCTTACATTCTGGGGTTGCCTATTTATATTATCCTTGTCAGTGTTCTATATTCTTTTCAGAGAAACATTTTTTTGTGTGTGTTCATATTTGATTTTATCAGACTTATGAAAGTAATTATATATCCATTTGCTTAGAATAAGGCTCCAAGATCTTATTTTTTGGTTATGGCAGACATCTTCTAAATTGCTCATTGATTACATAATCTTACACTTAAATTTAAGGAACCTTCGCATAAATATAAAGAATTAGTGGCTTTTTATTAAATCTGAGTTTTTAAGTCTTTTTAAATCAATATTATCTGTGCAGTATAGGCAAAACTGTAAGGTTGCTGAAGCTTATCTTTGTATCACCAGCCTCCCTAGACTCACCTTCAGCTTGTCCTTCGTTCACTCTGGCATGCTCCACTCACCCAGCAGCAATTTTAAAAATCAATAAAAGCTCTTTATTGAGTGTCTCTGTCTCCTCACAGCCTTTCACTGATGTGACCCACAAGGTCCTTTCATTCCTCAGCAGCCTCTTTATATTCCAGAATTCTCTTGGACTATGTTCTATCAGAGGAGCCCACCACTCCAACCGTTTACTTCATGATGCAGTATCAATGTGTTACTCCTTTAAGTGAACTTCTCTTCAGAAGTTCTCTGAAAGGAGTTCATACTCCAAAGGAGTATCTATGATTACACAACTTCCATAAATTCCCTGTTCTGTTGATCGGGAGATGCTTCAGGGAGGAGACTTTGAGCGTGTCTCAGGTCCCTCCCACTTGGCCGACGTGTAAGTGAGCCCTGGGTGCTAGTAAGTGGGAAGCCTGGCTCTTACTTGAAGAAGAAACTTTATTATTTTTGAAGAGGTTGTGATTGGAAGATGAACTCTCTATCAGCCAAGTATCATTATGCTCCTTGAAAATTTGTCTACTTATTTTTTTTTAAATATAATAACACTTTAGTACCCGTTGTTCCAGTCTCTTTTTCTATTCCCGTCTTGCATAGGGGGCACCCAGTGGATGCATGTCCCTTGTGCCATAGCTACCATGTTGTCACGTGGTCTCACCCTGTGTGAACTCCCTTCTGCCTCGAAAAGCCATCAGAGGTGTAATTAGTGATTATTTCTCCAGAACTGTCTTGAAGGAGATCTAAGAGCCCTGTGACGAGCATGTGTATTGCTTCCTGGATGAAGGATAGAATTTGGAAGGGTTGGAGAGAGGTTCAGGGTTGGAGGGAAAAATGCATTCTGTCCTTTATCACCTCTCTGAAGTCACAGATAAAGCATCTTCCTTTGTGCAAAGATGGGGCACGTAAATCAAATATCTCCCAACTTTGTATGGCATTAAACCTGTAAATCTGGAGCATCCATATCAAATGCAATGTACTTTATAATATATTCTGAAGAAATTCAGAGATGAAGAAATATGATTCTAAGTAAAAGATTTTGAATGCTACTTAAAGAAGGGTAAGTAGAAAACATTCTACAATTTTCTTATGCCTTTTGACCCCTTTAGCAATAGTGAAATAGCTAATCAATAGATTTAATCCTGTCTTTTCCATTTCCTTCTCTTTTTTCCTTCTTTCTTCCTTCATCTTTTCTGCTTCATCTTCTCATTTTCAGTTGTAAATTTTTTATTTTCAGTTATAAAGTCAGTACAACCATAAACACACACACAACTGGTTATTAACAACACACACACACACAACTGGTTATTAACAATTAGATTTTTTTTTTCATGCTTTGGAAAGTTACACTTTCTATTTCAGAACCGTAAGATATTAATAATTTTCTATTTATTTGAATCACTTCAAAATAAAATACTGCTAACAAGGGAGCTTATTTCTGAACAATTGATGTGTGCTACAGATAATATGGTCATAGAAGAGTTTCTATGATTTTTTTGTTATTAATCACTATAATTACTGATTACATCAGTGATTAACTCACAGTGAATAAGGCATGTGCTTGTGTTGTTTATCTATTTTCGAAGGATTTATGTTCATCCATCTACACCTGTTCCACACATTCTCACCTCACCCTTTGGTAGCTGTGAGACTCTAGTTTGGGTTGCCTATGGCCACAAAACAAGTCACGCACAGGAGAATAAAGCCTGTGGTTTCCTCTACGTTATTGCTGGGCCATAGCCTTCTAAACTCCCTGGGTCAGTGATGATCAGTTGAGTATTCTAAAACTTGAATGTATATGCATATATACTTCTCGTAACAAGCACTCTCTGCACTATTTTCTAATGACTTTTCTGAAGAGTCAATTCAAGCCATTGTTCATATTTAAAGCTGTTTTACTCAGTGCCTGAAACTCAAGTAGAACTTGAGAATGATTTTTCGCTCATCTCTAGTGTTGGGTGAACCTTACCATTTGCCCGTCTACATAGAAATAATTAAAATAAAACTATTTAAGTGCAAGTATATCTAACAATAAATAAAAATGGACCCTAGAACTTCTGTAGCTGTATCCATAGGCTTCCTTTGGTCTCCTAGGGCCTGAGATCGCTGGGTGCTGGTTTTCTTGCTACTGCAAAGCAAGAGAACCGACCCTCTTGAAGAAGAGAAGAGGCTCTAGTGAGGACTGAACAATCTAGCACAGAGAACAGTTTATCAGAGGCCTTCAGATTCACTCAGATTCTTAAGCCCCATCTCAGATATCCTGAGCAACAACCTCAGGAGTCTGCATTGTAACTAGCTCCTTGGGTGTTTCTTACGTATAGTTTGCTTGCAAGCCACAGCCTTAGGGTAAAGGGTGATCATAAGATTTTGCTTGCAAGCCACTGCCTTAGGGTAAGGGTGATCATAAGATCTGCGAAGACTTCTAATTCCTTAACCTGACATTTGCTACATTATTCGTTCCCACGCTCTCAACTAATGGTAAGTTTTATGGAACTTCTAAATTAGTGAACTCTTTTCAAAATAGTAACAATGAGAGATCAGAGTGATATGAATCTTTCCATTGCTTGTTTTGGCTCATACTGTAAACAATCAAAAAGGACATGCGACATATATTCTGCCCGTTGTGATTAGAAGACTGATTAAGCAATGCGGGGACCCAATTCTCTCAAATTTCTGTACAGTTCTTCATCTTTACGTATCTGAGGGTCAGTGCTTATCTTTTCTTGGATGAACTCTTGGATCCCAGTATCTCAGCAAAACCTGTAAAATAGGTTTCAGATCCCGCGACCTCTACCGTTAGTGACAACTGAGCTGAGAACACATTCATGCTTCAGCGGCTGCCGGCTGCTTGAGCCTAGATTCCTGGCAACTAGGACTAGTCCCATTCACAATCACCTGAGAAATGTGGCTTTTCCCTAAAAAGACTTCCAATTAATACAAATATTCCTTATGACCTTGATAATTACCTCTTGCCTGCCGAGCAATCATATAGGGCCTTCATGACATTGTCATCCCAGACAACAGGGGGATCCGTATTCCCAGCCTTTTAACCCATCTGCATAGCCAGATGTTGCTGTTAACCTCTCTTGGATCCAGATATTTTTAACCCTTCAGATTAAGGGGGTTCTCTGATGAGACTGTTTCTCGTTCCAACATTTTTCTGACACAAGCAAACATGTTCTCAAGCAGGGTTACAGCAGCAAGTGTGGTGAATATTTTTTTTTTCATTTTTAAAAATGTCCCGTTTTATAAAACTGAAAACATTAAATGGCTATTAAGTTTTTGTGTGTGTGTGGCAACTCAGACTTATAAAGTGTACTGAAAAGTTCAAAGCTATGTGTGATAATGTAATTTTGAAGGTTGAGACCTTTCATGTTTTGTTACCAAGGTACCCAAGTAGGAAAAATATGGCTAGCTGGTCAGTAGTGTATTGTAAAGTGATTTTATTTTCCACACTCATCTTACAGGCTAAAAACTGGTGTTAGTTTTAATTATTTGGAATGCCACCAATATGGTGGGCTTCTTATAACAGTAGGGAGGGGGCAGGGCAAGCTATTGGAGGCCGGAACCCACCCATATTGTCCAGAATTCTTTTGGGACCTCACATGAAGCAAGAGAAACACCTTCTACTGGATAAACACCTTCTAGAATTGCCTTTTCCTCTGAGTTACGCATAGCCCCGCAAAGAGTCACATCCCTTCAGAGTCCTCCCAGAGATTACATGACTTGTTTCCAGTCACAAAATTACTGAGCAGTGAAACAGAGATTGCGACTCAGAGCTGCCTACTTCTGCTCAGTGCTCTTCGGACAGTACTCTTTAGCTCTAATGAGAAAACATTTAAGATCCTTCAAAGGCAGCTGAGAGAAAAGTCATTCACTTTCACTAACACCCTTTGAGATGCAGGATTTTTTGCACATTTTGCTTTGACACCCTTGTCTTTCACAATTATTAGAAATGGATATTATTTACTGATTATTTTGCTTGCAATTGATTTGCATACTGTTATCGCATATTATTAAGTGGTGCTGATTAATAATGTTGATTTGGACTAAATGTAATAGAATAAGCAAATACATTTGTAAGTTTAGATATTTTGTATAATTTAGGTGCTAAATGGTATCATAGAGCTGTTGAAGATTATTCTAGACCAATTCCTTGCAGGGAAATCCTGTCCACAATTTCCTCCCATATCCTATATTAATGTTTTAGGTTCCTCCCCTTTTAAAAAATTCATTTGCTTGTTTTGGTTTTAAAGCAAACACTTCTCACAGGCAAATACAGCTCCAAAGCTCAGGGTTAAAATAAATCCTTTTAAATTCAGAACATGGTAGTTATCTCCTAAATGATTTCTTTTCTAGAGGGTCAGAGAAGAATAAAATATTTATTTTGAATATATTTTCATGACCTTGATTGAATCAGTATGATGTGCAGCATTATCAACAAATTATATTATAGCAATATAAAATATTAATATAATTAATAATAATTTGAATAAATACAAAATACTTATATTAATACAGGATTGTTGAGTCATAGAATTTCTGAGCTGTTAGGAAACACTTGCTGATGGGGCCTCTGGGGTCCAGAGAGGTTTTGTAATTAACACACACACACCCACCCACCCACACCCACACACACAGGACGCTAGTTAGTTGTTGAGTTGGTTATGTGAACTGTTTAGTATATTCTGTACTTAGGTAATGTATGTGTGCTTATGCTTTGGTATATTTGGTATTTTTAATTATTTTCTAATATTTCAGACAAATTTTTCAACCTGAACTTTTCATTTATGCATTTATCTTCTAAACATATATATTGCCATTTATTATTTTTTTCTTTCTGCTGTTTCATATACACCATAAATATTTTCAGTTTGGAAATCAGTTTAAATAGTAAGGAGAATCTAAAAAAGAGTTTATAACATAGATATTTTAATGTGTTTATGTTCTTTTTTTTTAGAGCTACATTTTAATATGCTTTGATAAAACTGTATTTCTCTAAAAGGTATTAAGTTTGGTGGCTGCAAACAGTTCCCCAATGGAATGTCACTCACATTAATTTTCCATGTGTTCTCTTTTACTTATAGTTTTATTGTCCACATGTTTAAAGTCTAATAGAAAAAAAAATCACCGGATGTGAAGTTGGGGGATAGAGCCAAGTCTACATCTACATCCTCACGTTGGTGACCTTGGGTAAATTTTATTTTTGTGCTTCCATTTCATTTTTTTTTTTTAAATGAGTAGTTGAAAGCATCAAAGACTCTTTCCCACAATTCAAACACTCCATGAGCTCAAAAGAAGATTTGATTGAAAGAAATGTGTGGGCATCACTACCTGGCTGCCCAGTATTTTCATAGTCACACACTTGTTACATACATCTGAAGTTCCTTTAAGGAAATTAACTCTTTGTAGGTGTGAGATATGGGCATCAAGAGAAGTGGGATAAGTAGAAAAGGAAGGGGAAATAAGTTAATGACAAAGGGGGGATGGTGGGTGGTGGAAATGATTCCCTTTTTACTTCTTTATATCTATAGTCTAGTTATTCCTACTTGAAAACCTTACTGGCACCAGGTATTATCAACAGGGATGAGTAATATGTAATTTTTATCTTTACTGGGTTACATTTGGCCCACAGACAGTTGACAGCTGTCAGTCAGGTGGCTGGTCAATAAGGAGATACATTTAAAGCTGCCAAAGTATTTTTGTTTCTTTAAATACTTACAAGTAAACCATTTTAGCTGGAAGCTTCATTGTCCTGAAATTAAGTAGATCGATATTCACAGTATAATTTATTGAAATTAGTTGCTGGGAGAATCAAGATTTTCCCTGTGCATCTATGGTTAAACAAAATGTTTTCAAATGTCTTTCTGAAACAGGAGAAAAATTAATTTTTCTCCACTATAAATAAGCCATTCTTAAGATACAAAGAGGCATTGCAAATAATGCTTAAAATTTAAAAATATGCTTTTAAATTAAACTTTTAGGATGCATATGAGTCATTGCAACATCATCATAATTTCTGACTAAGACTTATTAAAAGAAATCATTTCCACATTGAGGGAGTTGGCATAGGTATTTTTGTGACACAAAAGTTGAAGGTTTACTGGAAGGTACAAACGTAGCTGCAAGTTGTACTAGGAATTAAAACTTCTTTCCATAATTACAAGAAAAAAACGTGAAATTTTAGATGAAGCCCACAATTCAGGGCATGGTTAAAATGACAAATTTTGGTTACTTGGAAATATTTGGGCTGTACCTAACATTGTCTCTAATAGGCTAAGTCACAAATAATTCACAAGACTCATAAAAAATAGTTTGGAAGAAGCTTTTGTATGGCTTGTATTGAGTGTTAATGACAAATAGTATAGTAATTACACTGTACATAAAGACTTCACAAATGTAATTCTAAAGTTGACCTAAGAGTATACGTTCAGTTTTGTTGTACTTATTTCTAGAAGTGAGTGTTCTGATTCTTTAGGAATATAGTATTTAACAGACCAGATAAATAACAAAATTATCAAGTGCATGCAGTACATAATCATTCTTTAAGAGACTAATGGAGTTATCTAAAAAATGAGGTGACCAAATTTACTTAGGTGCCAGAGCAATATAATGAAGATGACAGAATATCACACAGAAATAGCAGTTTGAAACCATAATATATTCCTTTTTAAAAAATAGAATATACTTTAACTTTCTGAACCATATTCTACATGTAATAATTCAGAATGAAAATCAGATTTGGGTTTTAATTATGTTTTAAAAATATTAGATTTTTTGGTTGGCCGGATCATTTCTGGTAATTTTTTAAACCACAAACAGTTCATAATTTTAAACAGCAATTAAGTCAGTCTAAAAGAGTATGATACTTATAAATTTGTGGCTTATCCATATCATCATTGATCTGATAATTATTTTAGATGCAGTGGTCATTAAAAAAGTCAGATCTTATTATTTTCCTACTATACAACTGTGTGTTAAGCATGTAGATTGAAAATTATTTACGAGATATCAGAAAAAAACAATTACCTCGTAATATTAGTAATTTATATTGGTAGGAGCCTTTCTCTTCTTAAACACCAATTGTACCCCCCGCAGCCCAGAAAATTGATTTTATGGCTAATAATTTATAGCATTCTTGATCGGTGTGTGCTGTGTGTCTTTTACATTCATTAGCCCATGTTGCTTGTGAATATGGAATTTGGTTGTTAAAATAGTTTCATATGTTTACTATGTATAGTCTTTAGCTTTGAGCTCCTTACTTGCTTAAATAAATGTTTTCAATTTGTATAATACAACAATTTGTAGAGAAATGCTGTGAAGCGTAGTTAAAAGAATGAGTCCTTGAAATAGAATCAATTTTTAAAAATATATCCTGACATGTGGTCTTATTTTTCCATGTTTTGTATTAATTAAAATCCTATTCTGAAAAAATTATTTTTGCCTAAACTTTTGAATTCACAAAATAAAAATACCAAATATATAAATGTACTAATTTTGGAAATCAGTGACGTAAAAACATGCTTTAGTACTGTCTTGGTTGTTTATTCCAAAGATTTTTCTCCAAAGAAACTCTTTGTAAGGTAATGAGAAAATGTTGCCACTTTTAATTATTAAATATTCTGTGCAATACATGTATTATAAATAAAACTAATTTCATATTCTCTCTAATCATATTCTTGTCACATGCACACATAAAAAATGTTAGCGCATGAAACGTTTGAAACGAGCATGTACCATTTCACATTTTTATTTGATTTATTAAAAAAACATTTTATTCAGAATAGATTATGACAGAATTAGATAAAAAAGAGAGGAAATGATATTTGTGTGTTTATTCTAATAGTCTCATATCATATATGTAATTAATTCTTCATCTTTCAGATATTGGAGTTAGTAATGAAAGAGACCAACATTCAAAATATAAAGTCTTTCCTATAAAACTCTTTTTTTAAATGTAAAAAATTGTCAAATGGTAACAGCTCTACTTTCTACACCAGGCAAATCTACTGTTGGGTTAGTTGGCTCTGATTCCAATGGTCTCATCAGCTTTCTGAATGTAGGTTCCTCAGCAGTGCCTCTTCCAAGATAACAAAATCAACTTTTAAAGATTAAAAAATATATTTTGGCAATTGAAACTCACCAGTGCCTTTCTGCTTCTCCAGGAAGTTGTACCCTTCAGCACCTGCTGAGGGCTTTGTTGTCCAAACCCTGACAGGTAAAAAAATTCCTGTAGAATAAAGCCAGACCAGCTGGCTTTGAAGAGAAACCCCCCAGTTTGGGCTGCGTTTGTCTCTTCTCCTTTTCTATGAAGACCCAGGCTTTCCCCCCTTGATCGTCAAGCCGTAAGATGCGTGATCCCTGTGCACAAGTGTCTGGCAGGCCGAGGTGCACCTGTTCCTGTCACTCTGGGGTAAATTTAGCTGTAAAGGTATCACTGACAACCAGACCTTTGTCAGTGCTGGCAAAAGAACACAGAATTGCTTCCCTCCCCTCCCCCTGCCAAGCCCCTATGCAGTTAGTTCAAATGGAAAATATCAAATTGGAAACCTATCCAAAAATCATTCCTAAAAAATGAGATTGCTTTCATATGGTAAAAAAGTAAGTTTCCTCATTTCACTCAGACTTTAAAATTACATTTCCAAGAATAATCTTGGAACAAGACAAGTTTTTGTTCAATTAATTGTGGCTGGAAACTTTTTAATGGAAACATAGCACACACTTACTTCATTTCAGATTATTAAATTGTGTTAAGCGTTAAAGTTAGTTGCCATTCTTTGCTGTAGCTTGTTTGTTCTTTTCAATCCAGAGAAATATTAGAAGGTTAAAACTTATCACATAGGAGGGATTAATCATGCTACCAAAATTAGACAGCATGTAGTTCTGAGAGACTGAATGTCAAAATTGTGTGCTCGTAGCCCTTAGACTATTGAGAATCTAGGACCCACTACTATATTTAAAATGATAGTTCATGTCTGTGGAAACCCTGGATGTTTAGGAGCTGGTAAAGCTGGGGTTCTCTTACTCTTTGATTAAGGTAAGGACATTTATCATTTATGTGAATTTTTTTGATTAATTTCTTTCTTGACAGTTTGAGAACAATTCCTTTTGAAGGAAAATAGAGAGGCAGGCAGTGTTCATTGATTTGTCTGACATAAATATAGTAGTTAAGATATATAAAGTAGCCCAAGGAGTAATGTGCTTAGACAAAGCATTCTGAGCTTCTGCTTTAATAATTATGATTTTTAAAGTGATATTACCAAGAGTTGTGCAAAGTACCTGTTCTACCATATTATTGATGTTTACAAGGTTTGGGTATGATAAGAAAAAGAAATCTGGGTCAAAATAAAAAACTGCTTTGTAAAATAAACAAAGTTCCTATTTACTTACTATGTATAAACAGCCACTCACCAAGCCTCATTTCTCCGCAGGGCACCACTTTCAGATAAAAACATAGACCTGAATGGCATCATCCAGTATCCAAGGAAACCATGTAAGTACCTCTCTCACTGTGTACTTCTCTTATTCAGAGTTTAAAAGCTAGCTGAGTACTGAATAAGTGAGTGTTTTTATTTAATAATTATACGGGAGGTACTTTTTAGGAGCTTGCTAAAAAGAAACAGGTTCTTGATTGTTATGTGCGTCATAACAAAACCCTTATGTTTTCATCATATTTCATAAAATTATGTGTTTAGTCCCAACCTCTCCATCAATTCTCATTCTTAGGTACAAAACAGCTACTCAAAAGTCGTAATGAATTGAGAGTTTCAAACTTTTCCAAGACCCATTAGTGTCTGAGAAACAATCTTTCAGAGGCCTTATGCCAGGAGAAGTGACCTAATTGTAATAAAAACTTTTTCAATTTTAAAAATCAAGAAAAAATTGATTAGAAAATAATATTTTATTGGTAAACATTTATAGCAGTTTATTTGGTTTTAGACTTCCTTGGGGAGTGAGCAAGTGAGCAAAAAGGTGAAGTTATGGATGCAAAGAATCTTGAAAGCAAGTGTAATTTTTAAGATGTGAAAGTCTATTTGCAGAAAGGCTTGGAAAGTTGGCATATTGTGTTCTTTCTTTTTTTCCCCCAAACTCATTAGTTTGTAGCTAATTTCTGTAGCTAATTTTAAGGTTCTAATTAATTTTCAGAACCATGGAATCTATTGAATCTACTGTAGAAATTGTTTCCAAACAGCACACTATTCTGGACAAAGATCCACTTCACAAATATTTGGACTCTTGTATTAGATATTTCTTTACTTGGACTTTATTATTTTTTTCTCATTTGCACTCTCTACTTTTAAAGTCAAATTATTTTCGATACTAAATAATTATTCATTATTGTTTACTTTTTCATGAAAATACTTAAAACTCTCTATACTCATATAATTATAGATTGCTTTTTTTTTTACCATCTGGATCAACTATATGGTTTATCTAGTCTTTTAAATACAGACTTACTACTGTTCATCAAGGTTTTCAGGAGTTGCATTTAAATGCATCTAGTTTAGCCCTGTTTAGAAGTTTTTCATACTATTTTCATTTACTTTGTTACTCTTGTATTTCTGTCTTTTCGTTGTAGCATGGTTCCTTGCTAAGCATAAATGGTAGAGATGATCTCACTCAGTTTCTCTGCTGAATTAGACAGACCCTTCCTATTCAGTATCTCACTTCAAGAGCATTTCACTTTCCCACATGACAGTGTGGTATTATTTATGCCTTTCCATGTTTTTGTCTTTTTACATATGTTACAAAATGCATCTTTCTGAATTGAGAGATGAGAAGTTGTGTTAGACTAAGGAATTTGTTGGTACTTTGGAAGGGTGTAAGAGCCTCCTGTCCTGGTAGGAGGACCTGAATAGGAAGTGAGTTTTCTTATGTTACTTAACAAACTTCACAACTATGGAGTTTGAGACCTGAAGTACTCCCCTCTAAATAGGAATTCCTTGCCACAAAATAAAGGTTGGGCCATTGCTGGGTAAACTTGAAAGCAGCAGGGTTAGAATAGATCTTTATAAAGAAAAATGTGAATCAAAGGGGAAGAAGACTGGCTAATGCCGTAATTCCCTATCTTGAGCAGGTGGAATCTTTTGAAATTCCATTCTCCTTGTGGTGAGAGGAAAAAGAATGTCTACACTGCAATGCTTGTGGCACAGTTTTAAATATTTACATGAGAATATAGATTTTCCAGAAAAGCGATTTAAATTTTATCGGTTTAATTCTGCCTCCTATACTAAAGGAAAAATGACTTGGAGAAATAAATTGATATATACACATCCATTCATCAGTAGTGATCTCTCTAACAAAGACCATCATTACTCAATCAAACTTTCTGACATGATGGACATTGTTCTATATCTGCATTGTCCAGTATGGTAACCAGTAGCCACATGTGGCTGGTGAGTATTTGAAATGTGGCTAGTTCGATAGAGAAACTGAATTTTGAATATAATTTAAATTTAATTGATTTAAATTTACATAGGCCACATGTGACTAGTGGCTACTATATGGGTATTTTGCTTTTATCGGAAATTAAAGTCTTACAAAGAATTTCTAATCATTTGGTATTCTATAATACATTATCATTTTTTATATTTTCTTTAATATTTGAGTTATAATTGCAGTGGAATTTCTTTATAACACTTTCTTAGAGATGAATGTTTTTAATACTGTTGATGGGAAGACATTATAACTTTGTTTTATAAGCCTGGGGTAGCAACTTTTAAAATGGGCATTATAAGCAAGACTGCATCTAAAAAGAAAAACACTCTAATGAAAGTTGTAACAATGATGATAAATATTTCGAAAAGTTCAGTTACAATTTCTGTAATGCATCTTGCAGTGCAAAATGTAACCAACCTACAAAAATGCTCACTAGCCTTGAGTCCCCAAAGCTGATTTTGCTTCCAAAGCACACATCAGATTTTAAATCATATTTTAAAGCTCTGCTCCCATGGCCTTTTTAGGCATTTAGTGAAAATAAACATTAGGATGCATCATGATATTTTAAGAATATTACTAGTCAGTAATACTATAGACAGAATTATTAGTTAAAATATACTGAGAATTTAAAATTTACATTGATTTTTTTTTAAAGTCAGCAAATCAGCTCATTTCTTGAGTAAGAAATGTAGGCTATAGATTATTTATAGGATACTGAACTAGAGACCATGAGGAAGTTTTTAAAATGGAAGATGTAACATTCATCTTTTTAGAAACTCCATTTATTGGCTTTGAACATATCCTTTTGAATGGGTAGGATTCAGATAAGAGGAGACTTCTTTTGGCAGAACCTTGGACAAGCTACTCACAGTGTCCTTCCTACTGCAAAAACAACTAGATTCTAGATGGAACATATTTCTAATGAATTATTTGAGTGGGAAAAAAATTTTTGGACATCTTCCTGACCTCAAAACCAAAAAATTAAAATGTGTGTTGAAAGGTGGAGTTGCGACAAGGAGCAAACAGGAACATTTCATAGGAATGGCAAGATTGAACTGGATGAGTTTGTATTGCAGGGATGCTGTTGGAAGGATAGCAGTCATATGCTCTGTTAAAATTCTCATAAACCTAACCTTATTAAGAGAACAGGAAGACATAACAACCACATCTGTAGACCCAGGTTTTTGGTCTCCTTTGATGTCTTTTGGTGTCTTCAATTAGGTAGTCAACCACTTGCATACTGCCAGGTCTATTTTCAGAAAGAAGGTCTATCCTTGCTAAAAAGCCAGTGTTCTGTGTGGAGAAAATATGGTCTTCCATTAAGGGAATGCTACAAATCACAGTCCTCAATGTCCTTATAAAATATCATTTCTGATATCTCCATGTCTGAGAAATAGTTTTCATCATGGCCAGTGACCTCTGAGTTCTGAATCACTGCCTCAATTTCTTATGTATTTATTGACATATTTCTAATCTACCTATCTAAATTTTTATTATGAGAATTTGAAATATACTAAAAACTAGAGAGGCTGGTATAATGAACTTTCATACACCTATTCCTACCTTCAACAACTATCATCTCATGGATAATTTTGTTTCAACATATCCCTATTTCCACTTCCCACCCCCACCCCAAATTATTTGGAAGCCAATTCCAGACATGACATAATTTCATTCTTTAATATTTCAGCAGATATCTTTATAAGATTAGGACTTGTTTGGTTTTTTTTTAGGACTTGTTTTTTAACTGAAAAAAATGAATCACACCAAAAAAATGAACCACATATAAAAGTCAGTATTTTCTTATTGTTATCAAATATGCACAATCAAAATTCAGATTTTCTCAATTGTCTCTTAAATTTTTATAATTACTTTTTGCTGTTTGAAACAGAATACAAGTAAGACCCGTACATTGCAATTGGTTATTTCTCTTCTCTTTTACTCTGTAGGTTTCCCTTTTATCTATTTTTCCTTGTTTGTTAAGGAAACTGGATTATTTGGGTGGTAGAGTTCTCCATGGTTTGTATTTGCTGATGCCTTCCTGTGGAGTTGTTTAATAAGCTCCTCTGCCCCATATCTTTTCTACTAATTGGTAATTAAGATTAGGAACTTGACCAAATGCATTTGGAGGAGGCTGAGCAAGACTACTGGTTCTCTCTCTTTTTGTGATGTTAGCAGATATTGATCATTGTTTAGATCTACTTATTCCTTAGAGTTAAGGAATACCCAGCCTTGGGAAGTTTCCTCAAACATTTGCCCTGATCAGTACTCTGCTACATTCTCAAGTGGGACCCTGCAGGTCTCAGGAGATCTTTCTCTATACAGTAGCTCTCTGCCAGGTGCTCCGTCCTGGGAACCATAGCCACCTTATCCTCCCATACTTTCAGACCTGCTTCATCAACTCAGGGAATTTGCCACTCTTGAGTTACTGTCCCTGTGCCTCTGCTAAGAAACCCTCAAGACTGTAAACAGGGCAAGCAGATTTATCTCCTTGGCTTCTCATTTCTTAGGGATCTTGTTGTTGCCTGATGTCCATGTCTTAAAAAAAACATTTTTTATATTTTTTGTCATTGTTGCTATTGTTGTTGTTTTAGGAAGGAGGGTACACATAGCCCCTCTTAGTCCATTTTGGCTGGAATAGAAAGTCTCCTCAGTTGTTTCCAAAAAAAGGTCAGCTGTAGCTTATTAATCCAAACACCATCTTAATATGAAACTCAATATTTAAAGCAAATTGAAAAAGGTATGTGTGTGTGTGTGTTTCCTTTGGAATACTGTAGACTTAAATCCATGAGTTCAACTTTCAGGACCTCTTTTTTATAATTTTTTTAAATTATTGATTGATTGATGTATAATTAGCATTAGTTTCAAGAGTACAGTATAATGATTCAGCAGTCTTATCCATCATTCAGTGCTCATCATGATAAGTGTACTCCTAATAACCTTTATTTATTTCACCCAACCCTCCACCTACCTCCCCTCTGGAAGCCACCAGTTTGTTCTCTGTATTTGAGTCTGTTTTTTTTTTTTTTTGTCTTTTTTTCCCTTTGTTTTGTTTCTTAAATTCCACATACAAGTGAAATTATCTGGTATTTGTCTTTGTCTGACTTGTTTTACTTAGCATTATGCCCTCTAGATCCATCCATGTTGTTGCAAATGGCAAGATCTCATTCTTTTTCATGGCTGAACAATATTCCATTGAATGTATATACCACATCTTCTTTATCCATTCATCTATCAATGGACATAATTTGGGTTGCTTTCCTAATTGGGCTATTGTAAATAATGCTGCAATAAACATAAGGGTGCATATTATCTTTTTGATTAGTGTTCTCATTTTCTGTGGGTAGATACCCAGTAGTGGAATTACTGCATCATATGGTAATTCTATTTTTAATTTTTTGAGGTACCTCCATACTGTTTTCCACAGGGGCTGCACAACTTGCACTCCTAACAACAGTGCAAAAGGGTTCCTTTTTCTGTAAATCCTCACCAATACTTGTTGTTACTTGTGTTTTTGATTTTAGCCATTCTGACAGGTATGAGGAGATACCTCATTGTGGTTTTGATTTGCATTTCTCTGATGATAAGTGATGCTGAGCACCTTTTTGTGTGTCTTTTGGTCATTTATATGTCTCCTTTGAAAAAATGTCTATGCAGGTCCTCTTCCCATTTTTAAATTGGATTATTTGGGGATTTTTTTTTGTGTTGCATTGTAGGAGTTCTTTGTAGATTTTGAGTATTAACCCCTTATCAGATATATCATTTGTAAATATCTTCTCTGATTCAGTAGGTCATCTTGTTGTTTTGTTGGTTGTTTCCTTTGTGTGCAAAGCAACTTTCAGGACCTCTTGCTGACGTTTTCTCTCCCAGCTAATTATGTTTTTCCCACAAGATGAGTCTTATTTTATATTTTATTTAGAGGCAATTTTGTGGTTCATTCATCATTCCTTCAATGAACATTTTTGAGTACCTACTGGGTATTGTATAAAGTATTGGAGATACAGTATTGAATCAAACACTATTTATCCCCTTAAAAATCTTGCAATTTATTTTCCGACTGAAACTTGTACATGAATGCTCATAACATTTCTTAGTAATAGCCCTAAACTGGAAATACCAAATGTCCATTAATGGTTAAACAGACTTATGATATATCCATGGTATGGAATACTACTCAGCAGTAAAGAAGAATGAACAATTGATAGGGCAACAAGTTGGCTAAACCTCAAGGAAATTATGCTGAGTGAAAAAATTGTATCTTAAAAAGTTACATTATTGCTCATTTCCAATTATACAACATTCATAAAATAATGTAATTATAGAGTTGGAGGACAGATTAGTAGTTGCCAGGGGTGAGAGGGCAAGGGAGAGAGTAGGTGTAGACATAAAAGGGTAGCACTAGGGAGTCTTGTAATGGTACAGTTAAGTGTCTTGATTGTGGTAGTGGCTTCTCAAAGCTACACATGTGATAAAGTTGTATATGGCTATACACACATACACACACAAACACAAATAAATACATGTATACAGCTGAAATATGAATAAACTATGCATTATATCAATATCACTTACCTGGTTTTGATATTGTAATTATGCAGGATCTTAACAGTGGGGCTGGGGTTAGGGGCTAGGGAATGGGTACACAGATAGTACATTTCCTTGCACTTTCTTGTGAATTTTTAAGTATTTCAAAATTTTTTTTTCTGAAAAATCTTGCGATTTCATGAAGGATGCGGGGAACCAAATAGTCAATTACAACACACTATAATAATACTCAGTTAAGGGGTGGTAATACAGAGTATATATATAGAGAGAGAGAAAGAGGGATGCCTTGCTCCTATTCCCAAGTCAAGAGACAATGTCTCTACTACTCCCTTGTTTCCTAAATGGTCCCAGTCAGGTCCCCTGCCTCTGTTTGAGGGGCGTGTGTTAGCAGTAATGGAATTGTGGCATGCTCATAATTGACCCTCCCTGACCTCCAGTACCCATGGTGATATGCCCTGCTCACTGGGGCCTCAGTAAAGTACCAACCATACAAGGCAAACATTTTATGAAAATGAGTATGGATAAAGTAACAGGAGTCTCGTGTTCCCACAACACGTTCAACTGTAAGTTCAAAGACTCATTCCAGATTTAATTACCAATGATTTTGGATTACGCATAGCTTTGGTTCTTCTCAAGCCCTATCCTGCCATCAGCACCTTAGCCAAAGCTTTACTCTGACCATTGAGAAATAGCCTTTGTATGTGAAGATGAACACATAACTGCAGTGGGCATTATGCATGCATTGTCACTTGTATTATAACTTACTTTAATTCAGTGACAGATTGTCACATATTTTGAGTTTTCTTAAGTTATAAAAGTTTTTTTTCCCTTGGAACTAAGTAGAAAATACATTATTTCTGATATGTTAGGGGACGTATTTTAGTTTTGTTGGTCTTTAGAAAGAAGCACTACGAAAGTGACTCAATATGAATTAATGCTCTTGTCACATTGTGACAACTCAGTTGTCTTAGAATTTTTACCAGGCTGTGTCTAAGTTTCACAAAACTACGAATAGGCAGGTTTAGCACATGTAAGCTGGAAATGTTTTTATTTTATTTGTTGTTGTTGTTGAAGAAATTCACCCCACTTCTCGGTGTCAGGAAGGCCTCTTTGGGGTTGCCCTTGGACTAAGGAGGGGATCTGAGTCTGGATCTATGTGTGTTATTGGAACATTCCCTGGGCAGAAGTTGTTGGTAGAGTTTTTCATCTATCTGAGTCTCCCTGAATTAGAATCTCAAGGTGTGTGTGTATAGGCAGCTCTGATTTGCATCATTTACCTTTATCAACATAGTAGCCAGTTTGAAATTACCTACATCTACTTTGTGAAATTCACGCTTAGTTCTTTTGAACTCATCCTTTTTTAAAAAGTTGATGCAGTGGCAGAGTCTTGGTCCATTTTTTTTTTTAATTTTGCTGAGATAGAAATAATATATTTTATTTATTTATTTTTAAAAGATTTTATTTATTTGACACAGAGAGAGAGCACACAAGCAGGGGGACGGGCAGAGGCAGAGGGAACACTTGATCTTAGCCAAAAGGCCGAGAAGCGATGAGAGGCAGAGGGAAAAGCAGGCTCCCCGCAGAGCAGGGAGCCCAATGCGGGGCTCGATCCCAGGACCCTGGGATCATGACATGAGCCAAAGGCAGACGCTTACCCGACTGAGCCACCCAGGTGTCCCCAGATAATATATTTTAGATTGAACGGGTCATTTATTATTGATCAGATCCTGAGACTTTTCTTCATTTTTTTTTTTTGTTGTTGTTGTTGTGGCCAAATGTGTACTACTTTTCATTTTAACATTTTATTCATTTTTATTTTCTGAAATAAAAACTTTTTATTTGTGTGCTGAATCCTTTAGCACTTTTAAGAAAACATACAAGTCCATGTGAATAGTACAGTTGATTTAGAATAGTTCTTGCCTTCTGGTAATTTGTGACTGTGTGGTCCTGATTTTGTTGTATGACCATGCATGATCTTTTCTGTATCCTGTCCTGTCTGTAGATCTGAGAAAGTTCATACTTCTTTCTTTTTTTTTTTTTTAAAGATTTTATTTATTTATTTGACAGGGAGACACACAGCAAGAGAGGGAACACAAGCAGGGGGAGTGGGAGAGGGAGAAGAAGGCTTCCCACTGAGCAGGGAGCCCGATGCGGGGCTCGATCCCAGGACCCTGGGATCATGATCTGAGCCGAAAGGCAGAAGCTTAATGACTGAGCCACCCAGGTGCCCCCTTGTTTTATTCATTTATTTAAAATGCATTTATTATAAGGGCTCTAAAGGTTACATAACATTCCACATATTCTATACTTTTCCTACAACCTTAAGATTGTACTGTGTTAGTCTAAATCTATAACACTATTAAATAATATTATAAGCATTTCTTGGAGAGGAATAGGGATTAACAGGAAGCAGTGGATTTTTCATAAATTTGGCAAGCGTTTTTTTTTTTTTTTAAAGTAGCTTAAATATCCTTGAAGCATTAATTTTAGAATAGGAGTTGTGTAGGAACCAATATTATTCCTCTACTTTATAAAGAAAGAGACACTGCCATCATCTTCCTTCCTTGCCCTGCATCTGCATGAACAAAGTTGAATTGAATGGACTGGTGCTTCCACCTGCAGCCAAGCCCATCGGTCCCTGGACCAAATCCAACAACAATAGGAAGCATATGTAGAGCCTTTGACTTTTTCTTCCTCATTGGGCACATCTAGTAGCTCAGCTACAGCTGCTGGGCTCCATATTACTGTTAATTCTCAACTGGAATCTGTATGGTCCATTAGATCTGGGAGGCCATGACCCTGAGCCTGGTCCCAGGGGCCTGTATGGCCCCTAGTCACAGATATTATATCCTTTTGTCTCTTTATGGGACTAGGCTTCTGCCAGGTCTCCTTGGATCTTTGAGTGTGGTCTCTATGTCCTCACTCTGTGCTGTGGTGTCTCGCAGCATATGATCAGCTTTGGTAATGACCACCACTGCCTGATTTCTAGGTATTCAGATAGTTGCTTTTTTCTCTGATATGACACCATATTACTTATAGCTGCACATATGACTTAAGCACTCATTGTGCCCTTTGAATGTTGTGCCTGTCTACCTCACTGACTCTTGGTTGACGCCATGGATGGGGTCACCTCTGTTTTTATGATCTCAAATGTGAGTACTGGTCGGCTATTGCTAAACATGCATCGTGCTTCACACCTGTAACAAGGAGAAGGGTCACCGATGTGATGAGTCTCCCCACTGATTACATCCTAGTAAGAATTTAAAGATTTTATTTACTTATTTATTTGGGAGATAGAGAAAGTGAGAGACAGAGCAGGAGCAGAGCTGGGGAGGGGCAGAAGGAGAGGGATCAGGAGCAGACCCCCCCCTGAGCAGGGAGCTCAATGCAGGGCAGGCCGATCCCAGGACCCCCAGACCATGACCTGAGCCTAAGGCAGACCTTAACCGACTGAGCCACCCCAGGCGCCCCTCATTCACTTTTTTATATGCTATTTAGCTCTTAGTTCCAAAAAGCTTTTTTTGTACCTTACAATAAGACCGTTAAAATAAGGGGCAGAACCAAGGCAAGTAATAAAGAGGGGGTGGGGTAAAACTGAACCAGAAAACCAAGGCCCTCCCTAAGAAGCCTGCAGTGGAGTAAACTGAACTTTAGGCCCAAGTGTTCTGCCAATCAGAGAAAAAGGAAGGCATAAAAACTGATGTCACTTCCTGTTAGATCAGAGTGGCACAAAGATTCAGGTCATCTAGAGAGAAGCTCTTGGTTTCCTAGCTGTGTATTTTGGGGAGGAATTGAGTGACTCATTATAGCAACATTTTTCTATCAGATAATCATATTAAAATACCAGTGCATGTTGCTGAACGTTATCCTTTCTTTCTAGCATGAGATACTTCAAAAAATTATTTTTCAAAATGACTTTAGACTAGTACTGCCCAATTATTTTCTAGTATCCAGAGTAAAAAGTAAAAAGATACATGTGAAAATAGTAATATCTATTTCCACTGAGTATATCCAAAAAAATATTATCTCAATAGGTAATCAATATAAAATTTTTTTCTATATTGATTACATTCTTTTTTTTTCTTTTTAAACTAAGTCTTTGAAGTCAAGTTTGTATTTTACGCTTATAACACAACTCAGTTTGGATAAGTCACATTTCGGGGCTCCTGGGTGGCTCAGTTGCTTAAGCGACTGCCTTCGGCTCAGGTCATGATCCCAGAGTCCCGGGGAGCCTGCTTCTCCCTCTGGCCCTCTCGCCTCTCATGCTGTTTCTCTCTCTCTCTCTCTATAATAAGTAAATAAATAAATAAAACCTTAAAAAAAAAAAAGAATGGATAAGTCACATTTTGAGCGCTCAATAGCCACATGTGGGTGGGTGGGTTGGCAGTGGGAGGGGCAACTCTTGTTTGTTGTACTTGTTTGGTGATACTTTCAGTATTGAGATTTCTCAGCTGCAGTTACCACCAGGGATCTTGAAAGGAAAATTCGTCAGTGTTTTTTGTACTGGGTGGTCATTAATCCAGAAGTTACCATTTTATGTCACCGAAACTAGTTTGATGAGAAGAAAAAATAACTTCAGTCATTATGAAGAAAGTGAGCAACTTACTCTGAAAACTTTTGGATGCTTACTTTCAATTCTTTCATTACTAATAAATGCACTTATTTATGTTATCTTGGACATTTTCTTGATCTCTTTTTACGCCATCTCTTTTTTACACACTTCCCATGATTTCGCCAGCTTTTTCTCCTAGGGTTCCAATGGGAATTAGTTTGTAATTTTTCAGAGATACTCATGACTTTCTGCTTGACATACAGTTACTGTATGTAACAATTTCTTTGTTATCCGCTTGTTGAAAACAGATTTGTTGGCTGTCCTCCTCCCCATTAGTGCCTTGTATGGAGTAAAGTATAGCCAATAATGCTTACTGAATGAACACACACATATATGTCTTTTCCTCTCATCTGGAAAGCAGGTACATGCATGCTTTTGACTCCTTTGGTATATTTGTAGTTACTAGCCTAGTGCAGGGTATGCGGTTGATGCTTAATAAATCCTTGCTGACTGGGTCCATGACTTATAGTTGACTTTCCTAGTCTTGGGTCAAATCTGTATCTATCAAACTGTTAAATTACATCCTTGGAAAGAACATCGCTGCTTTCATTTGGAGGAAGAAATACAAACACTTCCACTACCTTTCCTTGTTGGAAACTGGAAACTGACTCTGAGAAAAGGAGAGAATCAATGAAAAGAGCACTACTACCTTTGGTTAAATACCAACAAAGTATAATATACAATTTTTGTCAGAAGAAAAAGTATGACTGTTATTACAGGTCCCAAACATTATGATGAAAGAACCTAGTTTGTGGATTTTGGAACCATTCATTCTTTCATTCAATAAAAAATTACTAAACACCTGTTATGATTAACACATTGTGTTGGACACGGGATAAAAAAGGTAAGTTTTGACCCTCAAGCTGCTTACATTTTAGTTGGAAAGTCAGATCATGCCAGAGACCTCTTGAAAACATCTGTAAGTTTAGAGAAAGCTAGCTACTAATGGGAAAAAGACTCAGCAAGCCTAATTTTCACTCTGTTTTTCCTCCATTGGTGTTGGTTAGTAAGTATTTTTAGAATAAATGTGTAGATAGTGGTTTGTTTTTAAAGAAGTTACATTATTTGGCATTTATTACATTTTATTTATTTTCTTGATTGATTAATTGCAGTTAAATTACCTTAGCATGCTAGAAGAGATTTTATAGATTTTGACATATGATTAAACAGCATAAAGCATAACTAATGTGGTTTTAGTGGCATGCTATGTATTAAAGCATAAAATTTAAACACACACTTCATCGGGAATTTTTGCAGTTGTAGTGAATTCAAAAGATTCAGATATTAGAACTCCACCTCCCTGTTAGGGAGGGGCAGGAATTTTATAATTGAGATTATTATAGAAGAGTGTCCTGACATAACTGATTGACTTTAGTGATGTGCCTTGAAAGTTCAAATTCAAGGTGTGCACTTATTTCAGTCAGCTTATTCTGAATGTTTAAATAAGAAATACTATTTCTGGGTATTCTGAATAACTCGTTGTACATTTATTCCTAATAGTGAGCATTTGGACTAATGATGGATTACTAATGAGCATGTAAATGTACCACCTGATTACATTAATATATGATCTTCCATGACGAGGTCTGAAATGAACATTTCTAATATGTATTTCTTTTCCCCAAATGGCACTGTGGCGTATACTGAGCAGGACTGAGACAAGGGTGTTTTTCTTAAGAGCCACTGATTTAGTCAATTATCAAAAATCACATTATAATAAATGCTGTTCTAAGAATTTTGATTAACCTTTAAATAAATGTTACTTTGGAAAAAAATCTGCCAAATGTGTTAATGATAAATTGTGAAGTGGTAGTAATTGCAAGTATGGCTTTATGGATAATATAGTTAATTGATACCACCCTCTCAAACATATATAGCACATCAGCTGTTATGAGGCTGGGTGATAGTAATGGTGTCTACAGCATTTTTGATGCATTGAGGATGACATGAGTAAAATGGAAACTTAGAGTGCTCACCAGGGTCATTCTTTCATGCACATCTGATGCCTATGGTCAAGTAAATTTTTAATGACACATAGTCACTACACACCTTTCAGCCTTCTGGAGAGGTAAGTGTACATTGATCTGTCCTAATTAGCCTTGCAGAGTACTTCAGACATCCCTGCATGAACACTATTATTTAATAAAATGGGAGCTGTTTTTTTTCACAAGCTCAGCAGTTGTTTCTTGGATGGCTATATTGTTGTTGTTGTTGTTGTTTTTTAACTCAAGTCTCATGTTCATTCTTGTCTTTGTCTGACAATGTAGTATTAATGTAGCTGCATAGAAAAGTAAGCAAAATCAAGGAATGGGTCTGATTATGAAAGTTCATTGCTATTATAAGAAACCCATAGAGCATACATCCATTCTTTCCCTAATGTATAGGGTGCTGACTGCATAAAATTGCTTGGAAAGACATTAAGGATATAGAGGCAATTCTGTTGAGGTGTGCAGTGGGATGCTTTTATGTTTGGAAATAAAGGTGGTTCTGGAATATCTGATTTGCAAAATAAAAAGTAGCCAAAGCAATTTTTTAAAAGGTTATTTATTTATTTGAGAGAGAGTGAGAGAGCACAGAAGGAGAAGGGAAAGCAGACTCCCTGCCGTGCAGGGAGCCCGATGCGGGGCTGGAACCCAGGACCCTGGGATCATGACCTGAGCCAAAGGTAGATGCTTAACCGACTGAGCCACCCAGGCACCCCGCCAAAGCAATTTTTAATTGCTCTAGATTGGAACACTTATGTAGGGACATCTACTTTTTCTTTTTTAAGAGTAGTTTTTATCTGAGTTTGGGGTCTATAATATCTTGAGTTTGTTCATAGATGGAGTAAATCAAGTGTTGTTTATTTAGCTAATAGGATTTGGAGGTAGGGATATTTTTACTATGGATTCTTCTTCTATTTGTGAAGTTACTCAGTTACAAATGGGATACAGACCAGATGGTGTTAAATCCCATTCCAAGGATGAAGTCTACAGCCAGAACTTCTTAGAAGCATGAATATCACTTGGTCACGTAGTTCGCTGGTTACCGGATTTATTTGCTTTTAAGAAAATGAATAAGAAAGAAAAAGAAAAGTAAGAGTGGGTTCCTGTTGATCTGTAGGGCTGGCCATTGATGACAATGTCTGGAGTTGCCTTTGTGTTCATGGAAATCAGGCATCTCTTTCTGCTCTTTCATGGCCACCGAGTTGGCTCTCAGGCTCCACAAATGCCTCCTTTACCTGCTTGCTCATAACTGAAGTTGCATAATGAGAGACTAAAATTTTTAGATTTTGCAAGTATCTCTAGAAATGGCAACGTTTTGTTTAAATCAGATCCATAGAACTCAATATGAATGAGCTTACCAGCTCTTTCTGGATAACAGGATTTGAAAGTGGGGTGGGTAGAGAAATATGAGGACACTGGGTAATTAGGGAGTAAAAGGATCTGCCTTGTGGGCATGAAGGGGACAAGAGGGGTGAGATGAAAGGCTCTGAGTAGGGAAGCTTAGAACAGCAGAGTACCAGATGTACTTTTTTTACAATATAGGAAAACCTCTAAAAATGGCAGGCTTTCTAAATATAATTTTAAAACAGAATTTGTTTTTGATTTTATTTAGGTATGAAATTAGTAATTTCATTGTTAGATATTCTCCTTGAATTACCTTGTTCATTTATTCAGGAAGCATTTATTGAACAACTCCGATGGACTAAATAGTGTGTTGGAAAAAGACAGGATTCCTATCCATAATGTTTTATTAGTCTCTCTGCTTTTGGCTATAGGTAATAGAAAACCCAATTCCAAATGGCTTTAGTACAGGGGAAATTGGTTGGTTCACACCACTGAAAGTCCAGGTGGAATTCAGGAACATTGTAATCCAGTAGTTTTGACTCAGTTTTCCTTCCATTCTTTTCCCTCTCTCTGTGGGTCAGGCTTCATCAGTAGCTAGTAGCAAGATGGCTATCAAGTGAAAGGGGCTATTTCAGAGGCTTTTTGGAGGGCTAGAAGAGCCTTCTCAGAAGCTTCAAAGAAACCTCTTCTTGGATTTTATTAGCACAAGAGACCAAGATTATATAGGCAATTAGAGGACTGGTGGATGCAGATATGTATGGGTTCAGTGACAACATTGGGGGGGTATCCCCTCTAGACTGGTAGAGATGGAGGATTCAGAGAAGAATTCCTTGAAGACATTCTACCCAAACTAAATCCAAGAGGATGAGAAGGAATGAGGAGCTGGGGAGGGCATGTAGGGAATTAGGGAGGTGGGGGCAAAGACAGAAGCAAGAAGGTACACTGCACAAAATCAGCTATCTTTACTCATTCTTCACGTCTCAGCTTCACCTTATCTTCCCACAAGGTTTAATGGAGCCTTGCATGGCCTCACACTTCCTTGTATTTATCCCATCTTAACATTCACCCACTTCATTGTTACTCATTCAACTGCCTGCTCTTCTTCCCTAGACGCTGTGAGGACAGGGTCCATGGTCTGTCTAATTGCCCCTCTGTTCCCGCCACCTAGCAAATCATCAACAGTTGATAAATATTCATTAAATGTATGAATGAATGAGGGATTTATTATTATTTTGTTAAATGACAGTTTTTAGACCTGTTCCTTCCTACATTGATCAAAATGATAATAACTTTCATGGCCCTGATTAGACTTCTTATAAATAGTCATAAAATGTAGGCAGTAAAACTGAGTCTTGAGGATTTTGAGGAGTTTTTGATTCTCATATGATCTAACCATCTTTTTTTTTTTTTTAAAGATTTTATTTATTTTTTAGAGAGTGAGCGAGAGAGAAACAGCATGAGAGGGGAGAGGGTCAGAGGGAGAAGCAGGCTCCCAGCTGAGCTGGGAGTCCGATGTGGGACTCAATCCCAGGATCCTGGGATCATGACCTGAGCCGAAGGTAGACGCTTAACCATCTGAGCCACCCAGGCACCCTGATCTAACCATCTTGAATAGAATTTTCTTGAGCATAAGTACGTGTTTTCATACACTATATAATCCCAAAGCAGGATGAGACCTTAAAAGTCATCAATACTCTTGTTTGTTGGATGGATGAGTGTTTGTTTATTGGAAGACAGAGTCTTTGCTCATTACGTCCTTCAAAAGATTAACCTCATATGTATAAAACTCCAGCATAGGTGAGTTTCTGATGTTTCTTCTACTTTTATGATTTTTGAAATTTCTTTTTTTTTAAAGATGATTTATTTATTTATTTATTTGAGAGAGAGAGAGAGAGAGAGAGAGAGCTGGGGAGGGACAGAGGGAGAGGGAGAAGCAGGCTCCCCGCTGAGCAGGGAGCCTGATGTTGGCTTGATCCCAGGATGCTGGGATTATGACCTGAGCTGAAGGCAGACACTTAACTGACTGAGCCATCCAGGCACCCCAATTTTTGAATTTTATAATTAAATGATTAATACATGATTTTATTGAAATTACTCAAAAATTACCTTTCTCTTTGCTCTGTTATGTGTAATATATTAATCACAGACCCTGGGAGTTGGGGAAAGATTTTGCTAGATTCCACTACGATACATTTTCCACTGAAGTTTTAAATTAAGCCTCATATTGAAATGAATTCATGAAAAGATGTTTCTGGATAGAGTTGTGTATGGTACCTGTTGCTCATTATCATCAGTATTATAATTTGCAAATACAAAACATACCGAATATTGAAGTATGAAATGTTTAACTTGAAGAAAACGAATAGAAGAAAATATAACGATTTCTCCTGATGAAATCCAGTCCAAAATTCTGTTTGTGATATTAAGGTTGTTTGTGGGGCAGCAGGGATGTATAGTGGGCCTCTAAAGACCTCTAAGGCAGATCTTGATGTTTTCCCCAGAGTATGTCCTAAGTCCATCTTACATTGTCTTTCTGAACACCTTTTAAGTTTATATGCCCTTATGAGCTTAAAATCTCTTAATTTAATGTATTCCTTTGGATGTCATTTAGACAGAATGGTTTTATTAAGGCCTTATTTTTAAGCTTATTAGGTTTCTTCAAGTTAAAAAAACTAAAACATGGAAATCATCGTTTCATTAATTATGAGTAATTTTTATACATTTTAAACCCTACCTGTTATACATTCAGGACACTTCCCAATGAAGAACTTTTTTGAGTAGTTTGTGGAGCATCACACAGATTTACACCTTAAGGTTTCTGCTTCCTAGAAGAAATTATGGGGCAAGGTACACATGACAGTAATAATAAAAATTGCAAAAATGCTACCACTTCATTTAAAATTTAGCATCTAGTATTGTCATTAAAGATTACACTTTCCTTTAGATAAAGGAATGTCATTTTTGTAATAAGTGTTTATTGTCATTAAGAATCAACTTTTTAAAGATAAGTTGTGATTATGCAGTTATATGTAAGAAATAGATCTTTCTAATTTTTGTTTCCCATGCAATCATTTTGCATGATAGGGAGAAGGCACATTTCTCTCATTTAAGGGTACAAAGGGGAAGTGTTATCTGAGCCATTCCGAGGTATGGTTGTTTGAGACATCTGTGCTTTATGAGCTTGGGAAGGAAAAGGAAATAACCTTTATTGAGAAGCTTTTTGGAGGTTCTGCTGTTTGGAGTAGAATCGCAAGACTGGAAGAAATATTTAGAAAGTGTCTGGTCCATGCCTCTTCTTCTCAGGGAAGGAGGCTTGGGCTTGGCAAGGTGAAAGGACTTGCCCTGAGCCGTGCATAATTAATGAGCCTGCGAAGGGATGGGGCTCGTGCTGGCGTCTTTTGCTCCTCACACTTATGGATGTGTTTCCCACAATGTGCCTCTCTCCTGGATTCTTTAGAAACTTAACCAGGTGTGAGAAGCAAAATCCTTTCTGCATGAATTCATTGAAAAAAATACTATCCTGGTTTTTAGTTTTACAGAGTGGAGATGTATTGACTTCAGAAAACTAAGGAGTTAGGCCCCTCAAATTCGAAATTAAATCTACTCATCATTTAAAAAAACAAACAAGGGGCGCCTGGGTGGCTCAGTTGGTTAAGCGACTGCCTTCAGCTCAGGTCGTGATCCTGGAGTCCCTGGATCGAGTCCCGCATCGGGCTCCCTGCTCAGCAGGGAGTCTGCTTCTCCCTCTGACTCTCCCCCCTCTCATGTGCTTGCTCTCTCTCATTCTCTCTCTCAAATAAATAAATAAAATCTTTAAAAAAATAAAATAAAACAAACAAACGAACAAACAAACAAACAAAACTTCTTTAGAAAACTTTTCCTAAGTTCACCAGAAGCCCAGGCTCCTCTGGGGAAGAAAGCAGGTTGAGGCTGTTCGGTGGGCTGTGCATTGTGCTGTTCTTCTCTGAGAGCTCGGGAGATTGGCATTACTCCGCAGTCGTGTCACAGCCCGAAGTCATTTAATGCCTCCTCTTGCGAGGCCAGGATTCCACGCCCAAGTGCATTTAGTAGGTCAGTACAGTAATTTTAAATGTCTTTCTTTCAATCTTTTGCCATCTTCAATTATACCTTTCCACCCTACTATTTGTGTAATTTTCTTCTGTCTGAAGTCTCTTTACTGTTGTTCTCTATTGCACAGCATGACAAATTACCCATCAAACCATATCTTTTCAGCCCAGAAATGCGCAATAACACAGAGTCATGGCATTATCGCATGTTGTGCACTTTATTTCCTCACAGTTCATTCAAGTGTGTCACTTTATTTTCCTGGCTTCCTTTTGTCATCATGGAGATTAACCATTTTATCCTTCCTAAACTTTAGAAACAATTAGAATTTCATTATAGTGGAAGGAAGCTGAGAGTGAATGCTTGCTCAGTACTATAAGGAGTATACTTTTCATATTATCAGTGGTAAAATTAAAGTCATGAATCCTGAGTCCTTTTTGAAGGAGAGACTTTAGGGATTATTATACAGCTGAGTAACCCTGGCTCTGGACAAGAGAATTATTTGAGCTTGTGGCCACCAAACACATTAACGGTTAAGAAACCATTTAGTGTGACATTGAATACCTGATTCTTCTGTTCTCCTGAGAATTACAAAATTCCCTGGGGCCCATGCGTTCTGTACACAAAATCTTTTTTTTTCCCCCTCTTAACTTTGGTTAAATACCAATAGTGTACAGTGTTCAATGAGATACAATAGACATTGCAAGTATGTGTTAGAAAATCAATTGGAATTGATGCTCTAATCAGCAGGGCTGCAGCTGGTATGTAGACACATCACTGGAAATGGTGATTAAGATCATATTCAGAAGCATTGAAAAAACCCCACAACACTTAGATCACTGTTCAGATAGATTTCTCTTTTACTGGGGTAGTGATGACTTGGGTAGCCAGTGATACTTCTAGATTCTGCTAGATTAATTTATAAGATGTTTTAATAATCAATATATTTTATATGTTACATTTATAGTTTATTTTCAGTTACATATTTATAGGATATAGGATACTGGTTGTTGGTAAACAAAAATTTCAAAGTTCTTTTGCCACAGTCAACTTGCAGCCTGCCAGATACTAAATACAAGCTGCCCCAGAGAAAGGAAAAGGGTGTGGTGACAGTTTAGCTTTAGTCCCAAAATGCATTTAGCGAGGAGATTGAGAGGGCAAGGGGGGAGGGGGAAAGGGAGGGTGATGAAGGGAAAGACACAGAGACAGAGACTGAGAGACAGAAAGAGAAAGAGGGAGGGAGGGAGAGGATGACAATGAATGTGAAATACTCTGGAGGAGAAAAGCCAGTAAGAATCATGGGATGGCAAAGGAGGTTTTCAGAATTTAAAGAAATGGAACAATAGCTTTCTTACCCAGGCATTTCCTACCCATGAGCAAGTAATTAGCTAAAAATATTAGCTAAACAATTCTTCTGGGGAAACTTAAGGATGAAAAGAGGCTTGAACTAGAAAGGGTTGGTTGCTTTCATAAAATTCTTCATTTTCTAATCTAGATTCACTTTTCCTGTGAACACCTTTAGGTTGTATTGAAAATATAGTGATTGAAAGTTGAACCATATACATAATTTTTATAAATAGAGTGTTTTTATAAGTAGAGAATAAGCTGGGTGTTTAAAATAAATCTAGGAACAGAGATCTTGCCTTTTTATCTCTACATTGTCTTTGACGTTTGGCAAAGGTCTAGTCTAGAAGTATCAAAGCCCAACTAGGTGATGGAAGAAGGGCACCAAAACTGTGGAATGTGAGTGTCTTTTAGAAATAGTGGCCATCAGAGAAAAGGCAAGCTATTGATATTATCCAGAGCTTAGGATTTCATGAAGGCAAACTGCTATTGAGAGAAAAAGGCTGGTACTTTAAGCACTTGACGGTAGTTTTTTTTAAACTATAAAACACATCAAGCCTTCCCCTATATGATTTTAAGTAGCAGCCATTAAAAAAAGGAAAGGGAAAGTGAGGGGATTCTGGGGAATGAAAGAGGAAATAGCAACAAAAAATTAAAACTGCAGAGAACTTCCTAGTTTTCAGATTACCTTTAAATATATTTTTCCCTATGTTCGTCACAAACTGCCTGCAGATAAAATAGAACAGGAGATATTAAAGTGTTTTTAATAGATGGAGAAAACAAGACTCAATAGCAAAGGGACTTACCTGAAGCCACATAAGCTAGTGGACAAAGCAGTGCTTGAACTGAGGTCTCTAGAACTCTGCTGTCCAGTGTGGCAACCACTAGCCAGCCACATGGGGCTATTGAGCACTTGAAATGTGCTTAGTCCTATTTGAGATGTGCTGTGAGTATAAAATACATATCAGATTTCAAAAACTTACTACAACAAAAAAGGAATATTTTATATTTGTGGACATGTTGGGTTAAATATATTATTAAAATTAATCTGTTTTTACTTTTTAGTATGGCTGCTAGAAAATTGAAAATCACTTATGTAGCTTGTATTTATAGCTTGCATTATATTTCTATTGCTATTCTAGGCACCTTCTCTGGTATTCTTCCAGAAAATAAAGGGAAGGAAAACGGGAGGGAGAACTGGCTAT
Organism: Leptonychotes weddellii; assembly: GCF_054177405.1. NCBI lineage: Eukaryota > Metazoa > Chordata > Mammalia > Carnivora > Phocidae > Leptonychotes > Leptonychotes weddellii. The sequence goes on along the minus strand of NC_138375.1, from coordinate 79,678,179 downwards.
CACAGAGTTTGAAGGATTCATTCTTCAATGATAAAAATGTCTTAATTTTATTTATCATTTCAATTGAAATCAACTCAATTAAAAAAAACCCATTGAGTATCTACTATTTATAAGGGTGGTTGTACACATTATGTTCAGCATATTTTGAGGAGAAGGGCAAAAGATCCTGACAGAGGGAGAGAATGTCTTTTCTGGAATTCTCTGAGCAGATCCACGTGAGAGCAAGCATACAAAAGATTCATTACACTTTGTCATATCTGTTCTAAAGGAACCATAACTAGTGTAGATGTGAAGAACCTGAGATTGTTTTGGCTGGGTGAGTACGCTGGTCTCATATCCTCAAGGGCACTTTGGCAGGCACACGGAGGGGCGGATATGCGGTCTGTCCTACAGCGCATCCAAGCGGACACCATACACGCAGAGGAGGACCTTGGCTGAGGACAAATGAGTGAAACATATTAAGGAAGAGCTATATGAAAAACACAGCTCAGAGTAGGAAAAAAGGAAATGTTGAAAAGCTAATGAACCATAAGATCTCTATAATAGTCTCTTAATAGATACATTGTTGAATAACACTGGTGTGTGCTAGGTTAGTTTTAACTTGTTATATCTGATTTCATGAGCCATGGCAGTGCACACCTAGTTCTTGAGGAAAGGACTGAACCTACTGTTGTCACTTAGAACACACCCTAGTAATTACTGCTACAGATTCCAGTCTCAGAAAATATTAATATTTTTACAATAACAGTTTTCAAAACCTGGAGTGCAACAAAGGGAAATCGAGCGATGATTGCAATTTTTTAAGGTTTGTGCGGAAGGGGGAAAATACACTTGTGTGATATTTTTAATGAAATTCCACTTTTAAAACTCTAGATCTATTTGAAATCTGTCATTTTAAAATTAATAACTGTTTTCCTTTAACGCAGTCTGTGTAAAGAAACCCAATCCACTTTTGAACAGTTCCCTGCCTTCCCAGATACATGGAAATTCACTACTGTTGCTGACAAACAAAATGCCACAAGATTTGTCATACAAATCACATTATAAGAGGTTCCAAAAACTTGACAACGTTGACAGTTGTTTTCAGCAAATGGCTGCTTTACTCTGTACTGTCAATGTTGATGTCCTTGTGCACATGTAAAAGAGCAATGTGATTAAGGCAAGCTTGTCCACGCTATATCTGAGCCAAGTTTTCCGTCTCCGCGTGGCACTGAAAGATTGCTCAGCTGTTGCAGATAAGGCAGGAATAGCTAGCAGATTTCTGCCATTTAAAAAAAAAAACATTCTCTGGGCATGCATTTCTGTAGGAATTTACCAACATCTGCTGCTGACCTAAAGTTTTCTATAGAAGTGGCATATTTAATTTATACAAGTAATTCACAATGGTATTGGTCAAGCCTGATTTCCTTGGGAAATAATGTGTTGCGTCCACCAAGAAGAAATGGGCTGAAGTTTAATAACATGTATTTTCTCTAAATTGTCATTGGAGCCTCAGCCCTCATACTTTTTTGGCCCAGCTTACATTTATTTTCTGCATGTTCTCTAAATTGTATTTCGGCAGAGAAACTTTTTAGAAGGAAGAATAAAGAGCTAAGAGGTTTTGGTGATTCCACAGAAGGCCTACATTTCACACTTATCTTTTTTTTATAGGCTCTCTGAAAATGTTTGATTTTTGGGAAGCTAATTTATTCTGGGAGAATTTTGTAGTTGAATTTTAGTGTGATTTAAAATTGTCGTATGTGCTATCCTCAAAAGAACATATAGGATTTAGGTATTTCCCATTGTCAAGGTAACTTGATCACCTCTCATTACTTTGATTTTGGACATCATTTGTTTACCATTTCATTTGCCACTGCTCAGTTTTTAAATATGTTCTCGGTATGTTTACATTCTTTTAATTCAGTTTCTTTTGAAATATGAAGGCTCCTCAGGTAAAAATACAAAACCTAAGTTAGTCCTGACAATTCAGACCTGTCTCATAATGCATTTGTTATTTGATTCATCTATTCTTATTCTTGGTCACCTTCTAGTACAGCTGCATGCTTTAACTGTCTGACTTGTCTTTGAAAATCTTAAGCCACATTCTTTGGAACAGTTGCTTCATGTTGGTTGAAATTCTCTGTGGCACTTTTTTCCATTCACAGGAGCCAACAGCCACCATAGCAGACACATAGTTTCCAAGAACTCAGGCATGGTTCATGATTCCTGAATCTCAACAATTTCTTGTAAGAATCAGAATACCATGTATAGTGTCTGAAACCTTTGTGCTCTAAATTATAATATAAAAGGATACATTTATAGTGTAAGGTTAAATTAGCATACATAATTTTTATATGTTTTCATTCTTGAAACTAGTAAAGGCACACAATTTGAAAACCCACCAATAAAATAAAATTAACCCAGTGGCCCAAGCAAGTAATTAGCTAAAAATATTAGCAAAAATATTCTTTTAGGAAAAATTAAGGATAAAAAGAGAGTTGAACTAAAAAGGATAGTGGCTTCTGAAACAACTCTTTATTTTCTAATCTAGATCCATGTTTCCCTGTGAATACCGTTAGATTGTACTAAGAATATAACAATCGAAAGTTCAAGTTTTAAGTTCCAAATTACTGCCTTTCAGATCCAGTGAGGCATCTAAAAAATGGGTCAAGGTAACAATGCATAATTTGAAAAGTTAGCAAAAAGTTGCTAATGTAAATAAAGTGAAAACCAATATAAGTGTATAACCATTAATGCCTGTCTTATTTCCATTGTCAATTAAACATATTAGGAAGCAGAAATCCTTGTGAAATATTTGCCACAGCTAGCGTCTTTATTTTCATGTGGCCAAGGGAGAAGAAAGGAGAAATTTCCCAAGGAGTGTTTAGATCCTCTGATTAAGCAACTGATTAAAAAAAAAATGAGTGGTTTATAAAAAAAAGAGCTGGAGTAAATACAGAGAAGCAAAATATGTATCAATAGAGAAGAGCATGCAGGCAGGAAAAACATGGACATGCTCTTTTTTTTTTTCCTGCTGATTTTCATTTTCACAAGTTTTAATTTTATATACTTCCTTTAGGTTTATATTGATAATGACTTTTTATACCTGGATAACAGCTTTTGTACTGGAAATAAGATAACTGTCTTATTTAGGGGATTTAGGAAGTTCCAGTCTCAGCCTCTTCTTTAATTTTGACTTTATTTTAAATTCCAGAAGTGCATCATTTGTCTGGAACCCAGATCTTCTGGCTGCCATTATCTTCCCAAAGACTTTGGTTCAATCCATTTATACTTATGTCATTGATAGACAAAAGCAAAGAGTGTGACGGAAATAAAACCATTATTTGTGTGTACAGAATAAAAAGAAATTCCTTTTTCTTGGTAAATACTTGTAATCATGCTCTTCAGTACACATTTTGAGTCACCTCCAGACACAATAGCAGGAGAGAAGTGAAGATAAGTTGTTCTTCATGGACTTCTGTGAGCTATCAGAAATACATCATGTAAGTAGCTCAAACAATTGCACTTCCCATTACCCTATCACTTCCCAAGGCCATAAAACTCCAATTTGCAAGGTGACTGGATTTTACTGGTGGATGAAGGAAGATTTGACTGTTTCTCATTTGCTTTTGAACTTTCTCATGATGCTGAGAATTTCATGAGACATAAGTGATGTCATCAATCATGTTATAAATACATGAAATTTTTATTATGTTTTTTCGGGGGTTGCAAGATGAAATCCCTTTTACTGAATATTTCTGGCGTTCAGGGATATTTTACTGGTAGTTTGGATTCTTTGTCATTTGGGTATGCTGCGAAAGAGTAGCCAGTGTTTGGGAGTGAAATTAGGTTTAAAATAAACGGCTGCCCTAGGACTGGAGAGGCTTTCTGTCCAGGGCCTGAGTCCTCAACAAGAGGCCCAGGGCCTCTCTGTCCTTGCAGTATTTCTGGGGAGTGGGGATATACAAAGACCTGTAAAGAGACTGAGGGTAAAGCATAACTAAGTATATCACAAAATTTTTAAATTGCATGTTTTGTTCTGTTGATGGATTATCAAATATTAAGAACTTACTGTGGTCTGTTGTCACCTACATGATAAAGTCTAAATTCCTCAGTGTGGCACAGAAAGATTCCATGCTGCATCTACTTTGTAGTCTCATCTATACTACTTCTTCATAGCTACAATAAGCTGTAAATTACTAAATATTAACCATGTTTTGACCATAGCTGGAATGTCTTCTGACACAAAAGTATTATCCACCTTTGGAATGTGTATCCACTCTTTCAAGATAGGGTTCAAATGACATCCTTTTGGTGAAATGTTCTCTTACCATCCATGGAAGTCAGGAGATCTTTCTGCTTTTTCCTTATTTTTCACATTTATTCATGTTGTATCACACTCTACAGTACTTGAAGATACGTTATTCTTCCAAGCTGGACTATGAGCCTTTTGACTCATATTTGACTCATAGGGATATCATATTTATTTTCATAGTCCTTGGGTCTTGCATGGTACCTGGCCAATGATAGGTGCCGTATAAATATTTGTTAATGGAGATGTAGCTTTGTACAACATCTGCGCCCCAGCCTCTGATCATTAGTGAGAGCTCACCTATCATCAGAATCTCTCATACCAGACGAGTTGGGAAATCTATCTACAAATGAAAACACTCTCCATGCAAATCATTGACATTCAAGAGCCCTTACAAGGTTCATTTACCTTAAATAATGTGCTTATTTTCGTGTGCAGTTCATTTTGTGGAGCCAGCATCATTGCTTTTAGCACAACACTTCATACAGAAGAACTAATTCGGATACATGACAACTGATAAAGAAGTAGCAGAATCACCTGCCCACCATTTTTATTTAAAAGTATTCGTTGCAATTGAAATCTAGGGTTCATAGAGAAAATTAATTGTGAAGCCTGAATACTGATAGTTTACGTAACAACTGGGCAGTATTTCAAACATTCAGACGATAGCAAGGAATTAAGAAATAACCAAAAGGGCATAGAAATTCAAAGGCAAAAAAGTCCACAATGTCAATAATGGTAGAAGAATCCTTAGTGCTTCTACTCATACAGAGCCTACTGATTCTTATTTTACTGCTCTAACAAGCTTTTGTTTGTTTTGCACTTTTAGGTGATTAGAAGGGGCAAATTACTCAAATTTGGGATTATAGGACTTCTAGATTCAGGAAAATGAAAGAAATGAGAAATGCCAGCTGATAATCTGATTCTGGAATGTCAGAGAAAGTGTTATAAAAAAATGTAGAAGTGGGGCACCGGTGGCTCAGTGGGTTGGGCAGTCAACTCTTGATTTTGGCTCAGGTCCTGATCGCAGGATTGTGGGATGGAGCTTGGAGTTGGGCTCAGCACCGAGTGCGAGTCTGCTTGTCCCTCTCCACCTTTTGCCCCTCCCCCCTCCATTTGCTGACCCTCACGTGTGTGCACGTGAGCACACATTCTCTCTCTCTCACAAATAAATAAATAACATTTTTAAAAAAAAATAGAAAATAAAAAAAGCTTAATTGTTTGTGGAACATTCCAGTACAGTTCTAGCTAATCTAGCCTAATGTCGAATTAAGGGCTGCTCTTGTTAGGTGTTCTTTACTTCCTTTTCTACTCTCACACACCTACCCATTTCTCCCCCTCTCGCAAGATCCTTTCCCTGTCTTTGTTCTGTTAGATACACACTATCTAATGTCCCAAAACCTTAATGTGGGCCTTTAGAGGTGAGCACATATGAAGATTCAAGCATGGGGTCAATGTATGAACTAAAGATTTCGATACTTCACTACCAAACCACACAGACAGACAGACAGACACACACACACACACACAGCACCATATAAAAACTTCTGCTTCTGAATCTCTGTAGCTCCCACCAGTTCCTCATGTTGCTCCCAGATGTGCCCAGTCTTTACTTGACTTCTCAGTGTACCTGCAGTTTAGGTGCCTCCAATACCTGTCCTGCCGGACCAATGGGTCTGCTGGTCTCAAGGCATGCCATTCTAGTGCTGACTAATTCTGGAAAACTTGACTATGGAACGTAACCATTAGCAACTCTGGATTTTGTAGCTGACTCACTGGAAATCTCCAGTGAAATACAGAGTGACAATGACCTTCGAAGCTCAGGGGAGTAGCAAAGATTGTCACAGAAACCATGGACTTTTCACAGCAGCATTGTCCTTTAGGCCATGGATTACAATGGAGACAATCTCCCCATCCAAAGAATGACTCTCCTCTAAAAAATGCCATATTGTGAGTTTCTTTGCTTGTCTTGCTCGCTGTCATAAACCTCTACAGACAGAATTCTTCAGCATGGATGTATAGTTCTGCGCTGTGCCACCCAAATGAAGAGTATGCCTGGGGCTTTAATTTGTGTAGTGTTGCCTTGCTGACTATGAATTTTGAACTACTATTGTTACCACCTTCCACTTAGTGATAATTTACTATTCTTATTCTATTCCACGCTTGTGTTTTAGATCAAATTCTTATGGTACAATTTAGGCGCTTTTATGTGCATTCCTGCTTGCTTAGATAAAATTACAACACATGGCTTAATTAGTAAGATGTGTACATTCATGAGAGAAGGCACACTTCCCATCGTTTTCTTTCCCCATTCTCGGCAAATTGCATCATGAAAATGTTTTGGAGAAGGAATGGTACCATTATCTGAGCAGTGTTTATTATTTAGCACTTCTATGAAGTGAACAATTAATAATTGAGTAATTCTAACAAAACTCTACCATTCATTTTGGTGGCAAACATCATCTCTATAATCTGGTAACTTTCACCCTAAGGATGATCACAAGTATGTGACTAGATGGCCACCTGAGGACAAATTTGAAACACTTTGTGAACTAAACATTATTCTCATTATTTGTCAACTGTTTGAAATTCTCCTATTCATTTCTTGGGGTCTTGAGAGCTTGTGGTCTAAAATGGAAATACCCATTTCAGGATTAACATGCTAAACAGCTACAGTTAATGTTTAATTGGAATCATGGGTCAGTTTGGTGAAGATAAGTCTGAGGAAATAGGATACAGAAGTGTCTCCTGGAAGAGACAACAAAAGGTAGAGAGAGAGGGCCTGAAAGCAATAACTGGAAGCTCTAAATTTGTCTATTATTTATTTTATCTAAGTTATAAAAAAAATCACTAAACACTAGTTATATAATTAATTTATTAAATCATGCTGGAGCTATCTCTATTTTTTTTAAAGGACTTATATTCTCAGGGTACTTTATTTGAACTTACATATTCATTAATTTTTAAAATTATAAAAAAGTTATGATTTCTCTTTTTTTTTTTAAAGATTTTATTTATTTATTTGAGAGAGAGAATGAGATAGAGAGCATGAGGCGGGGGAGGGTCAGAGGGAGAAGCAGACTCCCCGCCGAGCAGGGAGCCCGATGCGGGACTCGATCCCGGGACTCCAGGATCATGACCTGAGCCGAAGGCAGTCGCTTAACCAGCTGAGCCACCCACACGCCCATGATTTCTCTCTTTATTTAATTCCATGAAAATAGGTGATTTCATCACCAGTGACCTCTAATGTTCCTTTCAGCCCTAACTCCTTATGACTCCTTCTTCATATTTTTTTCATGATGAAATTTCTCAGGATGTTTGGTTCTGTTCTCATTTTGGTAATGGTGCCAAGGTGGTGGCTTATCTCTTTGAGGTTGTCAGTTTGGGGACAGTCTTGGTGGAGGGAGCTGATCCTACCAAGATAACCATTTAGTAAAGTTTTTTGGGGGGAGGGGCATACGTTTAGGATTTCTTAATTATATTTGGCTCAGCATATGGCATTGTACATAGCTTTTCTTGCCTTTCTTTTTATTGTATTTCTAAATTTTTATAGGTAACAGAAAGCACTGATGCCTTTAAGAGGGATTTATTATAGACTCACTTATGTTTCCTGTTGTATTCCTGAAAACCTGTGTCAGAAAATACACTACCTAGAACTAGGCAATCGGGAGATTTTTAATTTTAAAGAACTCTGTGAATATTCATAGATATATATTATATATATATATATATATATATATATTTTATGTTAGAGTAACTCAGAATTTCTTTAATGCCTGTGCAACTTCCAATAAACATTTTAAAAAATGGAAATTCCTATTTAAGATGAAGAAATTTTGAAAAAAATTGAAAAATTTCCAGAAAAGAATGATTGGCCTTATAAAACTTATTTTCATTGAAATGAAGTAAAGCGTGTCATAAGTAGTAGCAAATTTGTTATGCTTTTTTATTGGTTTAAATAAAAGGATATAGTTTAAGAAACCAACCCATTAGATCTGAGGTAGCTCAAAAAAAAGTTGCATCTCTTAAAAATTTAATACTTGGAATAGAATGGAAGAGAAAAAGAAGGTGTTATTAAATGGACATATTTTCTGTAAAATCACTGGTAAGGCTGGTGAATTCTGATCGATAAAATCTTTATAATGGTGTTTCAGCAGTGAGCATTTATAAAATTGGTAGAGTCAGTGTGACTTCTTAAATATTAAATACTGTCAAAGATATAAGAAACTGTGGATGTTTAATTTTTTAATAATAAGTGTGCTCTGAATGAGTGCACAGAACCAGCTCTAATATTTTGCAGAATTAATAGTAATGTATGAAAAAAAACTCACAAGGAATGTCTATTGAAGCAAACGTTGAGCTCTTCATGGAAATTAAAAATGGTTAGTCCAAATTTTTTTCTTTGGGTCTGCTACTTTAACTCTATGGTGAAAGCCAATAAGAAAATACATTTTTTATACGAAAAACATTAACTTTCAACAAAATTCCTTCAGACCGTGTCGGGTGCATAAAGTGAAGTAAAGCTTCATGCTTTCCAGTCATAAGCCAATAGTGTAGGTTCCCTAGAAGGAAGACAGAGAACGAGTTTTCAAAGAAGTGAGTTTTGCCTGCAGTGGCTTAGATGACTCACTCTGTCACAGGGGATAATTTCACTGCGACCATTGAGATTTTTGTTATTTTCTTTCTGGTAGAAGGAATAGATGGGTTTATTTTAAGCACTAGGCAAAGGGATTGTTAGTGGGAATTTTGCACAAAACGACCCAAGATGTAAGCTGGACAGGATCATTCATATTCTTAAGATATGTTACTTCAAAATATGAGTATAATTACCCTCGAAATGTTACTTTTGAGTGGTTTTTTTTAAACTTTTTCTTTTTTTTTCTTAGAGGGTTAAGGAAACACTTAAAATAATGACTGGGGTTGGTGGTATTTATAGGCCAGAATTGTCTGGAAGTCCTTTTTTTCATCTTCACATAAACAGATGACCATATGTAAAATAACCATTATATACTCTCGGTATTTTAAAACTGACTTTCATGTTTGGAATGCTCCTGACATCACCTCCAAAGATTGGTTCTGCTGTCCATGGAAGGCATAGAAAACTAAGCTTCGTCATATGCTCCTGCCTTTCCGTCAATAAGCTCCCCTCAGGCTAATGAATGCAGAGAGACAGGTCTGTACTGTGCCAAAGTTGTATGTAAACTGCTCAGGATCATTTGGGGCCCCACTGGCACCTCTCAGAGCATTCCTGTGTTTACAGCCCCCAGAATATCTTGGGCAATGCTTGTTTCCCTAGCTCTGACCTGTTGCTAAGAGTCAAGCCACTGTGTAAAAAGAAGTGCCTCATTTTCACAGGGACTGCTCCGCAGAGCAAATGGCCATGAGTTCTCTTTTCCTATGACCACAGTGCTGCTTGGGTTTGCTCTCTAGAAAAACGCATTGATATATTTGCAGCTGGTGGGGGCACTGCTTTATTGCCCATTGTGGACTGCATACTAAATAAAAACTACTATGATTTGTAATAAGCAATATTAGATGCTTTTCAGGTTACTCAGATATTCAAACACGCATAGCCAACCATCAATATAAGAAATTCAGCTCGAAGCTGTTAGCGTATTATATAGTCTGTGACTTTTCAACTCGGGGAATGATACTCATTTCTCTATCTGTCCCATTCAGAACAACTTCTCCTTTATTGCATTTAGAACAGTGTAACTGAAAGGCAATAAGGAAAGGCAATATCGTAGAGTGGTTCACATTACGCTGAATTTTATTGTAGTCTGACATTGTGAGTGAACCTTTGGAACCCTTGAATGCAGCATAAAGGCAAAACCTGCTTCTAATGGACTGAAGAAAAATACTCTGACATAGTGATGAGTGGGGTGACTTCTAGAAAGCATGACTTGAAAACATTTTTTGAACGAGTGCTATTTTTGTTGTCCCAATTCACAGAATGATATTAAAACAGCTTGCCATTGGCCAGAACTACCAGCTTTTTCCCCTAAAGGCAGGGCTTCATTTTTTTTTTTTAAGATTTTATTTATTTATTTGAGAGAGAGAGAATGAGAGAGAGAGCATGAGAGGGGGGAGGGTCAGAGGGAGAAGCAGACTCCCTGCCGAGCAGGGAGCCTCATGCAGGACTCAATCCCGGGTCTCCAGGATCATGACCTGAGCTGAAGGCAGTCGCTTAACCAACTGAGCCACCCAGGCGCCCTGCAGGGCTTCATTTTTAAAGACATAAGGTGATGTACAACTCCTCCAAACTCTAGCTAAAAAAAATTTTACTTCCATTTTCCTCCGATTCTTCTCCTAAATGATTATGTCAAAAGTATTAGAATTTAGGTGCTGTGAGAATTTCCTCTTTAATCTGTTTATTTTCTTATTGTAAAATGGATACATCAGTGGTATTTATAATTATGAAATTTATATTTTTTCATAGAAAGCAAAAATTATTATCTCCATTGTTCTCTGCTCTTAAAATATATGGAGCTGTTTATTCTTTAGGCTTGAATTATTTTACAGGCTAGTGTAGACGTATTTTTCGCTACTATGGGAATTTTGATGGGAATAGTAAAGAGCTCGTCAGCATGAAGCCCTTTCCCCGGAATCTTACGGTTCAAATTAGAAATGAACAGTTAATTAATGTGATGGATAAGTTAGACGGAGAGGCACAAATTTTTAGAGGATGTCAGGAAAAGAATCTCACCTTTTGTTAATGCAAACTATTTTTTCCCTCTTTCCTCCCTCTCTACCACTGCCATATCCCTGTCCTTCACTTTTCCCCAATTAACCTCTTCTGTTGTTGTACCTGGCACATAGTAGGTGCAGAGTAAATATTTGTGTGTGTGAATGAATGAATGAAGGATGTCCAGGATACAAGAGCTTCTTAGTTCACTTGAGTCATCTGGCTCTTACCGATGCTCAGTGTATAAATTGGACGTGTTGTTGACAACTTTCTTTGCTCTTTGTGTGCATAAGCTAAGAATAAACAGCAGTGAAGGGAAGGGAGTGCTTCATTCATTGGAGGGTTACACCATCATAAACTCACCAAAGTGTACCACACAGAGCCAGTGATCACAGAAGACAGGCAACCCAGGCCCCATCATTAAATATAGAAGCCTGTCTTCACTGTTCTTATCCAAACAGACTCTCTGTATTTTGGAAATTTCCACCACACTTCCTTTTGAGTTACTTCTTTTCTCAAGATACCAAGACTGAAGCTTTACAGAGGTAGACTTGGTCAGGGAAGCTGGAAAAGCAATGGCTACACATTCCCTTGTCCCCCCTCCAGAGACTGTGGTGTTAGCGCTTTTTGGCTGACTTTTATGTCCCTGACAAATTTCTCTATTCTGGTTAAGATTTTTTGGGTCTATCTTCTATGAAAAGTGGTCTCTCCTGAGTGAAAACACCTCATAGAAGAGAAGGCTCTGTTTGCATTCAAGAGGATAAACAGACAGGAAACTCCGACATTCAAAGGGTTGAGTTGCAACAACTAAATGATTCCTCTTTCTCTAGACCAAGTAAAAGCTGTAACACCTCAAGTCTGTATCTTTAATTGGACACCAACCATCTAAGAAAACTCATGTAGAATGGATAAAGTTATTTGTGTTTTGCCAGAAATGTTTCACACCCAAAGGCTCAGTACTTTTTCTTGTCACTAGTGAATTGTGTGTGTTTGTGTGTGTGTGAGAGAGTGAGTGTTAAGTACTATCTTTATGTTCTGTTGTTTAAAGTATGCAACATTTAATCCTTCATGTAGTACTGAAAATAATCTTAATATTTTATAGTTTTAAAAGTTAATAGTTAATACATTTTTTATTAAATTAAAATATTTTTAAACACTGAAAACAGTTTTTAAGTGTTTTATTGTTTTAAGTATTACCAAAAATTTACTAAAATAAGAAAGTAGGTGAGAATAATGGCGAAGCTGCAGCAAAGGAAGAAATGTGCTCCTGATGCCAAAGTGAAGGTGTGATAATCCGATTGTGTGGGTTCACAATCCTCTGAACAATCTTCCCGTCCCTGATATGTCCAGTGGCTGTTTGGCTTGTTTCAAAGGTGCTTATATTCCTTACTTTCTTCTAATGCTTTATACTAACCTAAGGTAGCTTGAATATGTTTCTATTCCTTGTCACCTAAAAAAGCCAAACATACTCATGTTATGAAAGTAATATATGCACTCATATATTTTGTGGAAGTTGTTTGTAAACCGTAAGCTAGTGTTCAAATATGAGGTGGGATTGGAGAAATTTAGGATATAAATTAGCCTCCAATATAAAGGCTTATTGAGGAAAAAATTCATTTGGTGGTCAACTTGCATCTCTATTGTGTAGGTATTCTCTGATTTTTTGAAGTAGTCTAGAGGTGGTCAGGACTTGTATATTCCAATGACTCCTTACTTGCCTGACTACTTATCTTTTGGCAACTTAAGCTTTTGGCAGAAAATGCAGTTATATAGTAGGTTTTTATCCAGAGTCATATTGATTATTATGTAACATAAATTATTAACAAATTTAGATCTCTTTTTCCATCTCAGAACAGATTGGAAGGAAGAAGGTGAAATAATATTAGATACAGGCATAGCAGTAGAAAAGTCTTAACTGAGGATCTGAAACTGAAGGAGAAAGCAGCCAACTTTAAGGGCAAACAGGACACACAGATATGTAATACAATAGTGGAGATTCACGACAAGGACATGAAACAAAAATTTTTAAATTTGCATTCTAAAACATTTTTTATGGAAGCAAGGGCATTTAGAAAACATTTAGAAACTAATAAAAAATGGTCAAAATGAAAGCATTTAATATGTTTATATACTCAACAAATATTTATTTGGAAAATAAACATGTCTGCAGCCATCTCATTAATGAGCTGGTACTGAGTTTTGAATTGAAGGCAATTTCCATCCATTCTCTCAAAAGGTGATCTTCTTTGTTCCTTTTATAGCCTCTCTGGACTTCATTCTCAGAGGTTTTGACATAAATCAGAAACATTCTTTGGTGGATTGTAATATCTTAAGACACTCATCAAAAGCACAAGAGTCGATACCTGAGATATCTGGAAAACTGTACATTTCTTCAGTTTTCCTTTTAAGGCTGATCTAGTCACTGGTATACTGATAAACTCTGCAGGTAAATCTATGCAGGTAAAATTCTATTAAAGCTGATGCCACTAACATCTAAAGAGAGAGTTTGGGGACCCTCTGGATGTGCCAAAAAAATCTGGGTTTTTTTGATATTATATTGAAAACAATTCAATTTATAAATAATGTTTTATGGTAAATGCTTCATTTTATTCCTTCCATGTAACAACTGCCCTCTGTAATGAAAGTGATTGTGCTTGACGGCTAAGGGAAGTAGAACTGGTCTCCAGCTTTCAGTGTGCTGTCGTTTGATCATGAAGGCATACTTACTCTCTGCTCTTCCCACTCTGACACACCCATCATTTGCACTTGGGGAGTGTACCTTCAATACCAAGTTACTCCTGAAAACAAAATAACGCCACCAATGTGCAGAGCCGGTAGACAACTAGGAAGAAAGGGATGAGAACGATGCACACGCAACTTCCCTCCTTTCCCTTTTTTTCAGGTCTGGGCATGGATTGTCAGTTGCCAATTAGTTATAAAGAGGCTTGATTGAATCCACTTCATTGTCTGCTCTCAGATTGGGAACTTGTTTTCTATGAAGGTCATTATTATAACAAAACTCAACTGAATTATATAGCAAAAATTGGAATGATCCATGTAGAATATGGTAAGGAGAATCAACCCATGATCCTGGAAAATATTAGGCCACGGCATATTCAGTTCTGCCTTAGCGGCCTCTTCAGAGTTCCAGATCTGCAGTCTACTGACTGTATGAAAATTTGCCAACCAGATGTCTGCCACCAACAAACTGATGTTACTCCATGTTATCCAGCTTGGCCTTGGAGACTGAAGGCCAAAAAGCATGTTGACATTTTATGGTAAAAAAGTGCATCAGGAGGGCAACTACATACTAGGTTACCCTCCCAAGTTTGACCCCTGTCTTTAGTTTTTTACTGCCTGAACTGGCACCAAAGAAACTCCTTGAAAATAACACATTCCTTGTCCGTTCAGTGGTTAATGATGCTTAAAAAAGTCAGTTTGTAACTGTGACCTAAATTATGCCAGAAGCTGTAAAACCATGATTTCTTTAAATTCAAATATGACCCCATGCTTTAAAATCACCAGACTGACCCTATAGTACTGTTGCTGAGTGTGCGTGTCCTCACATAAACACATACACACACACACACACAACACTTGGCATTAAATGGCTCGATAAAAGAAATGGTATTTTTCAGACTTCCATGTTAAAGAAAAGGCTCATGAAAGAGATGTAAGTGAGCTTTAAGCCAAACATTTGTTTGGCTTTGCTGCAGCAGGCTGCAGGAATGTAAACTTTTTTTTTTTTTTCAATGACTTCAGCTCTTAATTTGAAAGCAAGGATTTTTAGGAGTGAGCAAGAGACTATATTTGGCCAAAAAATTCTGCTGGCTTTACTTAGCCACTCTGCACATTCAAAACAATACTTCTTTATCAAAAAAACAATAGTCTGTTTTATTCACAGCACATGTAGAAGTTGGAACATCGACTGAATTCCACTTTCTTCTCTCGCAGTGTGTCTGTAACCAGCTAATGAGCTGCAACAGAGCCTGGCCTTCATTTTCAGCAAATTAAGTTCATCCCTCATAGGAATTGTGGTCTGGCTGTGGCACCGCTCCTAGGTATGGGTGGGATTTGTTTCTTCTACCAGCTGTAGGTTAGCCACATGGGTACGTGCTGTCACAGCACACAACAGAATTTTCTCTATAATAACCAGTCTAAGTAGCCTTCTACCCCACAAAAGTAGAGCCCATTTAATTTACTTTGTGTTTATAGCACTCCCTCTCAAACCGCATCGTTGGCACAGACCGATATTTATACAACTTTTTATTTTAAACTATTTATTTAGAGTTGAGGCTTCAGTAGCATTCCCTGTCAGATTCATTGAGCATGCTTAAATTCAGGATGCTGAAAATGTAAACTGGGAAGAGTGATGTGTGTTCGTGGGATTCTTTTCTCCACTGCATGGACACCCACACAACTCTCGCTGAAGCGAAGGGAGGTTACATGGGTTGATAAAATCGGCGATACAGACGACTGGTAGGACACTTTATGTTGATGGGCGATTCAAAATAACTGCTCTTGCCTATTGTGTCTCCATATTTCTTTGACAATATAGTTGATCGAAGCAGTTATGTAAGATGCGTCTAACAATTTCTATTTCAGAAGTAGCGGTGTCATGGGGGAGTCTCTTTTCCTACACGATGCTATATTCCATTGCTCAGTTATTCTAATGGAAGTCTCTAGTCAGATAGGTGCTTGTCACAGAAGAAGAGGGAAATAAAGTTCTCGATTTTTTATCTGACCTCCGCATGGGGCTTTACCCAAGTTATATATTTCTTAAATAAAGCTTTTAGCTTTTTAACTTTTAAAGTGAGGGAAGGGGATGTCAATTTCAAATTGACATTTACACCACATAAAATAAAGTGGCATATGGTCAATTTTTCTGTCCACAGTGGACATTTCATACTGTTAATGGCACTGAACCTTCATTTTCAATGAGGTCCTGCATGTTGTTCTTAAGTCCTGTATTATTTTGTGATCTAAAAATACAAGTAAAGTCTTGCTCACGTCTTTGATCCTCTTTTACTTTCTTCTTTTGGTGAATACCTATCTATTTTCAAGATCCAGCTCATATACTGTTTCTTCAGTGAAAAATGTCTCATCTTCTCAAAGAACATCATAGCTCCATTGCAGTGGGATGACCTTTGGAGATGTTAACCAGTGCTTTTGTCCTAGTATTTCCTATAACCCCTACCCTTCCTCTGCATCCAGGAAGCTAGGGGAAGGGACAAAAAGTAAAACAAGTCACAGTAAAGGAGTTGACCTTTTTGTTTTTGTAACTCAAAATTAAGGTTCCGCTTTAGAAAACAGAGTTGAAGGAAGAAGGAGTCAGTTTCTGTTGTACCGTCCTCAGCCTTGCGTTAGATAAGATTTCATGGGTCCAGGAAAAGGAAGCAAGTTGAAAAGGGAAGAGAGCTTAGGTTGTGGTGCCTAAGCCCAGAGAGTGCCTGGAGTGGTGGAGAAGCAGAGAAGTACTAGAGAGGTGTGGACAGTAGCTGTGAGAGAGTGGGACTGATGAGGTCTTGCTCCAGGGATGAGGAGGATGGCCCAGGTCAACACAGAGGAGATGGGGACTTGCCCACAGAGTCCAGTGAGCAGGGGAGATGCAGTGAGGCCTGGGTTCTTCACCTCCACCCTGCTCTCCAGACTCCCCGGCACTTTTTAAGTCTCTTGGAACTTAGAGGCAACCCAGGGGAGAGGGAGCTAGAGGAGGCCATGATTTTTGCTACTGTGTACACGGGGGCTTCAAATCAAATATAAATTGTTATGGAAAAATAATGAAATGATAAAGTTTTTCCACATCTGTGCTTGATGGCTCCAGGTTTGTATTTGTCAAAGGAATTATGCCTTCCTTGTTGTCATACTCCTCTGTCAGAGAGTGTGACATGTAGTAGGCACACAAGAAACGGTTGGTAGCAACATGAATCAGTATTGTAGGGCCAGAGTTGCATGCCAACTACTCTGTATCTTTGATCTGGTTTCTCTATTGGGTCAGGGGAAAAAAAAAAAAAAAAAAAAAGTCCTGCCTTGTTTTTGCCAGCTTGTTCTGTTTACTCCTGTGGTTTCCCGAATTCCCAAACAATGCGGCATTGCCTGAAATTACACTTCAGTGTTTTCTGTAGCATTTCTGCTGCCCACCCTACTTGCAGTTAGTCCACTTCAATTCCTTGTATGCCAGCTACTGTGATAGCTGTTACTAAACCTCTACATGCGTCCACCCCAGAGGAGTTAAGTGGGACCACATCAATGCTGGGGAACTGGCTGTCTTCCAGAGCTGCACTGTGGGTCATTCTGTCTCATGCTTTGGTGAGGTCTATTTTCTCCATGGCCTTTTAGTGGGGAGAGGGGCCTGGGATAGGGCAGAGCCCAGAAAATAGAAACAGAATGCCCAGCGTGGGTGGAAAACATCCTCTTTCCCCCTTGAGTAGAGAAGATCCATTTAGGGGACGTTCCACTGATACATTCCCTGCTAGTCTGATTTTCCCAAAATTTGGTTTGCTTGTTTCTGGCACCTGTAAACCAGATGGGATATCCACTGGCATATTGAGTTGTGTGGGACGAGGGGGGCTGTTCTGTTTCCTCCTTCAGCCCTTGTAAAATCATCCACCATTTCCCTAATGCAGTGCTTAAACCTCAGCATCCGCGTCTTGTGAGTCCTAGTTGTGTGATCTAAAAAGTTCTCAAGCACTTTTAAACTTTAACACATTCAGTAGCAGTGTCACAGTGATGCCTTTTACACGTGTGTCTGAAGTGTGTTAAGTATAAACTGCCCTCTACTTCTACTTCTTTCATATATCAATTCAAATCGTTTTGGTTGCAAGTAGCCAAAAACTCAATTCAAGCTGGCTTAACAAGAATGTAAGCGCCTTGGGACACCTGGGTGGCTCGTTCGGTTAAGCGGCTGCCTTCGGCTCAGGTCATGATCCCAGGGTCCTGGGATCGAGTCCCACATCAGCTCCTTGCTCAGCAGAGAGCCTGCTGCTTCTCCCTCTGCCTGCCGTTCCCCTTGCTTGTGCTTGGGAGCTCTCTCTCTCTCTGACAAATAGATAAATAAAATCTTAAAAAAAAGAATGCAAGAGCCTCTTAACTGAAAGGTGGTGTAGTGTAGGTGGCTCCATTTTGTCAAGAAAACCTGATTATTTTCTATCTCCCCACTCTGCCTTCCAGTGCCTTCTTCGTGGTCACGAGGTGACTACCAGTAGCTGACAAAGCCAGGGCTCCCCATTTTCCTGTTCATGTCTTGCAGAGACGTGGGAGCCCCTGAGGAACCTCCTTTTCCAGAAGCCCTCAGCAAATATATCCTTAAATCGTATCTCCCCAATTTTCAAACACGTGTGTTACACATGCAACATGTCCCTCTCCTCGTCCTTCATTTATCACCTCTAACATTTATCTGGTTAACATAGATAAAGGCAGTGAGGACAATAGAACATATCAACGTGGGCTGGATGGAACTGCAGTGAAGAATATGCTGTCAGTGACACAACCTCCAGCTGCCTGCAATTAATCACTCTCACTTAATTAATCAATCAATTGAAGCTGATTGGGATTGTGAAGAGAATCTAGTGAAGCTGCGTTCAAGCTCCGGCACTGCTGTTTACTAGATGTGTGATCGCAGGCAATTTGTTTCATCTTCCAAAAACTCGGTTTTCAAATGACATGCTTGTGAAAGCATGCTGATAATGTCTACATTCTTCAAATGCCATGTGTTGTTATTATTATTTGTTATTATTTACTATTCCTGTTTTAAGTAAAACAAGGAGACTGGTCTTCATCTTAAGAGACCTGTACCAAAAGGTTTTGTAGTGTATCAGAGTCCTCATTCATTCAAAAATAAAAGTTTATGCACAATTTGAAGTGGGCAAGACGCTGTGCTAGGTGTTAGGAATATGGTGTTTATAAATAAATATGAATATTAATTATATCTCTAGAGAAAAAATAATATAAAATATAAGAGCTTCAGTTGCCTCTTCCAGGGCATATATAGAAAAGTCCAGAGGGCCTTGGAGAAAGGAATGACCAGCTTAGAGCTGAGTAGCAGTTTGCAAATGGGAGGGACTCAAACAAGAGACAGGTATTTGGTCAGGAGGTGCAGGTGCCAAAGAGGTTAAATGAGATCTGGATTGAAGGCCATGGCAGTGAGAAAGGAGATGATGGGTAAGTCTAAGAACTATTTCAGGTGAAGAACAAGGAAGACTTGCCAATTTAGTGATTAGCGTTTTTGAAATGATGGCAATGGAAAATGGAATGTCATTGGTGCTGAAGGTTTGGATGTGACTGATCTCAGAAAAGGTATGAAGATGCGGTGGGGGAAAGGATGGAGCTGAAGGTACCAGACACTGTGCTAACCAATTTACAGAAAGCCCTTAACTTCATATAAATCATCTTAATTAATTCCCCCCAATAACCATGCCAGTTATTAGTATTCCTTTTTTTTTTTAAAGGTTTTATTTATTTGAGAGAGAGAGTGAGAGAGAGAAAGAGCACAAGAGGGGGGAGCGGGAGAGGGAGAAGCAGACTCCCTGCTGAGCAGGTAGCCCGATGCGGGACTCGATCCCGGGACTCCAGGATCATGACCTGAGCCGAAGGCAGTCGCTTAACCAACTGAGCCACCCAGGCGCCCATTAGTATTCCTTTTTTTTAAATAGATGATTAAACTAAAAATGAGTGATTTTTTTTGTTTGTTTTTGGTTTTTTTCCTTTAAACTGGTAATTCTAACTAATACATACACAGAAAAACCAAAAAGGAAACCCAAGTGGTTATTTGGTCAGTTAGATTAACATAGTCATTTTGTGTGGACAATTCAGGTCAAAAAAGCCACCCTACTTTCCTCCCACCAGATACCATGCTGTGATTGTGTATGTGTGTAAGAATGTATGTTTGGAGAGGGAATTATTTTTACTATAGAAACTTTCATCTTTGTGTTGGCTATTTAACATTGGCTTCATTCATACTTAGATGTGCCTGGAAAATGTAGTTCCATTATGTTGTCTATAACTACTCTGGTTCTCTTATAAATTTAAAGTCCTTTGTATTTTTTTTTTTAAAGATTTATTTATTTATTTAACAGAGAGAGAGAGAGCGAGAGAGGGAACACAAGCCGGGGGACTGGGAGAGGGAGAAGCAGGCTTCCTGCTGAGCAGGGAGTCCAATGTGGGGCTCCATCCCAGGACCCTGGGATCATGACCTGAGCGAAGGCAGCCGCTTAACCAACTGAGCCACCCAGGCGCCCCATAAAGTCCTTTGTGGTTTAAAATAAGGTCCACTCCAGTAATTAAAATCATCTTTTTAGGTAATGCTGCTGCTTTAGGAAACCATGCTTTGTCTCCCAAATTTCTTAACCTTCTGTCCACTCCCAGGCACCCCTTCTAGTTGATGAATGGATGTGTGGTGGAAGGGTAAGACTTTCACGGTCTTGGGGCACCTCGTTGGCACTGTTGGTCAAGCGTCCGACTCTTCATTTTGGCTCAGATCCTGATGTCAGGGTTGTGAGATCGAGTCTCACCTGGGGCTCCTCTCTAAGCATGGAATCTGCTTGGGATTCTTTCCCTCTCCGTTTGCCTTTCCCCCCACATGCACTCGTGCTCTCTCTCTCTCTCAAATAAATAAATAAATAAATCTTTAAAAAGCATAGACTTTCATGGTCTAGGAGTGGTGGGGAAGAGCTAGTATCTTTGCGTGTAGAAGGGTCATGTTCCTTGTCTACTGTCTTGCTGGCATTTAGCTGATGCGGGCACCTTTTGTCTTGGCTTGGTCAATTTGCTTTTACCTTGGCTTTCTCTGCTTTATTCCCCATATTGCTCTCTGGTGGAAAGGCCCAATTGACCCTCTATCATGGAGGCATCTTGCTTGCTAGCTCTTAACTCAGCTGCCTCGTTAATTCCTTATGGGTTTAGGGTGGGGTGCTGTGGGAATGCCTGGTTTCTATCCAGGCCACAGTGAAACAAAGCAGAGTCTAGGAAAGCCATTCCTCAAAGCTAATAGATGAACTCTCAGAAAGCCTCGATGTGGGGCCACCCCAGGGTGTGGGGGAGGTTGCATTCTAGTTGATAGAGAATTTGAAGTCGCTCTTTCCTTGGGCTGCTGCTTCTTTTTTTTTTTTTTTTTTAAAGATTTTATTTATTTATTTGACAGAGAGAGACACAGCGAGAGAGGGAACACAAGCAGGGGGAGTGGGAGAGGGAGAAGCAGGCTTCCCACAGAGCAGGGAGCCCGATGCGGGTCTCGATCCCAGGACCCTGGGATCATGACCTGAGCCCAAGGCATATGCTTAACAACTGAGCCACCCAGGTGCCCCTCCTTGGGCTTCTTGTACCTTACCACTAAGAGTGAAATCCACAAAGGGAAATTGGGAGGCAGTCTCAGATGACTTTCCACAGTCTATCGTCCTCAGCCCCCAGAAACAGAAGAGGTAGGCTTTCCTTCCCTTCCTTGTTGTCCTAAGCCTTTCTATAAGAAAACAGCCAGCAGAAGGGCCTGGAGGTTCTTAGGTGGAAGGTATCCTCTCTTCATAATGAAAATTCTAGATTGAGTCCTCCAGGCTGGGGTGGGGGGGTGGAGGGGGCCTTGAAACGTTAAGTAGGAACTAAAAAAATTAGCAAATCAATGCAGTCTCCCACAAAGACTTGCTTGCAAACTAAGTTTTTATCCTTTCCTGGTCTAGGGCAGTAAGTTTTCTGGCTCTGCCTTGAAGGTGAGAAGCTACAAAGACATGTGATTTAGGGAATGTCATGAAATGCATTGGTTTAATATTTGCAAAATACCATCCCTAGTACAGTTACATAGATATAATAAAAGTCCAGAAATCAGTGTAGCTGAATATGCAGTTTAAACTGTCTAGCTTCTGGTGAAATTAACACAAGAATCACTTTCTAATCCATTTTGTCTAGCAAGTAGGAAAGGTGGAAAGCTGGTTTTATTGTGAGCTAAAAGTGGGTAAAAACTAGTAGATTTTATTTAGAATACAGCCTGTAAAAAAAAAAAAAGAGAAAGAATTACAGCCACTATGACCAAAAAAAACAACAACAGGCAAACACTTCTTTTATCAATAAATAACGAATTAACAAAAAGGTGACTTTTACAGTGTAATGTTCTTAGGCTCTTTTTAAACTGGCATTTTTAGAGATTGTTTTCTAAGTGTTTTGTCAGAAAAAAAGCTTTAGTAAATTTTATTTTATGAATGCTACAGTTTAGAGTTCTGTTTTATGTGATAGCAAAATAAACTCACTTCTTTTATACTTTTTTCCCCTATCAGATTTCACTATTTGTAGCAAGCCTTGTCAAATAGGGTGAAAATTAAATTATGATAACATGAAAAGTGTACCTAGAAAATCGTGTGAATTCTTTAATAAAAGCTCTACACTTGCTTTACTCGAAGGAATATTTCCTTCATGGTGCAAACTGATAATTAGAAGTATTGAATTAGATATTTGTAAAAGAATAGTGGAAATTACCCATTATTGCACTGCATTATATCTCTTAGTTTTGGTATTCTATGCTAATTATGAGCCAAAATTTCCCCCAACTTCCAAACTCATCATAAAAGAAACACATATAATGGACCACATTTCCTAAAATAATCTCTGAAATTATGGACACATTTATTCGTGTTAATGTGAGGTTTGCATTTTAATTTAGATGATGGCGCTGTGGATTGCTTTTCTGAATAACTTCATTGAAGGACAGTTTTTAAGAACAGATAAAAGGCAATTGTAACATGAACCCTTCTCTTCTCTCCTGTATGCTCTGAACTGCTTAAGTCCAGAATCTTTTTTTTTTATTGCACTTGTCAAACCTTAATGTTTAAAAGTTTTTCATCCAAATATGCATACATAAAATTACATATAATGGATGGAAGAATTATGGCAGTACTTCTTATTCCCTCCTTTTCAATAATTATATGTATATCTGTTACTCATATAAAAGTGTGGATCTGTAACTGCCATAGTCTTGTTTCTTGAGAGATGACAGTTCCTCTTTTTTTCTTATGAACTTAGAAGTATAGATGTAATATTCTTACTCATGTAGTATTATTATTGGCTTTATTTTTCTGCTGTTTTTGATGACTTAATCTTAAAAATAAAAATTTAAAGATGATTTAAAAAAATTTCTTCCTCTGCATGTACTAACTTAGGCAACACCTCTGGAATTGCAATTTGCCTTGAGGAATTTGATACATATTTTAATAGTGGGCAGAGGAAGAAGCATATTTACATATGATGCTTTTAATTACTTTAATTTCAGGACTGTAATTTGTCATCGTTTCTGGAAATTTTTATTTTTTACTTCTGGAAAAGGGGGTCCTGTTACCTGTGCACACATAGTAATTATTTCTTCTAATGGAAGATGTGTCTTAAATCTGAGCTTTCTAGCAACCATGCCGGGGAACTGATGATATTCTCTAACTCTCCCCACCCAGCCCCACCCTGTGAGTTTATTATCTAAAACTAAGTTATGTATCATCATCAAAACTTATTTCTTTAATATATGAAAAAAAACTACATTTTCACATAGTTATGCTTTCACTTTGTAAAGTTTTATCTTAAAAGTGGCACTAATGAAAATGTGAAAATGAAGATCTCCTTTTTTTTCTTCAGTTTTATCGAGAAATAATTGACAGACATCACTGTCTAAGTTTAAGGCATACAGAATGATGGTTTGATTTACATATATTGTGAAATGATTGCCACAATAGGTTCAGCTAACATCTATCAGCTCATGTAGATACAATAAAAAGAAAAGAAAGAAAAAAAGGAAAAAAATTTTCTTTATGTGATAAGAACTCACAGGATTTACTCTCTTAAAAACTTTGCTGTATATCATAAAGCAGTGTCAGCTATAGTCATCATGTTGTACGTTACATCCTTATTTATCTCATAACTGGAAGTTTATACCTTTCGACCACTTTCCTCCAGTTCCCCTTCTCCCCTCCTTCCAATTCTCGTAACCACAAATCTGATGTCTTTTTCTATGAGTTTGGCATTTTTTATTTTTGTTTTTTACATTCCACATTTAAGTGAGATCATACAGTATTTTTCTCTGTCTGACTTATTTCATTTAGCATAGTGCCTTCAAGTTTCATCCATGTGGTCACAGATGGTAGGATTTCCTCACTTTTATGGCTGAATAATATTCCATTATATATATATATATTTTTTTTTTGACATATATGTATCTCACAATTTTTCTATCCACTCTTTTCTTGGCTATTGTAAATAATGCTACTGTGTACATACAGGTGCAGGTATCTTTCCACATTAGTGTTTTTGTTTCCTTTGGCTCTATATCCAGAAGTGGAATTGTGAGATGATATGATAGTTCTATTATTAATTTTTTGAAGACCCTCTATGCTCTTTTCCATAGTAGCTATACCAATTTACAATCTCAACAGTGTGCACAAAGGTTCTCTTTTCTCCACATCCTCGCCAGCATTTATTATCTCTTGTCTTTTTGATGAGGACCATTCTAAGAGGTATGAGGTGATACCTCATTGTGGTTTTAATTTGCATTTCCCTAATGACTAGTTACATTGAACATCTTTGCATGTGCCTGTTGGCCTTTCGTATATCTTTTTTGGAGAAATGTCTATTCAAGTCCATTGCCCATTTTTTAATTGGGTTATTTGGTTCTTTCGTTACTGAGTTGTATGAGTTCTTTATATATCTTGGATATTAACTCCTTATTACATATACAATTTGCAAATACTTTTTTCCCATTCCACAGGTTGTCTAAAATCTCCTTTTTTTTTTTTTTTAACATATCATCCTTTATGTGGCCTAAGAAGGAATTAGTTAACATGATTTTTAATTTGTCTCAAGGCCCGTGGAAAGAAACTAGCTTTCTAGAATGTACATGTTTGAGGATTGTACAGAAATAAATATCTCCCCCTTGGAATTTAAATTGTATCTAGTAGTACTATTTTTATACCTCTTACTAGGAAATGAAATACCTCTAAATTTAGTGCTTTGGAATTTTATTTCCACTAAAAATTTCTTCAGATATGTGAGCACCATAGTAACAGCTTTGCAAGCTGATTCTTCATTACAGTTCCCCGATAAGAGCTTCACTCGAGACAGTTCCTTTGGGATGACTGAGACTAAAAATCAATTCTGATAACATTAGAACAAACTTAAAGATGGGAAAAAAACAATCAGAGAAAGCGTGCATGCTGTGGATAAACAGAGCTTCCCTTAAAAAATTTTTTTTGATCAAAAGCTAAAATGCAGTTTTTTCAAAACTTTTCATTCCTCATATTATTTTATATCTAGGTAAGACTTTTAACCCCTTAAGAAAAAATAACTCTTTTACCAGAGATAGGAAAAAAATTCAGCTGAATTTATTTATGGCATAGGTACAGGTCTTTTGCCTGTTTTGCAATGACAACGTGTTTACAAAACCTACCAGTAAGTAATAGGGGATGTGTAAATGTGAATGCAACGAGTCTATTTTAATAAAAAGTTAATAACATTATTTTCAAGAAAATCATTGCATTTTAAAAAACGTGTACACTAAACTGAGCTCTGATCATCTTAGAAAGAAGTCTGTCAAAATAAATCAGGTTGATAACTGATTAGCAGAACGTGTAGTCTGTCATTTTTAAATATGTGACCAATTTCTTCCCGTAAATCTTACCTTTAAAATCTTCAAGGGGAAAATTTATTTTGGGCACATTGGCCATGAATATCAGTTGACATTTATACAGTGCACAGAATTTATACTGTGGGTTAGGATGTCGGCCATAATTTTAGGCTGATAGTTTGTAAAGGGAAGATTCCATTTTGTACTGTTTGTAAAATGTTACTCTGCAATTCCATGCTCCAAGACTAACAAAGTCTATCCAAGTATAGTCAAGCGCTGCAGTTTAACTTAATGCATTCATTAAACTAGGCTTAGATTGTCCTAATTATATGTTATCAACAATTAAGAAATGGATCACATGCCACAGACTGGCTAAAACATTCTGTATTCTTGGCTGGATGCCAGCGGAGGTGCCAAGTTCCATTCTACCTTGTCATCAGCTGCAACTCTGATTTTGCAGTACAAGCAGCAGCTGTGCTAGACAAAATAATCCAAATTCTCACATGTACTTTTCCTTTAGGAAGTAGCTCACACTGAATTGCATTTCTGGTGTGACTAGTGCTACACCTGAGTGAGTTTGTGCTGAAAACATATTTTATGCAAATATAATTTTTAACCGATATAATCTTTCGTGACTTTCAAGTGCATTTGTCCTATCAAAATAATGGTCTTACTTTTCATGCTGAAATTATTACCAAATGGATTCTGTGGGCAGCAAAGTACTCTTTGCTCGTTCGGCAATGATTTTCCTATACCTCAAATTACATAATTTTATAGGTGCTCTGTTTCAAAGGAAAACAATCTTTATTGATCCAGGCAGTCAGAGCTAATCATGGATCTCTGATCTCAAAACTCCTGGCAAAATCCTTTTATTCAGAACACCCCTATGCCAGACGCTCGACACTTCACAGATCCTTGTGGGATGATGGGTTTTTCAAACAGTCTGATTGTTCAATCTAGTGTGGCTTCTGAAAGTGGAGATTCAGCAAGGCTTTCCCCTGAGCAGAGGCAGGCCCGGCCAATTTTATGAAGAGTTAAATTTGACCCAGCTTTTACTTCAAATTGTCATCCTTGTTCTTGGTAACTTAAAAATGGATTTCAGAAGGTGTTCTTTCCATGTGTTTGATAGAAGACCCTGGAGTAGTAGGTGTGTATGGATCACAGCAGGAGCAGAAGGCAATGGTGCCAGGATGCCATGCTAGGCAAATAAACACTAGCAGCCTGAGGTCATTTGCTCCTTGAACAGATTCCGTGAGAGACAATCATGGAAAGCTAGCTCCCAGTAGAAGAAACTAAAGTTTACCACAGAGCTTACATAGGAGTTGACGTGTATTTTCAGGTTACCAAGTAAATTGGTTATTGGAAGCTTTACTTCAGGGGCGCCTGGGTGGCTCCATCGCTTAAGCATCTGACTCTTGGTTTCGGCTCAGGTCATGATCTCAGGGTCTTGAGATCGAGCCCCACTTTGGGCTCTGCGCTCAGGGAGTCTTCTTCTCTCCCTCTCCCTCTGCCCCCTCGCCCCCTTGCTCATGCGTGTGTGTGTGTGCACGCTCCCTCTCTCTCTCTCAAATAAATAAATACATCCTTAAAAAAACGTTTTACTTCATTCTACACGAATCAAGGTGGAGGGGTCGTGCTATATCAAAAGATTCAGACAAGGTCTTTAATTTACATACAACTTCTCCTGTGCCATTTTGTAATGGCATCTGCTGAGATCATTTCCTAATGGGCAATTTAACTTTTCAAATTTTACTTTACGCTAGGAAATCCTTTACAAGTCACAGAAATATGCCAAGAAATTCTTTTGCCAAAACCATTTCCCAGAATAATAATTTCCTTTGATTTCACAAAAGATTTTCCTCCTTTTTTCCCTTTAGTAGATCATCTATTTAGGGGTTCAGGTGAGAGCTCTCAGGAGAGAATCTATTCTGTTTGATCTGTAGAATATACTAGTCCTCTCGCTCAAAAACCAACCAAATAGTCTTATTATCTATTTGCATCCTCTCTCTCTCATCTCTCTGCTTTTGGTTTAATACTGTGTACCAGGCTATAACATAAGAAACGCAAGTCTAAATAACCAATTTTTTTTCTGGCCATTGGGTAACACAGTCTTGGTGAGATAACATATTGGTAGTGGGTTTGCCTGTTTTGGTCACCATGGCCTCCTCGGCACCCAGAGCAGTGTCTGCCCCAGTAGGTACTTAGTAACAAATATTTGTGGATTGAGGCTCTCATTTGGCTGCTTTCTTTATACATAATCTGTCATCTAGATGCATCTTTCACTCTGCTCGTGATTTTTTTTCACTCTTGGGGGAGTTCCTCTAAAGATATTCAGCCTTTTTTTGAGTGGTTAAATTTCCCTTTCCTCTTCAGACTTACTTTCCTCCTGGTCTTTTGTTAGAAACAACTTTTCCCCCCTCTTGTACTTCTTTATTGTCTATTGCTTTTCTTACATCTTTTCTCTTTTGAAATGGACTCTCTTGCTTTCATTTGTCAGATTTTTTTTTTTCCTCCTTTTATTCTCTTTCATGTTACCACGTAGGCTGGGCTGAGTTACTGGGACAGCTGCTCTCTGTGACCTCCTCCACGCTGTGCTGACCACATCACCAACTGGCGGGGTGTGGCACCTTAAGGCCTTCCAGGAGTCTTGCTATCAAATGGAAATAATGGAGTAACATTTTTGAGTTATAATTTAGGATCTCTATGAGAGAATTCCAGTAATGTTAAGCATTTTAAAGCAGATGTACTATATATATATATTACTTAAATGATTAGTAAAATTCTGAATCTTAAAATCAGTCTATTTCATATAGAAGCTGTGTGTGAATACACAATTCAGATAAAGGTCACTGGTTAATAACGGCATCCAAAAGAAGCCCTTCCACCTGGAAGTGTATGCTTCTTCCAGGAAGCTATTCTTAATAGAAGACTGTCTTTTAAAACGCAGAAGAATTTTTTATCATATTCCTATTGTCTTTTGACTTGTACAGTTACTGAACTGAGCCAAATCCTATTCCTCCACTGGCTTATTCCTTCTCAACTACATATACACACAAGTATATACATATGCTCATGCTGTAGTGGGAAAAATAGTGGGTTTTTTTTGGCTTATTTGTATCGTTAGGAGGATATCTATTTTTCCCTGTCATAGGAATAGAGGTTAGTTTGGTTTTGCTTCAAAATATGTGGGACTAGAAGCAGAGTACAGTTGATCAGTGCTGAGAAACATTTCTCTGTCTTTGTTTTGATTTGAGAACCCAGTGGGCCGTTTTTTGCCACTTCCATTCTTCTCCATTTCATCACAACCTTCTCATCAGCTGCTGTGCTGTAAAAACATGTGTGGATAGTTTCTGGTACTTCCATGGGGGGAAGCCTGACTGCTTAGGGGAATGCACAGGGTAGAGGGAGGTCCTTTACACCCTGTAGCCTGCAGGACAAATCACTGAAATCCTCTTAGATTTTAGAGGGGAATATCCTGAGCTGTTCTGAAATCTCAAAAGGACTAACAAAGTTCATTCCATTTGTCATTGAAATGTGACAGTGATATAGAACAAAACCTTTCCGCAGTGGGGGCTGGCTGCACCGAATTCCTTTTGCAACAAGGAAATTAGGTCAGAAGAAATTTAGGTCAACACCTTACAGAAATGCCCCCATGCCTGAAAGGAGCCAGGAGAACTTAAAATGTTACAAACAGAAAGGTTATTGTTTTTATATTTAATTTGAAAAATGGTACCTTCCAAATCTTAGTGTGATACAAACTCAGTTATGATTCAGCAAAGAAAATTACCTCTTGCATCATTAGCGCTGCTCCTGATAAATCAAGGGACAATCCCGAGGTACTTCTAACCAAACCCAACCCAGTCGACCCAGTTTAATCATGCAATTCAAGAAATATTTATCAAGTGTTCATTATGGTCAATGAACCTATTAGATAATTTAAAGGTTATAAAGATTAATAAGCATCCTCCTCCCCCACCAACTCCATCTTTGCCATTAAGAAGCTTATAAGCTAAAGAGGAGTAGAAAGTTAGGGGTACACGAAAGTGCAATATAACCTATAATTCATTGATTCTCGCATCATACGGTAAATGAGCTCCTACGTGCCAAAACCCATGAAAAGTGACATACAAGAGTTAAAGCAAATTGATTCTGGATGAATAGGAGGAAGAGATTGGGTCAGTTTGGGGTGGGCAGGAAGGAATAATTTCTTGAGAACAGGGCAATTTGAGTAAACTTCAAGTGAGTCTAATTTCAGCAGATGGTGACCTGCAAGAGATGCCTGTGCAGAAGCAGCACACGGGGTACCGGGGGCGTCTGCAGCCGAGGAGGGGACAAAAGTAGAGGCAGTGGCTGGGAGTTCACGAAGAGAGAACAGTATGTGCAAAGACAAATAGGTAGAAAAGAACTGGGAGTTCACGAAGAGAGAACAGTATGTGCAAAGACAAATAGGTAGAAAAGAACTGGGAGTTCACCAAGAGCGAACAGTATGTGCAAAGACAAATAGGTAGAAAAGAACTGGGAGTTCACCAAGAGAGAAC
>NC_138375.1:79630341-79647984 GCF_054177405.1 Leptonychotes weddellii | reverse complement strand
GAAAACAGAAATGGAAGTCATTAGAAAGGTAAATCGGAATCCTATTTAGAGGTACCTGGAATGCCAGCATTCATAGGGCAAACCATTCTCTGCCCCTGGATTCTGGTGACTTTCATGGCTCTTCTGACCAATTAGGTGGCTATTTGAATAAGTCGAGCCATGTTAAACCATAAATTGTGACCCCTCCTCGCGTTCTCCATGTCTCTAGCTATAAGGTTTCTTGATCAACATTTTATGCTATAAATGTAGAGCATATATTTTCAAAAAGAAACAAGTAGAACTTTACTAAATCTACTTTTAAAAAGTATCTTAACTGAAGTCTAATTTGGTGTTTGGCCAGTTTAAACGAACAAAAAAAAATGAATGAGAATTATAAAAAGTGAGCATATTTTTTATTTTCATTGCTTATGTGGCCACCTTCTCACTACATACATCAGTTAGCAAAGTCTGCTTTCAGCAGTGGAAACTTCATTATCACATCTAATTCTGGTTTGGTAGCACATTAAACTTTCAAACAGTTAATGACTCTGGTTTTCTTTCTGTTCAGCTTTACCTTTCATAAAAGTACCGGCAAGAGGAAAGAAATGACAGTAAGACTGAATTATGAACTTTAAAAAGTTGAGAACAAGTACCTACTTGTACTGTGAAAGCTGCTCTCTCTGCTCTTGATTAACTGTCTGCAGTAGGTCAGTGGTGAGCACCGCGTGCCGTGGCGATGATTGTTGTAGCAGGCAGGCAGGTGGGGGACCCAAAGAGAGGAGTTTCTTTTAGTCCTCTCTTTAATACGGGGATTATCCAAACTCTGCTTTAATAAAATGGCTTATTTCCTAGACTTGCTTCCAATATCATCTGTAGATCATAATTAGCTTTGTGTGTGTGTTTGTGCTGAGGTGGGGGGTGTGAGAGGGAGAGGTATGTGTGTGTGTATGTGTGTGTGTAAATATATGTATATATTTCACTGTATATTTGAGATTATCTATATGCACAGTTTCATCTATAATACACACACATACACAGTGATTTAGATATTGATCTCCTATTGAATTTTCTCCATAGAGGTAATTACTAATATCCCTCTCTTAGATGAACTTGAGATCAGAGCAGTTAACTAAATTATAAGTTAGGTAACTTGCCCAAAGTCAAAAAGCTGGAAAGTAGTGGAATTCCAACCCAGGCCTGACTGAACCCCATAGTCCAGAACACACACTTACTACTCTCTTTTTCTTTTCTCCCCTTGCTCCTTGCCTTCCTCTCATTCTTCCCTTTCTGGTCTTTTACTGAAGAATCAAATGATTCACAAAGGAAATATAATAAAATAATTAAAAATGACTTAAATCCATTAAAAAGATATCACATAGCCAAAGGGAAGACCGGGATAAGAATGAAAACACAGTGAGACTAGATGTGAATTTAATGACAATGATGACTGATTTCCTAGCAGCCACGCTGAAGAAAGTAACTAGAAGAGCCATTCATCTCACAAACCAGTTACTCAGAAGTGATGAAAACAATGTCACCGTTTATACAGCTTGTTTTTTATGGTGGTCTTTGGTTATGATATTTGGTACAAGCCTCGGATGATCTGGCTTAATTTCTTACTTTATCTGTATAATCTCATGTATAGGTTCATGCATGGTGCCCACACAGACATCTTGGCACAAAGAAACAAAATATTGAGGAATGGGTCCATACCTCAGACCTAGTGTTCGTCCTTCCTGGAGAGACAAGCAGTCACCTCTGAGAAATAACCGTCGAGTAAGGGGGCCAATCTAGGACACTGCTGAGAATCTTTATTGAGTGTGTTCTCTTTATTTAATTGCCCCATCATAACCATGCCACAGGCATGTATGTTTGCGTGGGCCTCTGCCTGGGTGTGTCTCACAACACACTGTTCTTTGTCTTTTCTCCTTTTACCTGTCATTAACTGTTTATTATTATTCTCACTGTAGTGCATGAGAAAGCCTTTCTGCATACGTGCAGTTATTTCACACTTCTATACAGTTTTCATCTAGATCTTTCCACATTCTGGGAATGGAGTGTTTGCATCAGGAATGAACAAATCACAAATGAACGCCATTTTGTGTTTTGGTTACATGGGATGACTCATAGAGATGAGTGTTTTCAAGAAGAATTTGCAGACTAAAGATCTGCTATATGGAGTAGAAAACTAAGGTAAGACCTTCGGCCTAATCCTAGCTGCAAATGTTGTTAAGCTTGCTTTTAGTTTGTAAAGAAAAAAGTGGACTTTAGGCTAATTTTGTTTGATTATTTGCAATAGTTTTCCAAGGGACTATGATAAGATAATTTTCTCTCTTGTCTGCCTTCATATACCTACTCTATAGGGAATAATAATTATAGGAAAAATTGCTTTTCCTCTTTATTAAATCTAATTTAATAAAAACTTCCTGTCTAGAAAAAATTCCAAAAATGAGTTTTACTGGCCTGATTTGTTTTTACAGAAATAGTGTCAATCCAATAGAACTGAAAGAGAGATCAAAATATTCTTAACATCCATTCTGAATCCAACATTCTCCAATAAATCAGAGAATCAGGCTCCATAAAAACCACTAAGCAAACTAGGTCACAGATAACAAGGTAGCAATTAAAATGACTGTATCAATTATTTGGTTATATTATTTCCTAATATTTCACTCTGTAGGATATTTTATATAGGACCTCCTTTTAATACTCTGTTTTAAAGAGAAAACTATTTTTTAACATAAAAAAACTATTTATAGAATCATTTAAAATATGATGAATGGAAAAAGAGCATCATTAAGAAAGAGGTGGGAGAAATTACCAGCAAACTCTCATTTCGAAATCTCTTCAACTAAATTATAGTTGATGTGGTAAATAACAAATTTAATATGTTGCCTTACGAATATCATTTGGAACATTCTAGTTTCCCTTATCTCTGTTCTAGGAAATATGCTTCCTCCAAGAGATGATTTCCTGCTGCATTTTGCATCAGTGCTTTTTCCATTGTGTCTTCCTTTCTTAAGCCTAGATTAACCTATTAATTTAAAAGGCTGTATCTTTCATAGTGTGCTTGGAAACCAAACCTGAATAACCAGACACTTGCACAAATGATTTTATCGAGTGTGTTCTGTTTATTTAACTGTCCCTACTTGCTCCTTATAATTAAATTCTTATGCCCACCAAAGGACAACACCATGTACTTCGTATTGTCCTACCATACATTAAAATGGATTGTTTATAACTTTTCCACCATTACCAAACCTCTTTGTGACCTTTTGGAGCCACTTGCCCTGAACTTATGGACATCTGTTTGGCTGTAGGATGGAAGTCAATAGGAGGGAGGGTTTCAAAACTTGAAAGAGCTGAGTAAGATTTCACTGATTTAGCATTTGTCCTCTTTGCACTATGGTTCACTGGCATAGTTTTTCTAAAAGGAAAGTATTAGGGAAAGTTTATTCTGTCAGATTCCATGCTGCATGCTGGAGCATACAGATTTGGCCCTCGCTCTTGGGGAGTTCACTTTCTTTTGGGAAGGAAAAGACATACCCATATCACTAGGATCTGAAGTAAGTGAGGTGATGATAGTATGCACAGTGTGCAGCCAGCAAAGAGGAGAAGCTCCTCACCTGGCCAGGAGCTGAGTATGTTGGGGGGTGGGGAAGTCAGGGACAGCTTTCTGGATAAGACCATGCCTGGGTCTTAAAGGCTGAGTTGCAGTTAGCCAGGTTAAAGGAAGGGATGAGTTATGTGGGGGAAGGAAGGGCATCTTCACTGGTGAGGGGAGGTCAAGATAAGAGGTAAAGAAGGAGAACTCTAAGCAAATAGAAGTACTTTCTTCTTCTACTACTTAATAAAGTTCTTTTATTTGATAAAGAATCCAATGAATAGTGAATAGTTTAGAAATAACACATTAGCTCCTCTTGCCTTTCTTTGTTTTCGTCTTTTCCACTGAAAAAGAAAAGACGGGATAGTGTATCATCAAAATTTCTTCAGATTATATATATATATATATAATGGAATATGATTAAGTCATAAAAGAGGAAATCCTACCATTTGCAATCCATAACATGGATGGACCTTGAAGGCATTATGCTAAGTGAAATAAGGCAGACAGAGAAAAGACAAATACTGTATGATCTCACTTATATGTGGAAGCTAAAAAACAAAAATAAAAAAACACCAGACTCCTAGAAAAAGAGATCAGATTTGTCATTCTTAGAGGCAGGTGGGAGGTGGGGGAAGGGGAAATTGAAAGAAGGTGATCAAAAGGTACAAACTCCACTTATAAGACATAAATAAGTCCTGGCATGTAATGTACAACACGGTGACTGTAACTAACCCTGCTCTGTGGTGCATAGCGATGTTGTTAAAGGAGTACATCCTGAGTTCTCATCATAAGGAAAATTTTTCTTTCTTTTCTTTTTATTGTATCTATATGAAATGATGGATGTTAGCTGAACCTATTGTGGCAATCATTTCATGATACATGTAAATCAAACCTTAGACTTATACAGTGATAAAGATCAATTATTTCTCAATAAAACTGGAAAAAAGTTTGGACATATAAAAAAAATTTCAGGGCTCTGATACTATGTGATTTATATATTTAATTAAAATAAGGGAACAAACCCTTACAATGTTTGCTATTAAAAAACGGATATTATCTTTGGGAAAAGAATAAAACTGCATTTCTTTTTAGACACAATTTATAAATCAGACTATTGGACTAGTACAGGTCTTTCCCTTCATGGAATCTGATTAAAATCAGTTTTACTGCACAGAGATTTGTTTTCACAGCAATTTCCCACGAAGGCGTTTTTCCACATATCAAGCAAATGTGGCCCTATCATATTCAGAATTTGAGATTCTTTTTAAAAATGAGAGAACATTCAAACTATTGTCACTACCAACAAATGATAAATTCCTATTGAGAAAACTTCACACATTTGGGGTGCTGTTATTATGCTACTTTTAAGCTTTGGGAGAAATGGAAGGATTTTTACCATATATTTTTGTCTGAGGCGTAGAATTGTAATTTTTATACCATAGGTAGGAATGTGATTAAGAGTAACCGACTAAGAGGAACGCCCAAGGTTCCAGGGCTAGTGTGTTGTTAGTTCCCTATTGTCACCCATGCCTTAGGACACTTTCTGCTCCACTGTTGTGACAGAGGATGTTCTATACAAACATCACAATGTTAGGCAGAAAGAATATGGAAAGGGAAAGGACAAATGTGTGTGTGCTAGCCCTATCAGCCCCACCCAGTAGTTTCTGCTTACATTTTATTAGTCATAGGACCACCCACCTGTAACGGAGGCTGGTAAGTAGAGCTTTGAGGTGATCACCGTTGCTAAAACCAAAAACTAAATTGGTTTTGTCAGTAAGGAATAAAGAGTAAATGTATATTGGGGTGCCTGGGTAGCTCAGTTGGTTAAGCAACTGCCTTCGGCTCAGGTCATGATCCCATGGTCCTGGGATCGAGTCCCACATCAGGCTCCCTGCTCAGCGGGAAGCCTGCTTCTCCCTCTCCCACTCTCCCTGCTTCTGTTCCCTCTCTTGCTGTGTCTCTCTTTGTCAAATAAATAAATAAATAAATAATCTTAAAAAAAAAAAGTAAATGTATATTGAGTAGGTAACTAGTCGTCTCAGCTACAAGTCTCAAAATAAATTAAAAAAAACAAAAAACAAATCTGGCCCAGAGTTTCAAAATAAGACAATTAAAAGTCTAAGCTGACAAAAAGAATAGAATATCTAAGAGGAAAGTTAGGCTTATTGCCTAACTATACTATGTTGTGATGATCTCTTCATATTCATTGGCTGAGTTCATTTGAGTACCATGAAGTAGAGAAAAAACCTGGAGGAGCAGTTAGGAGAAAAGGATTCTACTCTCAAATCTGCTACTCTATTACTTGCAGTAAATTTATTTTTCAGAATTCCAGACTAGATTAGTAATTACAGACTTTTTCTTACAACACCCTGAAACACTTTGTTCAAATGATGGCACTTGGGAAGAGTTAAGAGCAGCACCACTTGGAATGAAGAATATGTGGTGGTGGTAGATCAGAAATCCCACTTGGTTCTCTTCCCAAAGCCTCTCTGGGAAGAGACAGTTTCTGAGCCTCTTCCTGGCTTTATGATTCCATGTCATTTGTAAGCAGGGACCAAACCTTAGTTGCCCTAAGAAGCCATGTAGCACCACTCGGAATACATCATACATCTAGGCTCTGTTGTAACTATACATAAAACGTACTTTTGCGGCACCTGGGTGGCTCAGTCGGTTAAGCGTCTGCCTTCGGCTCAGGTCATGATCCCAGAGTCCTGGGATCGAGCCCGGCATTGGGCTTCCTGCTCAGCGGGGGTCTACTTCTCCCTCTGCCCCTCACCCAACTCGTGTTCTCTCTCTCTCATTCTCTCAGTCTCTCTCTCAAATAAATAAATAAAAAATTTTTTAAAAAGTACTTTTAGAAACATTGTCTTTTTGTGTTTTCAACAGATGAATTGAATTTCCCTTTTTCATCTATTTATTTCTATCAGTCTCTGTTTTGTAAAACTTCCTACTACATTCTTTTCAAAATGTGGAAATGGTATGAAGCTCCTGGGAAATTCTCAGAAGTTTGCAATTTGGATTTTTGCATTTTCCCTCAATTTGTATGGCCTCCTACATGGATTTTTAGCCTCCCCCCCCCCCCGATCTGCCCAATACTTAATTCACATTTACAACATCACACATAGCCCATGGGGGGAGTAGTAATGTTTTTGCTTTAAAGATCACCATAACAGGAGGTCAGTGAAAAACCAAACATGGCTTTAAAAACATGAGAACAGAAAGACACCCACAAGACTGGGCATGTGGATTGAGTGCTAGATGGGTGGTCAACCCAACTCAGACAAGCCAGCAATAGTCCAACCACGTAACAGACCAGGAAACTCCAAAGTTGCTAACTAAGAAGGTGGTTTTATGTTATTTAATTTTTTTCCCAAGAATTCTATTTCCAGTCACTACTATCAAGGGGTAGAAAATGTGCTGATTTCTTGTGTTAATTCATATTGACTTTTTATGTAAGGTGATTTTATGAAGATACAAAATGCATTTACATTTTAGAGTTTTATGAACAGAAAGCAATACTTAACATTTTCCTAGTATACCATTTGAAGTAATCATAAATATTCCTTAGTTTTTGCATAATATATGTTTAGAAATTCAAAGTAAACTTTTAATGAACTAGTGGTTAGTATAGTTTGATTAGTTTAATCTTTAATATTCTGAGTAGAATCTTAGACTTATAAAATCTTATCATTTTAAATTTGCCTGTTAAATCACGGGTTAATGGAGTATTTCCTTTTGGGGAGGGAATCACAAGTTTAGAGTTTTCAAAATTAATTTGGAAATTGGAATTTATAAAGTGTCTGAATTGCTAAAATTTTTGCATCCATTCACATAAGAAAATGTTGTGACAGTTTGGCATTTAATCATTAAATAAAGACCCAACATGCTTGTTCAGTTATTAGAACCCATTATTTGGACTCTTTGGCATTCACATCAAATTGATTTATTTTGGTCATTCACCCTTAAGATGGAGTTAGAGACAATACTTTTTCACATGCAGAAAGTTAGAGTATGGGATAAAAAGAATGTCCATTACTTTTTCTTTTTAAATTATAATAGAATATCTCTGGCTTAGATCTTTTTTCCTCATTTCTAGACACATATATAGTAACTCCTTGACATATGTGATGGAATTATTATTGGAGAAACATGAGCAATCCAAAAGTGTGTTTATCAAAAATAATTTTCCCATAAGAAATCATGGCAAAGAACTTTATGATATAATTTTCAAAGCTGTGTAGCTGCCTGTTAATTTTCTATATGTGGGCAGACTGACCCAAAACACCAGGGACCGCATTCCTTCACATCTGGGTATGCCCAGAAGAGAAGATTCGTTTCCACCCCTCCTGCCCTTACCTTTTTGTGCCCTGCGGAGCACTGGCCAATAAACATAGCCCCAGGGAAAGATTTCCATGACGCGGTGTTTTGTGTTTTTTTTTGTCTCCTACCAAACTTCCCAGGAAGCAAGACAACTAGGACATAGTTTTTCTGCTGTGATTCAAGGCTAAATCAAAAGTGATTGAAATTCCAAAAGCAGATTTTGCAGTGTGGATATTTCAAGCACAGTGCAAATTCCATCAGCCAGGTATATTACTACAAAACTACAAAATGGGAAGTCTCGAGTTAGCAGCAGGCTTACAGTGCACTGGCTGGTTTACTACTTGCAGTGGGGGCATGTGACTGAAATTAGGGCTGGGTAGCAGGGTAAATTATATAACTAAAGAAACCAAGAAGTACAGTCTACTGGATTTTTCTAGTGGCCTTCTCAGCTTGCCCCAAACTGGTCCCAGTGTCTTCCCTCCCAAACAGGCTTATCTCTCAGGATTGCTTATCTCACCTGAACTTCTATGATAACCCCTCAGCTGCTTCTCCTGTGTCCTTTACACTTGGGCCAGAATGATTTTTAAAAAAACCTAATCTGAGGGCGCCTGGGTGGCTCAGTTGGTTAGGTGACTGCCTTCGGCTCAGGTCATGATCCTGGAGTCCCGGGATCAAGTCCCGCATCGGGCTCCCTGCTCGGCAGGGAGTCTGCTCCTCCCTCTGACCCTCCTCCCTCTCATGCTCTCTGTCTCTCATTTTCTCTCTCGCAAATAAATAAAATCTTAAAAAAAAAAAAACAAAAACCTAATCTGAGCCAGCCACTCATCTGGTAAAATTTCTGAATTCACCTCTCATCATCTTCAGGGTAAAATCTAAACATGTCATAAAAGGCTGTTGACTATCAGGGTCTGCCTGCTAGTCCAACTTCATCTCTCTCTAGACCTTCATGCACACCCCAGGCTCCAGCTACATCAAAAGCCTGAAGTTTTCTAAAAGCATAACTAGGCTCATGTTTTCAGGCTCTAGCATCTGTGGTGCTTGGAATTCCCTTCCCCATTATGGGGACTTGGCCTAACTCTTACTCATCCTTCAAATCTTACTTAAGTTTGACCTCTTCTGGGATGCCTCCTGGGAGTCATCTGTGGAGCACCCTCTCATTTCTCTTGCATCTTCCAACATAGCACCTACCTCAGGTATTTGTCATTGTCTGTGAATTCACTGGAGCTCCCTGAAGGTAATGTGAGTTCTTTGTATATTAATATTTACAATGTGTATCTTAGTGCTTACTCTAGGTGGAAGCTCACTAAGATTTTGTTGAATGAGTGAATGGTCAGAAACTATACAGTTAGGCTTAAGTCTCTCAGTTAGTTTGGAATGGGTTGTTCAGTAGTTTGTTTCTTGGGAGATGTTAAGCCAAGATCACAATCTATATCCAGATGGACTACATTTCTTGTGGTGTATGTGAACTGTAAAGACTAAGGATCGCATATATAAGGCAACTTAAATTGATTTCTGGATTGAGCAGACCCTAAGAAGATTCAATTTAATGACAGTGGTAGTGATGGAGATGGGGAACCATTAGTAGTAATGATAGATGTTAAAAATGAAGATGTGATTGTGGTGCTATGGAAAAATTAATTTAAATATTTCCTCATCAGTTATATTCAGGAATAATAAAAATTGTGGAGAAAGTGCCAAGTCTTTAGTCTTTGTTCTTTTAAAAAAATAATCAAGTGAGAAAAAAAAGATACCAAGTACCTGGGTGGAGTGGTGTTTGGTTAATAATTCTTCCTGACATTTATACATTTGTATAAATTGTGTGAATTTCCAATAAGTAGAAAGCAGTCATTGTTATTTTTTTCTAATCTTTTTATTACAGGTTCTCTAAACATGAGTATGCCTTTAGGGAAAGATGGAGGAGCATGGAAGCCACATGAAAAAACAAATGGAATGTAAAGTATGAACAAAGTTCAAATGAACATCATGCCAGGCTGCAGGGCTTTCTTGTCTGATTTCTCGGTTAGCTAATTGTTTCTTCCAATACCCAAGTCCCTGTAGGACTTGAACCCTCTGAACCTCTTAGGACTCCTCGGTTTCTACCTCATAAATCCTGGGCCTGCCTCGCAGAGGCGAGTCAGCCAGCTCTCCTCCAATCTGCCTCATCTGTGTTTTCTTCAGCATCAATTATTACAGCCTTTTTAGCAACTTACCGTTTGAGTCCCATGAAGTGACCCCTCATCGTGGTCAGTAAATATTATCATACAACTGAAACAAATTCAACTTGGTTCAGTTATTTCATTTGCTCATTGACTACAATTTCTAGTCACCATACCAGGTGCTTAATTGTTTAGAGGTAGAGACGAGATTCTGAGTAAATATTTGTTGGCCAGTACCATACGTGTCATTACGGAAGTATGGCTAAGAAATGGAATTGATATGAACAAGGATGTGACTAGTTCAGAAAGAAGAGGTGGACATGAAAGGCGTCACAGAAGAGGTGAATGTCTTAACAAGGTTTCAAAGAATGAACTGAAGTTTTGCAGGCCAATGAGATGCCGAAGGGATTCTAGGGAGAAAGGACAGCATGGTCAAAGGCTCAGAGGTTTGAAACAATGTGGTATAGTTTGAGGCACTGGCGTATAAGGTTAACAAAAGAGGAGTATTTATTTTTATTTTTTAAAGATTTTTATTTATTTATTTATTTGACAGAGAGAGCATAAGCAGGGGGAGCGGCAGGCAGAGGAAGAGGGAGAGGGAGAAGCAGGCTCCCTACTAACAAGGAGCCCGATGCAGGACTCGATCTCAGGACTCTAGGATCATGACCTGAGCAGAAGACAGACGCTTAACCAACTGAGCCACCCAGGCACCCCTAAAGAGGAGTATTTAAAACGGAGAATGAAGAAGTAGTTAGGAGGCAGATCATAAAGAGTATCCCTGATTAAGTTACTTCAACTTAAGCTTGAAATTTACTAGAAACTAGTAGAGCATTCAGTGTAGGTTTGTGCCATGATCATATTAGATTTATTTTAGAGATCAGTGTAGATGGGCATGAGGACATGTGTGTAGAGGCAGGAAGCCTGGTTAGGTGGCACTCTAACAGTCCAGATGTGATCTGATGAAGGCCTTCACTAGCCTCATGGCTGGTGTTTTTTTGTCTATGTGTTTGCCTTTCTTCTTGTCTGTGAACTGCTCAGTAACTAGGATGTGGTCTTCTTCAGCTTTGTTTCTCCAGTGCCTACCATCATACCTGACATGCAGTAAATTAGTATGACAGAAAAAAAAAAAAACCATTTCTGAGTATTGTCCTAATTATTTCGTTGGACTAGGAGAGTACCTTATTGTATGACTAAAATTCTTTATGAAGATAAGCTTTTTGTGTTAGAATTGCTGCAGTGATTTCATTGTGAGTTTCAATCATGACATTAAGAGGATATGTTGTATATCTTTGACAGTTTATCCTAACATCAGCCTTTAGAATATGATCCAGTATTTCTCTCTGAGCCAAACATGCACTTGAGGTTTCTTTCCCTCTGTAGTGGCAATAAATTGATACAAATTAATACATATTTTTCATTCCATTCCTGTTGGGTAAAACAGCATGCACAAGTTTGTTTGAAAAACTAGAACATGTTAAGTTCAAACCTTCCTAGGATTAGCTCTTTTTCCAACATCTGGTTGAAATATTAGGTGAGTTCCATAGCTCTTGCATTCACTTTTGTATGATAAAAGAAGTAGTCTAGTTACATATAGTCACAGTAACAATCCCATTTCAGGAAAGTGAACCTCTAATTTCATGTAAAGTTAAAAGCGTCCCCATTTTGGGCCTGCTGCAGTTGAGGAAATGTCCTGGCATCCCCCTCACCCCCAGCACTGAAGTTTCACCTTTCCTTGTTGGGGTGTGGGGGGAGAGGAGAGGCACGGGGCAAGTATGCTAGCATTCTATGTTGGCTTGTCGTGGGGGGGCACTCAAAGGTTGTGAGTTCCTCCGAGGTTCTCGTGCAAGAATCATGCAATCACCTCTCCTCTGCTTGAATGCTTTAACTCCTTCTCAACTTTGGCATCTGTTAGGATCCCACAGCTTCTCTGTGCTAAGGGTGGCTCATCCCTAGAAAAAATACTTTCAAAAGCTCCCCTTAGCCAGCTCCCAACTAAAGGGCCCATGTTTGGTCCACATAAACATGAAACTCTGCCTGGTTGTAAGGAATACAGCTGGCTCTGAGTACACCGGTATCTCTTTGCTCTGCCACCAAGCAGACAGACCCAAGTAGTCTTTCGCCTGACATTTCTCAAGGGTGGACCACATACTTGTCTTCTATGTCCTCCAAACTTGAAGGAATAAACATCCACATCTCCGAGAAGTGTTCTCGAATCCTTTCTCATAGGTGAGGGAAATGGAAAGTTGCTACGGCCTCCAACAACTTTCTCCAGAGAAATTGTTTTGT
The DNA here is from genome assembly GCF_054177405.1 of Leptonychotes weddellii. Classification (NCBI taxonomy): domain Eukaryota; kingdom Metazoa; phylum Chordata; class Mammalia; order Carnivora; family Phocidae; genus Leptonychotes; species Leptonychotes weddellii. Next base: position 79,635,636 of record NC_138375.1, on the reverse strand, counting down.
CCCTTCTCGTTTCTTCAATTTCAATTCTTTGAGACCCTTGAAGTATACGTGAGTCACCAAGGGGTCGTTGTCCACCCCCTCTCAAGTCTTATATAGGAGGACTAGTACCTTAGTTTGGAATGTGGAAGAAATGCCACCTGTTGTTTTGGTCTTAATTTGGGGTGGCCTCCCCAAAACTTAGATAGAAGGGATCCCTCCCTAAAACCCTGTTACACGGGCAAGTATGAGATGTTTGTAAACCATGGCCATTAGCCAGAATAAAACTGATTTGCTTATAGGGATTTAAATGCTTAACCTTGACATACAGAAAGCTAACAATGTTGAGTATCATTTTAAAGACATGAAATCACACAGAAATCAATCAATTAATTCAACAAAAATTACTTACCAGTTCCTAAATGCTGGTATAATCCTAGGTGCTGGATGTGCAAAAACTAAAAATATGGTTCTTTTACTCATGTAATTAACCATCTAGTGAGAGAATTATATGCTGAAATATGTCCAAAAGTAATCATAATACAATTTAGCATCACAATAGAAGGATCTACAAAGACCTAAGGGAGCACAGAAGATGGAGTATGTGAATTTAAGGAATGTTTCACAAGGGACATTTGAATTGGATCTTGAATGAAGATTAGGGTTTCCCTAGGGAGAAAGGAGGAGAGGGCATTCCAGATACATGATGGTTTGTAAGACAGGGAGAGTTCAGATGGTGTGGTGTGGGAACAATGAAGAAAAGGTGCAGCTGGGGCAGAGGCTGGTGTGATTGTGGGATTTGAATTTGGGGATTGGAAAGACTCTGTTTTATGCCAGAGAGTTTCAACTCCTTCCTGCAGATAATGGGAAGTTATAATTATTGTTATGCTTTTTAAGTGCTTACTTAAAAATATTACACACATAGGGGCGCCTGGGCGGCCCAGTTGATTGAGTGACCAACCCTTGGTTTTGGCTCAGGTCATGATCTCATGGGTTGTGGGACTGAGCCCTGCATTGGGCTGTGCTCTCAGTGGGGAGTCTGCTTGTGACTCTCCCTCTGCCCCCTCCCCACTCGCTCTCTCACTAAAATAAAAAAAAAATCTTTAAAATTTATTATACACATAGAATATATCAATATATAGAGGTGATCATATACATACTGTTTTTTTCCTTTTCCTTTTTCAACTTGGTCCTCCTCCTACTCCTCTCTCCTTTCCATTTCCCCCCTCCCCCATCACATCTTTCCCTCCCCAACTCATATTAACACTTATTTTGTAACCCTTGTTTTCTCCATGGTTATATAACCATATTCAAGTGTACAGTATGTTATAAATATATCCAGTTTCCACACATAGCTCTTTTGGTCATTGTTTGCTTTACAAAAGAATACTTTGCATATTTTTCTGTATATTGCCTTTTTTTTTTTTTAAAGATTTTATTTATTTACTTGAGCGAGAGAGAGAGAGAGAGAGCATGAGCTGGGGGAGAGGCAGATGGAGAAGGAGAGGCAGACTCCCCGCTGAGCAGGGAGCCTGATGTGGGACTCAATCCCAGGACCCTGAGATCATGACCTGAGCTGAAGGCAGACACTTAACTGACTGAGCCACCCAGATGCCCCTGTATCTTGCTTTTCTTATTCAACTATTCTTAAAGGAAATGTCTCCAAGCCCATAGGACTAGCTCATTGCAAGTTTTGGTTTTGTTTAGCATGTTTTTAATTAGGGACTGACATGATCAGAATTTTATATCAGAGATATGATGTTAGAGTGGACAATGAGTTAAAAAGAGGGTAGAAACTGGAGGTGGGCAGTAAATTGAGACATTAAGCAGGTAACAAATGATGGGGCCTAAGCCAATGCAGTCATAGTTTTGGCAAGGACATATCTTTAGTATATACAAGTCTGAAAAAGTGAATCACCATATAACACATCTCAATAAAATGCCAATGGCCACCATTGTCTAATTCTAAACTTTTTTGACATTAGATCCTCCAAGTATGCTGCTTAGAGAAACATAGGTTCAATATATTTACCATGAGGTTAGTTGGAGTTTTTAGAAAGGAGCATTATTCCTCCATATGCATCCATATTTTTCTACTTCTTCCCTTATTCTGCACGCGTTTTCTGCGAAATATTCCTGATCTCAATCATGTTTTGAAACTCAAATGGCTAAATTCATTGTTACTTTGGGTTTAGAATTCATGCTTACATTGTCTTTAAATAACAATATTTTCCGTCTTCCAGTAACACTAGAAACTTTCCTTAGGTTTTTCAGTATTGGATGTGATTATACTACTTTTTACCCATATTGCAATTAATTCAATCATGTAATACATTACTAATGCCAACTAGTGGCCTTAGCATATTATAATATACATTTTCACAAGATCTATATATATAAATGTCTTATCAACATCAAAACTGGGTAAATATTTCATTGGAATGTCCAATGTATGATTACCAGTCTTGTTAAACAATTACGGTTATTCTGCAAATACATACCCCATTTATCATAACCATGACAAAGATAAGATGAACTACTCCAACCTCCTGAACCCAAGTGTAGTTAGGATGTAGGATGTAGGATTCTAGTAATTTGTTTTAAAAATTAAAAAATGTAAATGTTTCAGAAAAATACATAGAATAGTAGAATACCCATTTTCATAACTGACAATTGTTAAAATTTTGTTATCTCTGTTCTCCATTCATTACCAGTGTCAGTCTCATTCTACTCTTCCTGCCTCCACAGGAACTGTCTTTTATGAACTTGGTGTGCATCTTTCTAGTTCATTTTTATCTCATATATGTATATGTACCATAAATAATTTATAGCTTTTCTGTTTTGAAGGGTTTAACCTTAGTTACATCACTACATTTATCCTTTTTTACCTTCCTTTTTCACTCAGTATTATTATTATTATTTTTAAAGATTTTATTTATTTATTTGACACAGAGAGACACAGCGAGAGAGGGAACACAAGCAGGGGGAGTGGGAGAGGGAGAAGCAGGCTTTCCGCGGAGCAGGGAGCCCGATGCGGGGCTCGATCCCAGGACCCTGGGATCATGACCTGAGCCGAAGGCAGACGCTTAACGACTGAGCCATCCAGGCTTTTTTTTTTTTAAGAAGTACTTATGTATAGTTAAATCTATTTTGGTAGTACAAGTAGTACCGCAGGGGTTATGCATGTTCATGTCTCTATGGACATATATATAAAGTTGTCCTTTACCGATGTTATGGCCTGAATGTTTGTGTTCCCTTCCTTTCCAAATCATGTTGAAGCCCTAACCCCCAATGTGTTGGTGTTGGGAGATGGGGTCTTTGGAGGTATTTAGGGTTAGATTAAGTCATGAAGGTGGGGTCCCCGTTATGGGATTAGTGCCCTTTTAGGAAGAGGAATAGATAAAGGAGCTCTTGCTCTTCCCTGGAGAACAAAGAGGTCATGTGAGCACACAGCAAGATGCTGGCTGCTTGTAAGCCAGAATAGGGCCCTTATCAAGAACTGAATTCTGGTATCTCATTTCCCACCGCTGCCCCCCACCCCGCTTTATTGAGATATAATTGACATATAACATTGTATAAGTTTAAGGTGTGTGTTGTGTTGATTTGATATGCTTATATATTGGAAAATGATCACCACAGTGGCATGAGTTAAGACTTTCATTGCCTGACATAAAAATGGTATCTTTGGGGCGCCTGGGTGGCTCAGTCGTTAAGCGTCTGCCTTCGGCTCAGGTCGTGATCCCAGGGTCCTGGGATCGAGCCCCGCATCGGGCTCCCTGCTCTGCGTGGAGCCTGCTTCTCCCTCCTCCACTCCCCCTGCTTGTGTTCCCTCTCTCGCTGTGCCTCTCTCTGTCAAATAAATAAATAAAATCTTAAAAAAAAAAATGGTATCTTATTATTTAAATTCACATTTTCTCATTACTGATGAATGAATGAATGAATGAATTTAATATTTTTGGATTTAAAATTCTAAATAGAAACATTGATCTGATGTTATAAGACGAAATGAAAATTGAAATTTACTAGAGAATGAATCCACAAAGTTGGCATACCATCATTTATCCTAATAACATTTAGATTTCTCAGTTTGCTAGGTGGTAAGTATTATTTAGTTAAACTTGTACAGTCAGTATTTAATACAGCAGTAATATTTTAGAGCTCAACTTAGGGAAGAGAACCTGTATTTAAGGCAGAGGGCTATTTGGTTATGAAATAGCAAAATCATAATCAGTTTTAAAGGCAACTGACAAAAGTAAAGGCATAAGAAGAGATTAATTTAGTTTCTTCTTTTGAGCAATTTGTTTCAGTTTATATAAGTTCTTAATCAGCCATACCTTCCAAATTTGAATAACTCTTTGTGTGGTTATAAAGGAGAATTAAAATGAGAATGAAAAATACTGGTCTCAAGTGGTAACTGAGTACATCTGCATGAAGTCTTTGCTTTCCTGCTTACCACACAACCGACGGAAACAGGGACTGCAAAAAAAATGACCATTTAAAAATAGTTTACATTCTATGAAGAATGCCTTGGATGTACAGAAATAAGGTATGATTTGAAATGGCATTTAAGCTGTCCTTTAAATAATAGTTAATTTCCTTTTAAATGAAGCTTTTGTTTTAAGAGAAAAATTTTTTGCTCCCATGAAATAAAAAGAGCCTGGGGAGAGTATAGGAAGTGCAGGGTGGTCCATAAAAATAATGGATCACTAAAATGCAAAATGGGACCCATTTTTCATGGGATCTGTACAAAATTTGTTGATTTCTAGAATAGAGTATTTCTCCCATAATAGAGAAACTAAACCTTTGTAGGGGGAGACTGGTGATTTTTGATTGATTTTGAATTTTAGAGAGGCATCATGAATGAGAAAGAAGTGAAAGAAGGAAGGGAGGAAAGAAGGGAGGGGAGGAGGAATACATTCTGGGATTTGGGGCCCTGGAATGACCTAGGTTCAAACTCTGGTTCTATCATTAATTTTTTGAGGAAGTCACTTAAACACCCTAGGTTTTGTTTCCTTCATATAAAAAGTAGAGAAACCAATACATATCTTTATTATTATTATTATGTTATGTTAATCACCATACATTACATCATTAGTTTTTGATACAGTGTTCCATGACTCATTGTCGGCGCATAACACCCAGTGCTCCGTGCAGTACATGCCCTCCTTAATACCCATCACCAGGCTAACCCATCCCCCCACCCCCTTCCCTCTGGCACCCTCAGTTTGTTTCTCAGAGTCCATAGTCTCCAATGGTTCGTCTCCCCCTCCGATTTCTGCCCCCTCATTTTTCCATTCCTGCTATCTTCTTCTTCTTCTT
>NC_138375.1:79601180-79630241 GCF_054177405.1 Leptonychotes weddellii | reverse complement strand
ATTTTTCACTGAATAAATTATTTTGTACAAATTCTGGTACCATGTCTAACTCTCTCAAAAGGTACTAGTATACAATCAAGTCATTAATAAAACTTTCTTGCAAAATATATTCTATTCTATACAGTTTAAATTTGGCAGCATTTCTCCAGTGTGTTCCCCAGAAAGTAGATAGTCTCATGAAATCTCTCTTATAAAGGTTTTCGTAATTTCATACATTTGGCATATGCTATACTTTATCCTATTCCCCTTTCGAGAAGCCCTCTAGTCAGAGAAGTTAATTTTATTTAAGCCTGTGTTTTTCTACTTTATTTGGCCATGGAAGGTCCTAGTATAACTTTTTCTGAGACAATGGTTTCTCCTCACCCTATTTTTTCATAGTTAAGGGAGTCATTCAGCTGACTCAATAGATATTTATTAAGCATCAACCATGTATCAGGAACTGTCTCAAGACTGGGATACAGCAATACACACAACAGATAATTTTTGTGCTGTCTTGGAGCTCATGTTCTAAAGCAGAGAAAAAGGCAATAAACAAATAATATATGTTAGCTAGTGACGAATGCTGTGAAGGAAGGATAAAGATATATAGAGTTAGGGGGGTAGGACATTATTTTGTATGGAATGGTCAATGAAACCTTCTCACCTAGTGTCTGATTTGAGCACAGAACTTGAGGACGTGATAGAGAAACCCAACTAGACATTTTGAGGGAGCATTTTCTAGGCAAAGGAAAATATGATTGCAGTGAGGTGGGGGGTGGTACTTGGAATATTTGAGGAATATTCAGGAGTCTAGTGTTAACTGGATCATAATTCATAGGAGAATGATAGGAGATGAAATTAGAGAATTTGTGCGGTAGGGTGGAAGAGATGATTTGGGTCTTGTATACTGTGGTTAAGACTTTGGGTCTCATTCTGAGTGATTTCAGAAGCTAATGGATGGTTTTCAACAAAGTTTGGACATGATCTAATTTATGTTTCTTTTTTCCTTAAGATTTTATTTATTTGAGAGAGAGAGAATGAGCATGAGCTGGGGGGAAGGGCAGAAGGTGAAGGAGAGGGAGAAGCAGACTCCGGGCTGAGCAGGGAGCCTGATGTGGGGCTCAATCCCAGGACACTGGGATCATGACTTGAGCTGAAGGCAGACACTTAACTGACTGAGCCACCCAGGTCCCCCTGACATGATTTAAGTTATGTTTTATAAAGATTGTTGAATACTGTATTGAGAAGAGACTGTAAGAGTGGCATGGCTAGAAACATAGAGACTGTGGTGCCTGGGTGGCTCAGTTTGTTAGGTGTCTGATTCTTGATTTCAGCTCAGGTCATGATCTCAGGGTCGTGAGATTGCGCCCTGCATCGGGCTCTGCACTCAGTGCACAGAGTCTGCTTGGGAGTCTCTGTCTCCCTCTACCCCTCCCCCCACTCGCGTGCTCTCTCTCTCTCTCAAATAAATAAATAAAATCTTAAAAAAAAGAAACACAGAGACTCATTTAGAAGCCCATTTTAGTCGTATAGGTGACAGATGATAGTGATTTCAACTATGGTGTTAGAAGTATTAAGAAATAGTTGGTTAAGAATATATGTTGAAGCTAGGACTTATGGGATTTACTGATGGATTGAATGTGGAGTGTGAGAGAAAAGAGAGGAGCCTGTGATGACAGTAAGCTTTATGGCATAAACAACCAAAATCATGGAGGTGCCCTTTTCTGAAATGAAGAACATTGGGGGAAGTATAGATTTTGGGGGTGGACGAGGAACCAAGAGTTTGCATTTGGGCATGCTAAATTTAAGGTGTTTTTCAGGCATTCAAGTGAACATGTGAAATAAGCATTGGATATATGAGTCTGCAGTTTAAGAGAGAGAACAGTGATAGAGATTAAAATTAGAGTCATTAACATATAGATGATATCTAAAGCCATTGAATGAGATTACCTAGATGGTAAGTGTCAATAGAGGATGGAAGCAGAGTGTTGAAGACAGCCCTGGGACATACCAGTGATTCAAGGTTAGAAAGATAAGTACGTACCGGTGGGAGAGGAGGAGAATGAAAGGCAAATGGTATCCTAAGAGTCAAGTGAAGAAAGTGTTTCAAAACCATACTGGCCATTAGCTTTGACAACATGGAGATCACTGATAACATTAACAAAAGCAATTATAGTTTCAGGCATGTGTGTCAAGAAATATTGAAAAGGGAAGAAGTGGATTCAGGAAGTAGAGGCAACTTTTTAAAAAAGATTTCATGTAAAGGCAGCAGACAAGTGAAGATATAGCTGGAGGGAGCTATGGTGTCAAGGTTGTTTTTTTTTTTTTTTTTCAAGTTGATAGATATTAATGCATAGCTGTAAGTGGATGGGAAGAATTTGATAGTGTAATACATTGATGATGCAGGAAAAAGAAGGGGAAATTGCACCTTAAACAGGTGAGAAATTCACTTTAAATAGGTGAGAAAGGATGATGCAATGCAAAAATGGTTGGGTTGGTATCAGATGGAATTCATATTCCCATTTAAGGTATGTATTTGATTGAGGGATGCATTCAGTCATTTAACAAATATTTAATACATGTCTATGTCTTAGAAACTTTTTCTAAAATTGGGAATAAAATGGTGACAATAGTTACACATTCCTGCATTTTATTTTTAGTGAGATATGAGAGAATAAAAGAAATAAATACATAAATTACATAGTATGGTATATTGTCCAAGGACATGAATAAGTTCTAACTTAAAATACTCTCTGAATGTATAAATAAATTAATTTGTAGGCATATATTTTGTTATGACCATATTGTAATCTAATTTTTTGCAATGATCATATTAATTCAATAGAGGAAAAAAAGTTATAGTAAGCAGCGAGGGACGTGCCCAGTCAACATTCAATCCATAGCTGGCTTATACTTACAAATGGCCTCCTTTGTCCCCAATTTCCTTATATCACAGGACACTGCTGGAATCTCAGAGAGAAGTGGAAGCCTTGTATCTTTTGAGTTCAGAGTTGAAATAAAGGAAGAATCTGTGAAAAGTAGGAACAGTTTAGGAGACCTGTGGACAGACTTTCAAAAAAGCAAATGTGAAGTTTCAACCTGACTAGCTGTTTAAGGTTTTGTTTTTTCTTCACTTTTTAATAAATAAAGATTTGTTTGGCTTAAAAATGAAAATAGCTTATGTGTACATCTGTGAGGTCAGAACACCCAGCAAAATCTAGGAAAATTGAGAATCCTACATATTGGAACAGAAATACCTTTAAGTCAGGGGCCAACATCTTGGATTTTGTACCCAGCTCTGCTATTATCTATATATGTGACATTTTACAAATTCTTAAATTTGTACAGATTCTCTTAAATTCATTGAGCTTTAATTTTCCTATCTACAGAATGTAGGTAAAAGTACCTGCCTTATCTAACTGAAAAGGCTGTTAAATTTTCTTAACCACCAAAGTCAGTATGTTATACACATTTCAAAAAATATGAGGAAATTGAGTCTTAGGTCAAACAACTTGTCTAAGAGCACATAGCACATACATTAAGACAGATGTTGAACCCAGGCTTCTCTGAGTCTAAGCTGTTTTCATGTTCTGCAGTACCAGCAAGCATGAACCTTCAACTGAGATCAAGAGGACATGACAAGGCTTGGTAAATACCTTTCGTTCTCATGTCTGCTTTCATATTCACTGTTGGTTGGTGTTAGAAGAGGGCTAAAAAACATCTCTTCAAACAATCTAACCATGTGGCCAATATTTCATTCTCCTCTGGAAACTGCCTTGCCTTGAATTGTTTCATTCACCAGCTTTGTAGGCCACATATGACAGGGGACTAACATCCAGTGGTTGATTACCAATTTCCCCTAAGCTAAATGGAAGAGCTGAGTAATAAGTATTTTCGATACTCTTTTTCTATTATGCAAACATCTCCGAGTTAGGCAGGGTATAAGTTAGGGCATTGTGGTGCACTTAAAGTTTGCAACATGTATTTACAAATTAGCTTGCTGCCAAAGTCGCTTGTGTTCGTAACACATCTAATGCTCTTCTGCTCAGCAGCAGTGTTACAGATGAACTTGAAAGACAGAAGTAGTATTTTTATGCAAATATGCCATAAAATGTCTTTGCTAAATAAGCAGTTCTTTCTGTAGCAAGGTTTATTTGCAGTGATACAATTTAGAAGCGTCCCCAATGACAACCTTTTGAGCCATATTAGTTAAATGCTAGAACATCTACAGTGTTAAATCCACAGCAATATATTATAATGGGAAAAATGCCTGAGCAGCAGGGAGCCTTTAATACAGAACTCCATAGGCCACTTAAATAGTGTAATCTGGCTTTCAAGTGGAGCATTCTAAAGAATCTCTATGAACCTTGCTTTGGGGTTTCAGAGAATCGGAATGATATTGAGGACAAAGCTCTGTTCTGGATCTACCTGTCACTGAAACACTCATGCTGCTCTTCTACAAAGCCAGGTGGGATCATTTTTCTAGGAAACATCAATTACTTCTGCTTTTGCTCAGAAATGGCACAGTTATTTTTAGATATATTTTCCACTGGTCTACAAAGTATTACAATTGCCATAACATATTGGGTAGTATCATAATGGTGTAAGGATTCCTGAGCAAAATATGCCTCCCCGGGATATTGCCTAACTTATCTTTGAAAAATAGCAGGATTACATATTTTATAACTCCCTGTACAACTAGCAAGGTGTCAATGTGGATGGAAAATGAATGAGTTAGAATTTTATAGAATTCTTAATTCTGTAAATTACAGAATACTTAAATTCACAGGTATTTTGTCTCTGAGGGTCAGTTTGTGAAATTTATGGTTTGAAATAGCGTTATCTGAATAAAATGAACCAGGTTTTTCTAGGGGCTAATCAAATCCTGGATAGTAAATGAGCTACCTTTGGAGGTTGCATTAACACAGCAGTAGCTTAATAAATTATACTCTGCTGATTTGACTTCCACTGGTACTTAATTTACAACTGGAGATGATCCTGGTGTATGGAGAATCTAGCTAATCATGAACTAGTTACTTGTTCTGATGAAGTGCATATATCCAGCCAAGATGTTTGAAATATAGTTTTGTAAAAAATGTAAACAAATGGAGACTTCTGAGGGTAAACTTCTTGACTGAAGAATTAATACCTAAATCATGACTTCTTTCTCTTTCTTGGAATCTCTTCAATTTATCTTTCATGATAATATCTGTAATATACGGAAAATGAATTGTGTCATTATAGTCTCTTAAGGAAAAATTTCCCCAATTGCTCCCTCAGCTGTCTTCAACCTGCTGGATACAATTTCAAACCAGATATTATAAAAAGGAAGTAAAGTACTTTGGTTTTTTATTTAAATAAAAACTATATTATAAATTAAAGTCTTTGAAAATTCATCTATCCATCTATACATGCAGTCATCCACCAATCTGTTAATCAATTTGTTTTATTCTTTTAATCAATAAAGACTTCTCACTTTAATATTTTTGTAGTTTCTGAGGCTTTGAAAAAATTCAAACCAGTAGAGATATAGACCATAAAAACTATTAAATCTCATCTTAGCAGAGATATTTGCTAATGATTACTTGCCTCAGTCAGCTAGACTTGGTCAGCTCTCTCTGCTGGGTGTCTGGCTAAGGTACACATTAAATTACTGTTCTATCCTAAAGATTGTTGTTGGCAAGCTCATGTAGGTAATCTACATTCATATTGTGGCTGAATATACTCTATCTAACCTTTGGATAAACAGAAGATTTTGGTTTCCAATCCTGTTAGTGTTTTAGCTGTTAAATACACACGTATCATCTCTTTCTGAAAACTATAGAATTTATGTTCAGAATTGAACACCAACAAACAAGGATGGAGTTTTCATGTCAAACTAAAAATATCACGTATACATTTTGGCAGGGAAATGGTGACATTTAAATCACTTTTTATTAGTCTTTTTAATAGGACCTTCTAACCTTTATCCCTAACTCAATCTGACCTCCTTGGTGTCTCTATTTTTAATGGAAAAGCCACTATAATAAATGCAAAATTAATTCTAATTCTCCAAATTAAGTTGTGAAATGTATTTAATTAAGGGTATGGATGCAATTCACTAAATCAATTCACTTATTTACTTCAGTTCACTGAGTGGGGTATATTGAAGTCTTTTTAGTTTTATTTAAGTGCATCAGGATGCATGAGTCAAAGGTCTGAATCCAAGATTCTAAAGATGGTGCCAGGAGAAAGCAAATGTTGATACCAATTGCTCTTTAATTTCAGGAGACAGTTTTCCTTTCAGCTGATGTGAGACAGCTCATGTTCACTAATGGGTCTGGCTTAGACGTTTCAAGAGATGTTTATTATCATAGTCTGGACTTAGGAAATGATTCGAGACACTTGATTTCATTGCTCCATCTAGTTCTCATGCTGCAGAGTAACATCTGATCATTTGATGTGGTCATCTCAGGCAAAGGACAGACATAGTGGAAGAAAAAGATTTTATCTCATCTACCCATGTCATATGTGAACTTCAAGAATACATTTTATTCTTCATGCTATCATTCTGAATTGTGTTCCTTCACTCTGAAGGAACCTTACAAAAGCTTTTAAGTTTAGGTGATCTGAGGGGGAAATATTCCTCAATTTTCAAATTGGTTGAACAACTGAATGGGAATCATGGAAGTGTTTTGGATATGTTATATGTTTTTTATTAAGGGAAATTATACAGAGATGTAGATGTTACAAGCCAGCTGGTATAGTGTGGAATAGTGGCATTCTGTGTTCGGCATGGATCTTCATGTGTCAGTTTATGGCAAAACTCCAGGGTATCCACCAAAGATGTTTAACAATTCACTGCTTCTGGAGGCCAAATAATTTTCCAGAGGATTAGTACCTCAAACATCTTAAATTGGTGACTCAGGCTATTTAGAGATGCAGATCTTATTTCTTTTAGCTGTTGATTTTCAAAGACATGTTCTTTCTGGCTCTGGATAATTCTTCAATAACAAGAAAAACTAACATGTATGGAAGGCTTATGGAAGACTTACACATAATCTTTAAAAAGTTGGGCCATTTAGAAACATGATCATTTGCATTTTTTCTTTTTTGAAAGCTTAACCCTAATTTATTGTTCATCAGAGAGAAGGGCTTTGGGATTTAAAATTTTTTTCTTTTCCTTGAAAACTGAAACACACTCCTGTTTTTAGCATATAGCTTCTAAGGTAATGAGGAACACACTAGTACATTAAAGCAAATGTGTGTCAAATCTCCAGGGAAAACAGATGTCACGTGTGCAGTATTTCCTCCAGACATCTGAAATCCACCATCATTGTTCTTTCAATCTGCTTTCTAAGTGAATGAAACAATGGGGAATATACATAAATCCTTCTATATTAGAATTTAAGAAATATTTCAACTGGAGAAGTTCAAAGTTTGCATTTGATAAATCAGGATATAAAGAGCTTAAAATTAGGGAACCCAGAATTGGAAATCTGTATATTCCCACTGGTTTATTTCACAACTGTACATTTTCCATGATTTTCATAATCTGTGATGAAGTATACCCTGAAACTCATCTCTAAGTAAAGTTCATAATTTTTTGAACATTTTAAACAATATGCTTGAATGTCAAAGATCATAAACTTAATGTGGTTTTCCTAATCTTAAGTAAGATTTATTTGTTGTTATAAATTAAGAAGACTTGGCAGTCAGCAATATATTTGGAACTTTGTAAAATATAGACTTAAGAAAATCATTCATACTGTATTAACAAAAGTGTGTTCATGTCTGTGGTGTGCGTGTGTATGTGTGTGTGTGTGTTCAGTGATTTCTGTGTGTGTTGGATAGAAAAAATATGTAAATGACCACATAAAGGTAGATTCACACCTTCTCTAGCCTCATTTAACTTTAGACATTGAAAACTTTAAACTTATAGGCTCGTTTCTGTCCAGTTTTGAGCTAAAGGGAACTAACACTGGAAAAGAAATATAAATTACATCTTTGCCGGTGGGGAAACTTGGCACTAGCCTTATTGTTCTGAGTCAGTCTGATTCTTGGACTGGCTTGGGCTTGAGCAGTCCACTGCCTACAAAGCTGCACCCATATCTCCTGATCTAATTGTGCCTTCTCATGACTGTGTTTACTTTTCCAGTGTCATTCAGCTCTATTTGCTGGAACAGGGTTCTGCCACAAGCCCCAGACCCCTTGGCCAAATGCTTACCTGTTTGATAGCTCTTGCCATTTCTCTACCAGTCTCTCCTGCAAAGCATGAGCTCTGGCATGCTTCCCAGCTGTGTAGATTCCTGTACAAAAACACCAGTCAGGATTACTTCTGAGATTGTGATGCTCTCTTAGGCATACCGTTTTGGTTCCTTGATGGCTGGACCTACAGCTAAATTAATTTTCTTAGGCTTGGCTCAACACAATTCCAGTTTACTTCATTTTTCATGTTGGCCCACTATTGAGATCTCAGCATGCCTTTGGCAAGGCTACACAGGTGTGACAAAAACTACATTTAATAGGAAAGTTTGCAAACATTTTGCTTCCAAAGGAAGGTTATTACTAGGATTATTTGGATCATTATTCCTCTATGAAGCCATCATTCTGTATGTAGAGTTTAGTTGAGATGTACTACTGAGAATGCCATTTGACAGTGAACATTAGATCTTCACTATTTGGGCACTGACAAGATCAGATAATGGGCGAGGAGCAGGTGTTTTTCCAGCAGCAGGAAAGAAAGCATTAAGTATTTCATGATACCACATCTCTAATTAAAACAGCAGAGACTTTAACAGGTTTTTACTATTTTTCTCTCTCAAGGTAGGTCAGGTGTTATCTAATCTAAAATGCCTAGGCCTGCATGTCTTCTACATGTTCATGTCTCTTATGTGGCCAAAGACAAATTAGATAATGAATTGCTTTTCAATAGTAACCTGCTGACATTGTAGCAGAATCACTTATATTTTAAGGTGCTAATAATGCTTAGTACTTGTAAATGGTTCATTTTTGTTTTGGATATATGTGATGAAGGCTATAAAATTATTTCTTTTTTAAAAAACAACAAAATTAAAATTCTCTCCTTTTAGTGTAAGTTGCTAGTAATCAGCACATTTATTTAAATGGAGACATCTCTTTCACTGTAGACATTTATGTCATTTTTATATGTAAAAGTGAAAACCCAGCAAAAGTGAAAAAGCATATCCAATGATGTTATAAGTGAAAGATAGTTTCTGAAATCCATTTATATGGGCCCTTTATAAAAAAACACTGGAATATTCTAGTTTGAGGGAAAATACTTACATTTGAAACTGATCACTTTTGTGGAGATAAAGCTATGAAATAATCCTTTTAATTTGGGGTTATGTATTTGATACCTCTAAAGAAGTTTATTGGTCAATGCTCAATTAACTTGAGCCCTCAAATTTGCTATCCAATGAGCATTAATATTAAGTGATTTAATAATTTTTTTTCCCTGCAGATGTTTTAGTTATTTATCACTAATCCTGGAGAGTAGGAGTATGTGCTCTTTCAGAGCAATGTACTCTTCCTAAGTGTGGACAAATTTGGCTCAGGTAAAATAAAAGCCTAAAAGAGCAATTCCCTATAATTCAAATGTTGACCTTTGCTTGAAAAGTCCCAAGACATATAAGTTTTATGCTTCTTTTTATAAGAATTCAATATTGGAATTTTATTATAACTTTGTGTATGTTCTCCCTGTCACTGACTAATTTTGGGGATCTGTCTTCCTGCAGAGAGATGCAATTTATGGATTCTCCTGGTATGCTGATGGTTTTGAATTCTGCTTATCATTTATGAATTTTATCTTTCTTCCACTTACCTGTAAACTCTGTTCCTCTCTATATAGTTATGTTGCCAGTGTAGGGTAGAGAATGTAATGTGTGAGTTGGCATTATGATCGTGGGGATTCTCTACACTCATGGTGGGAGTGATTTTTGTTTTCTAGGAGAATCAGATCAGAAAAGGTGAATTTATTTGATCAAAACAGTAGACTTCCATTCTCCTAAGTGTCCATCCCCACCCTGTTCCCCATCCCCAGGCACCAGAAGTTGAATGGGCTTAAGCCAAGTGGAGAGGAAGGTGGGAAGGGTACCCTCCCTTTATCCAGTTATTTCATTCTCTTGTGTGACCTCTAGTTCTACTCAGTTTTCTATAGTTTTTTTATACAGAAGTGATATTCTGTTTTATTTTACTTTTTTATTGTCAATATTGCTTATCATAATTCTTCCCTGAAGGATACCCTAGACAAACAGAATGGAGCCCCAATGGAACCTTCCTTAATTTTCTCTGAGGTTGCTGTATTTGTCCACTTGGCTGAGGAAATCTTTCTTAGAGGCTTTTGTGTAGACAGGGAGCTGGCATAGGAGTAGGGAGAGCTAAAACAGAATCAAACTCCCTATTTTCTTTTTTCTCTGTTGTTCCACCTTGATGATCTTTCCTGCCTGGGTTATATCTGCAGAGCAGTTGACACTCATCCTTACAGATGTGTCTCTGTTTGAGATTGGATGTAGAGGAGGATGGAATGGTATAAAATGAGAGAAGATGAGTAAAAGGAGGAATTTTTTATATGTGGATTGTTAGAATGCTGTCATGCTAGCTTTTTTTTTACTTCCATTTACTGAATTTTCCAGTCAGAAAGTATACCAAGGAAAGCAGTTTAACAATTTAATCTACAAAACTATGTCTTCTTTCTTTCTTTCTTTCTTTCTTTCGATGTGTGTGTGTGTGTTTTGTGGTTTTAGTTTTTCGTTCTTCGTTTTTTGTTTTTTTTTTTTGTCATTGCCTCTAGATTGAGTAAGAAATCTTATAGCCTAGAAGCAAGAACATAGAGAATATACCAGGTACCCCTGGTCTCTTAACTCAGGCAGTATCCACATGAAGCCAGTGAATTAGCTATCTAATCTGCTTGCTTTTCTTAGCTATTTGTTATTTAAACATAGGGCAGAAAGCATCCTGAGTAATTGGGGATCTTAGCTTCTTTTTAGTATATGTGAGGAACTTTTAGACATTTCAGACTGTGTTCCAGAGACTCTTCCTTAAAGCTGTGCTGTCCTCTAAAATGAGACAAAAAGTACCCCAATCACAGGTTGCAGAGCATTTATTCTTCTCATATTTATTCACCTAAATTTTTGTTGGGAATCATTTAAGGCAATAACAAAATTAGGCATAAGAATAAAGAAGATTGTAGATCAAACAAGTGTTTGGAATTTTATGGTGACTTCAAAATCCAGAAATCTTGGAAATTTGATTTTTAATTTGTTGAACATATTATCACTTTGATATAATGTGTCAATGCTTTGCATTATTTTCATTAAATAGTTTAACATGGTTTTATGGTATAATTTAATAAATACATCTATTACGAGTTCTCGTTCCCAAAATTGTCTTTGTCATGAGTATGGTTGTACACTTATAGAAAGGTCTCATGATTCACCTACCCTTTAGGAAAGGTTTTGCTTTCAGCCTATTGGCTGCTTACCTAGGAACTATCCAGTCTTGTTGATATCCTAGCAAAACACACCCTGTTGGGTCTTATTGCTTAAATATTCCCACTTCTAAAATTACCACCACACCACTGGGGGTGAATGAATACACGATTACAATTTCAATTTGACAGCTTTAAAGGAAATGGCATAGGGATTTAATTAGACCCTCTCCATGTGCTTCATTGATTCTCAGATGGGTTTTCATTCTAGCATAAGCAGATGTGAGTTCTAACATCTTGTACCTTGCTTGGGTTATTCAAACCAATAAACAGCCAACAGTTGCCTGAATATCCAAACTCCAAAAGCAAAGTGGTTTGGGAATCCTGAGAGATAGCTTTATCCTTCACTTTCTTTCCTTTATGAATAGATTGAAGGCATCAGGAAAATAATGATTTTTATGGCTCTTGATCTTATGTTATATAATGAAGAGGGAAATTAGGCTACAGTGAAATATTTTCATTTTGGGCAATAATGGAAACTTCTGACATTATTAGAAGAGAAATATTATAATTATTTCTTTTTTTTTGAGCTAAACAAAATGACAAACTGAGAAAGATATGAAAGCCATTGTTAAAATTAGTTACTGGAGATTTTAAGAGGGAAACTTATTGTAACCCTTTGAAGACTTTTTTTGAAATGTATTTTTTCTTAAAATGAAGATAATATGCATCTTTATTTTAGAATTCTAGAAATTCAATGTTTCTTTCAACAACTGTCTAGTTTCCTGAAGTCATCAGGCAGTCCACACCAGGACCTGCACAAAGGCATGACTGTGTCTCCCTTGTGTGGTCTTGAACCCATTTTCTTTTCTTTTTTTTTTTGAAGATTTTATTTATTTATTTGACATTGAGAGAGATAGTGAAAGAGGGAACACAAGCGGGGGGGTGGGGGGGAGGGAGAAGCAGGCTTCCGCCTGAGCAGGGAGCCCCATGCCGGGCTTGATCCCAGGACCCCAGGATCATGACCTGAGCCGAAGGCAGATGCTTAACGACTGAACCACCCAGGCACCCCTTGAACCCATTTTCACCAAACCTTTTAGTCATCCTTCCATCCTCCGACTTTACATTTTATCTTCCTCATGTGAACCCCATTATCATTTTGTCTGCCTTTTTGAAGCCCTTCTCTGCGTCAACTTTTCTTCTCTCTTTGCTGTAGCCCCACTGTGGTAGGTAATGCTGGGTCCTGTCAGGCTCGAGGCTACTAACAGCTAGGTATAATTTCTCACCCATAGTGCCCCACAGAGTTTGTCCATTAGTTTTATTCCCAGAGGGAAGCCTAGTGAGAAAGTGGTGTCATTTGTTTTTCTGTGGGAACTCTTGTGTATTATTGTGCTGAGATGGAAAAGATACAAAGAGGAGAGAGAAAACTATCAGGCAGAAGTGATGTCTACCTGCAAGCAACTTATACGCGTACATATACATCACATTTAGTTAAATGTGTACAGGGCCAGATAGAGAGTTAGCCAGGCCTGAGGACAAGTATCACCCACATCTTTGTGTTGCTGGAGGAATCTGTCATAGGAAAGCTGTCAGAGGTTAATTCCCCTATGCATCTGTCCATTTCCTGGACATCATTCATGATGAAGCTATGTGGTGTCATGAAGAAAGAGTGGACAGGGAGTTAGAAAACTTGTGTCCCAGTCCTGACCCTGTACTGACCAGCACGTGACAGCTCATTTTACTTTCCCAGACATTATCTTCCTCCTCTATAAATTTAGAGAATGACATGAAATTTATTGCACAAGACTTCCAATTCTCAAAATGATATATGATTCTAGCTTATTAAAGACTTTCTTGACTGCTTAAATACTGTATTTTAATGCAAGAATTCTCAGGTCTGCTACAAAAACCATATAGACATTGTTTCTATTTGCAGTGGCCAGAGGATTACAGAGAACAACCTGAAATACTGTGGTAGAATTAGGGCTCTGCTTTCTCAAAACTCCTCTGAGACTTGGTTTTAATTTTCAGGTTCTGGCAAGGCTGCCCAGAACCACAGTATTCTGTCATGTTCAGGGAGAGGGAGGTAGTCTCTTCTCCCCTGAGAAAAGTGTTTTACTGGAAAACAGAAAGTACTGGGTTCTACCCATGGTTCTGTCACTAATTAACTGGGCAACCTTGGGCAAAACCAATGACTCTCTTCTTTTTTTTTTTTTTTTTTAAAGATTTTATTTATTTATTTGAGAGAGAGAGAGTGAGAGCACAGAGGGAGAAGCAGACTCCCCACTGAGCAGAGAGCCTGATGCAGGGCTCGATCCCAGGACCCCGAGATCATGACCTGAGCCGAAGGCAGACGCTTAACCAACTGAGTCACCCAGGTGACCCCCCAATGACTCTCTTCTTGAACCTCATTTTTCTTGTCTGTAAAGTGAGCCAGATGTTCTAGAAAATTTCAAGTCTCCTTGTATTGCCAGAATGCTGAATTACAGCCCCAGTTAGAATTACTTGATTGACTCATGAGTTAAGAAAAATGTTTAGGTTGGAAGCCTCCCCTTAATGTGTCAAAACAGGTCAAATTACAACTTTTCAGTAAAAAGAAATTTATTTTGCTATCACCACTTTTAACCACATGTAATCACTTATCTTTCATGAAAATTTTAATTGTCATGTTGTAGGTATGGTCTTAAGGTCTCTAATGTGCTTTGAATTAATTGGAGCACCCCTCGCCCCCAACACACACACACACGCACACACACACACACACACAGAGTTCTTATAAATAACAAGTAAATTCTCTCCCCCACAAGGATACTAAATTTAGTCTGGAGAAGCATTCCACATGCTTTTAAACATAGAACTAGTGTCTAATAGCTAAGTTCACTACCATGGTACAGAATTTTTCCTTTTCTGATTTTCTTCATTTAAGTTTTACAATATCAGGGCAAATATTAGTCCTGTATAAAGTTTTACTCTTCTTATGTTTGGCCCTGTATTTATTTGTTGGAATAACTTATCTTCTCAAGTATAAACAACCACTGATCATTTAAGTTTCACTATTGATTAAATAATACATTTGCAAAAAAGAAAAAGATATTACCATATTAAAAGTATACCTTGATTAAAAGTTGTCTCCTGATTTTGGAAGCCATAACTGTGAAAAATGGGTATCTTGAATCAAGGAAATATGACCAGTCACTCAAGTAGGGAGTAGGCATATTTGAAATATTATCCAGAACTCCCTGGGTTTTCTGGGAAGCTCTTTCTAGTTGGTGGATCTTCCCTTTGAACTCTGGATTTCCTAGATATCAACGGGCAGCACCGCTATAATATGCGGTGTCTTGGCATTTATATCCTGAACTTCAGTGATACGTTTTTTCTGATTAAATGCCCTACCCTCTGAAAACTGCTGGTGGAAATATTGAAACAATCATTCAGTTTCCCATGTTACAGATCCCTAGATCTTACTGCATTGTGCCAACAAGCTGCTTCTTCCCTACAAGAAGTGAAACCAGAGCTCTTAGAGCTAGGTTGAAAAATTATTGGATGGCAAAAGATAAACTAAGAAAAATCATAATTTTGCCAATTCACTGGCAGAAACTTATTGGTATACTGTTGGAGAAAATTAAATGATAATGTTGTAAGTATAAAATTAAACTTTGTAATCTACATCATCTTGGATAAAATGACCAGAGAGAGAAATTAAAGATATATAGTGCTATAAGGACCATACTGTAGATTTGAATTCCAGCTCTAGATAGTTTGGAAGTAATATTGTAAATCTGAAAAGTATAAGATCAGCTTAATCTTATACATGGTGGTGATTATTCAAGTTGCTAACCAATAGCTTTATTTTCTATCATAGGTAAATTGTCCTATGAATTCAAGATACAAACCGAGGGAGCTTTGTTTCTCTGCCTTACCTAAATGATATGAAAATTACACTTACAAGCTATCTAGATATAGGAAAAACGTCTATAATTTTTTTCTGAATTTCAGATGTTAATTTAACCCTCAAGGGTTTCTAAAATGAATTATCAGCTAAATAGGAGCAGATTAAATTTTGTACTTTGGGAAGAGAGGAACATTTCTGGGTAGTAGTTATACAACATCTCCTGTTTCCTTATTCCTACTTAATTTTAAATATGCAAACACAGATATGGGTACTCTCCTCACCTCCTTTGGTAGTTTCTGCCCTTTAACTGTTCTTCCTTTCCCCTGGCCATCAAAGTTTCCCTTGGGATTCAGCTACAAAACATTATTCTTTGACAGGGTCCCAGAAGTAAAGTCTGGTGCTGTCTAAGTTGATTCAACTCAGCAGAGATTCACTGGATGATTATTGTGACTGGGGTGTTTTAGAGAATGACTTTTCTTTTTCCTATCCTCTTCAAATCCAACTGCTCTGGCCCTGTTCTGCTAGGGACTCATTAGAAGGCGACAATTTATCTTTCAGAACTAATCTTACGTGATAATGACTTTATGCATTACCCCTGCCAGATAACTTCTGCCTTTAAATGGAGGTTGCCAATGCCTTTAAACTAAAGTCTTGAAGTCTTAGTCACCAGGATCAAGCCAAGGCCAGCTGAAGGTGCTCAGTGCTTCTCAAATTATAGCAGGGGAAAGTTTTTCTGTTCAATCAGAGAAATGAAGAGGTAGGTCAAGAGCTAAAGTTAGCTTTGTTTTTAAATTTAATAAATAATAAAATAAGAAAGTGCTTTTAAAAATGAGCTTTCTTTTTTGCTATTACTAATTTCACTTTCTCTCTAGTCTTTTGAAATTATTATTGTTATCAAATGACTACAATAAACTTACCACAAATTTTTCACCCTTGGCACAATCAAAAGTGCTCAGAAAAGACTGCCTATCAAATTAAACTTTTAAATTAGGATTACATTTGTGTAACCCTATCAGTCTTCTCAAGCTGCAAATAATAAATACAGGAACATTTTTCTGTGAGTATTTATCAGCATGCTGTCTTGAAAATTAGATAGGGTAGGGCGCCTGCATGGTTCAGTCGGTTGGGCGTCCGCCTTTGGCTCAGGTCATGATCCCAGGGTCCTGAGATTGAGCCCCGCATGGGACTCCTTGCTCCTCCGGGAGCCTGCTTCTCCCTCTCCCTCTGCCTGTCACTCCCCCTGCTCATGCTCTCTCTCTTTCTCTGTCCCTGTCAAATAAATAAATAAAACCTTTAAAAAAGAAAAAAGAAAATTAGATGGGATAAAATATTGGCATTTGGTTGAAATGATCTAGTTAATCTATGTACTATAAAAAGTATAAGTCAATCCACTTATAGCCATTTAGTTGACACAACAAATTCTAAAATTGAGAATGAGAGATTCATCAATAAGAATTGGGGAAGTACACAATACTTACCTGTTAAACATAGTTGTCAATTAACTGACTGGAGATTTGTTTAAGAGTTTGGAGAATTTTCTTCCATGCATGAAGTGAGCTGGTGGTTTGTTTTAACTGCTGCTCTTAAAAGAGAATAGCTAGATAGCTCAGTAGTTCCTTTCTAAATCATGAATTACTCTATATGATTTGTAAAGTCTAAAATAATACAACCACTCTTTAAAATCCCAGTGCATTGCTCTTTGGTGTTCAAGCAACAAATGAGACAACCAGAGCTGGTTTATTTTTATTTATTTATTTATTTTCTAAAAGTATCTGGGGAAATCATTGATTTTATTTATAGGGCTGTACTTACCTACTTTAAAAATTAACCTGAATTCTTATCAATGGATTTCTCCTCTAAACATAAATATTTCTTATAGTTTGCCCTTAAAAGTGATATAAAAGATTCTTATAGGTAAAGAAGCAAGTAAGCTAAAAAGAAACCCCAGAAAATTCCTCACAGCATTTTCCTTTCATTGTGGGAACTGAGTTTACCTTACAATTGCCCAAGTAAATGCTTGAATATTTTCCTAAATCAACATAGTTATGAGTTGTCTTACTGAGAATAATAGCACTTTTTAGTGTCCTTATTTTTTTAAGTCCTTTTATATTTGTGGGAAATTTTAACGTCTGGGTAAAAGGTATTTTCATTGGAATAAAAATGGGACTTTCAGATGTCTGTCATTTTCTAAAATGCTTTGAAGTTTGAATTTTCTGTGTATATCAAGAGAGTAAGTCCCTCTGAATAGAATGTACTAATAATAAATTTAGGATTTCAAGAATCAACCTACATTACAGTTATAAAAACTATACCTGTTATTGACATCACAGTTAGCTTTTGTGCAAATTTCATTTGTGACAACTATTTATTATACTTCTCAAATTGCAGGAAAAAGGCTATGACACTAAAGTTTTTAAAATAGTGACAGGCACTGAATGTAGATGGCATTGGACCAATAGATACTATGATAAGATAGTGCAAAGAGGTCAAAGCAGTTGCAGAAAATAAAAGGAAGTTAAAGTATTCATGGCTATTCAGCAGCTCATTTTTAAAAAGAGTACTACACTTCTGAGGGAAGCCTGAGACGGTGCTGTAGTAGGAGGAATTCCAATATGGCTCCCAAGATTCCCCCCTCCTGGTGTATAATCCCCCTCTTTGGGGTAGGAACAAGACTTATGAATATGATGAGATCTCACTGGTAAGTCCGTTACATTATATGGCAGAAGGGATTTTGCAGATATAGTTAAGGTCCCTAATCATTTCACTTTGATTTAATCAAGGGGGAAGATAATCCTCAGTGAACCTGACCTACGCAGGTGAGCTCTTAAAAGAGGTCAGAGAGATTTGAAGCATTAGAGAGATTCTTCTGCTGGGCTTGAAGAAATAAGCTTCTATGTGGTGAGAAGATCTATGGCCAGGGGGTGGGGTAGGGGACGGTTCAGAGCTAAAAGCAGTCCTTAGTGAACAGCTAGCAAGAAAATAGTGTTGTTGGTCGTCCAACTTCAAGGAAATGAGTTCAGCCATCAACCACTGAGTTTGGAAGTGGGGTACAGATGTGATTATAGGCCCCGCTAACACCTTGATTTTAGGCCTATGACACCCTTAGCACAGGACCCAGCTAAGTAGTGTTTAAACTCCTGAGGAAGAAAACTGTGAGATCATAAATTTGTATTGTTTTAGGCTAGTAAGTTTGTGTTAATCTTTTATGTAACAGTAGAAAATAAATATATTTAAGAATGAAGCTTTTAAGCTTCACTTAAAATTTTAGAAGAGCTATCAAAATGGCAACAATAAAGACGGAGTAGGTAATCCCAGGATGGGATATGAGCCTTCGGGTTTGCCATAGTCCCTTCACTCCCAATGGCCTGCCTGACCCTGAGATATGAGTATCAATTACAATTCATCATTGCACTTGCTCTGTTGTTATTCTTACAGAAAGTTACAAATGTTATTCTTAAACTTTTTTTTCTGTACTCATTTCTCTATCAAAAGTGGAAAATGAAAGATGGAGCTCAGAGGACTCCTTATTTCTCAAGCCCAATCTGGTTGCTTCATTTCTGATCTTGTTGACATTTGTTATTGTGACCCCTGGAGATTAAAGAAGTAATCGATTGGAAGCTCTTAGTATAACCTGCACCAGATGCTTAGCAAATGTTAGTTTCCTTCCATCTAACATTTCTTGTAGTTGTTTTGAAACATTTGGGCCCAGAATAAAGTAGTTACAACATTCCCCGTGATTGTAAGTAGAATGCCACAGCAAAATGTTGAAATCAAGCTGGAAAGACCAAGATTACATTTCTACTAAAGCACAGCATATAAAGAGGGAAGACAGTAGGATAACCATGTAGGTGACCCCAATTTTCCCTTTCTATCTCTACTAAAATCAGTGGAATTTCTCCCCAGAGCCAGGAAAGGATGAAAACCATCCCCTATTGCAGTGCTCGGTTTCAGGTGGCTATATATCCCTGGCCTCTGGGTGAGGTTAACTGTGCAAAGGAAAGTCACACTTTCAGAACAGTTAGATAATTTTTCTCACTAAACCATATTCAAGACACTAATTCCATTTCTTTACTGGCTGTAGATAGGTGAATTAGCAAGAAACCATTCCTGCATTGTCTTCTAGTCTTCAAATGAAACCTAATTAAAGAAATATATAGTTTTTATTGAGCTGCAAGAAAAAGGGACATGGGGCACAATTAAGTTCGCATCAATAATTAAAGCCATAAAATTATTAATGTAGCAAATATTACACATTAATAAGAAATATATTTTGTCACCAACTGCTGCATAAAGTCTCTCTTTCATAATCTATAATCCAAAAGAATAGAGAAGGAATATACAAGAAACATTACGTTTTAGCCATAAGTTTATTGCTGCTGAAAGTAAGATGTTTGCCATATTTCAGTACTACCATTTCAAAGATACAGTTGTTCTGAATTACTAAAAAAAAAAAGAGAGAGAGAGAGAGAGAGAAGGATATAATTGTGATAATAATGGCTTGTATATAGCATGAAGTTTTACTAGGTAGATGAAAATATATATTAATCTGCCCAATATTTTCCTCTGCCAAAGGACTACAAGTTCAATATGCAGAGAGAGGAGGGGCCTCCTCTACCTTTGCTCCATATCACTTCTCCCTAGCTGAGCTTAAATCATTCTGCTCCTACCCTCTTTGGAGAGAGATTTGATGTCAAATTCAACGCTCTGATTCATGGATCACCTACCGAGAAAATTCTTTTCTTAGCCATTAGAAGTCCTTTGAAGAGTGTTAAGGAATGAGTGTTTATCCACCCCCCCTCCCCACTGATCTGCCCATCCTGTCCATCTTCTATCACAGCCCTATCATCTGCTTCTGCAATCAGATGTTTACTTGCATGTATCCTATAGGCTTATACAACATAAGCACCAGTAACAAATAAGGAATAAATGAGTAAGGTAGCAAGAGAATTGTTTTGTCCCAATCAAGATTAAGATTGCATTTATTTGTTGCATGATTTATAAACATCTCAACCAGATCCTATTAATGAACTCAATATTGAGAATGTTAGTAAATACCTACTATGAGCAAGTTGTTGGGAGTGATACAAGGTGAAAGAGGTTAAGTTTTCTGTCTTTTAATCCAAGAGGGGAGAGGTAATATGTAAGTAGATTGTACAAACTGCCACAGAGAGGCACTAACAAAATGAAATGGGGGTTCAAAAGTGGAAAGTGAATAGTTAAAGCATTAGGAAAGCTTCATGGAAAAAGTGACATTTAGAATATGTGGTAATAAATGGAAAGGGTTTTAAAGAGGAAAGATTCTGGGTAGTTTCATGGTTAGATGTACAAGGAAGGAGAATGAGCAAACAGAGGGAAAGTTTAGCACATGTTTGGGGATAGCATGTGTTCCAACTTGGCTGAAACAAATTTCCAAGAAAGACCTGGCAAATGAGGCTTCAAGGGGTAGGTTAGAGCTCTGTTGGGGTGGCCTTGGAGTGGTAGCCTTGGGAGGTTAGTGATCAAGCTCTGTGCATCATCACTCCCTATGGAAAGTTCCATTTTTTCACAGTTGGCACTATGCCACAACTAATTTTGTGCCCTTTTTAAGTGAATTGCAGTCCCATCAGCAACTAGTTCTCCTAGGTTGGGTCCTCTGGCTCCAATTTCCTTTGTATCTTTCATGGTCCTTTGCTTAAAGGAAATAATAAGTACCAGTTCAGTATTTTTTTTTTATTTGATTGCTGAATAGTTTGGCCAATCTCAACTCCAAGGTATTCAGTAAGTTCTATACTTCATCTTAATTTTCTCAAGAGCATTGTGGAGTAAGAGTGTTTATTTTACAATGGATCAAAACAAGGTGCGAAGAGTAAGATAATTGTTCGGTTTCTTCCAGTGAGACCAGAACCCACATATGCTGATTCTAAATCCTGGGCTCTTTCCTTTGTACTACCTTGTTGTAGTATCTAAAATATGGAAGCTTTAACATTTTATAAGATCAACCAGAAGGAAGGAAAAAAAAGATGCATTTCTGGGATAAATAAAAGAGAAGCTGAAGAGAAGTCCTCTTCCCACACAAATCCAAATTTTACTTGGATCCAAGTATTCAGTGTGACCGAGTTGATCTTTCTCATAGATCTTAATTTTGCCTTTATTTTTTATATCATATCTCTTCCTGAATTTCCAGTCAAAAGCATAGTAAAATTCTTTTTTTCCAACAATATTGGGCCATCATAAAATAGTTATTATTTGCCACGTACCTACTATATGGTAGTCATCACTGGATAGCTGCTTTACACGCATTGTGTTTATTCCTTTTGGAATTCTGCAAGCTCATTTTATAGAGGGGTTGCTGAACTAACTTTCCAGTATGGTTCTGCTTTCAGATTCTGAGGTCTTCCCTTCTGTCTCCAAAGCTACTGGTTTCTAGCCAGGAACATGCTTACTGGGTCTATTCTTCTGCTTCTTTCTGAACACATGATTCTGAACACTATAGCCCTAGGCAACGTCTCCAGGAGTCTTCCTTTGTTGCCCATCTTCCAAGTCCCATTGTTTGCCTGATTCTAGCCTAATTACAGAGAAGTTACTGAGGGACAGTAGTGTAAAATATGCTTTTTATCTTGTAGAGATATCTTTTATCTTCTACACATACTTCAGTTAAATCAAATACAGAAACAATTAGAAGAGAAGTCAATGGTGTATATATATAAGAATTATGAATTCTAGAAGGTTGGTAGAGGGAGAAAGAAGTGGGTAGAGCTGAGCCTTGAAGATTGGGTAAAATTTGGGTGACTAAGAAGAAGAAATGAGCATTTGGTGGGGATATTAGCACCGTGAGAACAGGTGCTGGCCTGTGAATGTATTTGTTTATTAAAACACTTCTGACTCATCTTTGAATTCTCTCTTGGTTCTTCACAATGACCTATCAAAAAACTATTTTTCAGCCACTCCACATGGCTATGGTATGGAAAATTGTGTAGCTCAGAGTAGGACTTAATACAACATAAATGCTGTTTAATGTCAGAAATCAAGCAAAGTGCCGTTAGGCCTAAAGGTACAAGTGATAGTTATGGGCAATCAAGGAGAGACTTTCGCCAGACAGTCATTCTAACCTAAAGCACTAACCTCCATCTGGTTTGGACTACTAATTCAACGTGTGGGTGGAGGTGTGAGATTTAAAATCCTTTGAAGAGAGTAGAGCAGTTTTTAACCTCAAAAGAATGTGATTTCTGTTGTAAAACTTGAAAAAAATGTGGTAACACCACAAACATATATATCACCTCCAGTCCGAATCTGGCTTGATCATATGACCATGATTTTTTTTTTTTCTGCCCCTGATACAGATATCTTGTGCCAAATCATCTGGGATAAATCGGCTTTGAAAATGTTGAATTGCTTCAAAGATTTTCACTTACATCAGGTGGTTTTCTATGAGGCAGTGGAGCATCCAGAGATTGTGGTCACTAATTCTAAAAGAACCCCACTTTTCTAAGCTGCTTGTGGATGGCATATCTATAAGTCCTTCATACTGACTGATCTCACGTTATTTACTTCAGCATCTAAAGCATGCCACCAGGGTTAGGATTCCAAGTTAGTGTGCATTCACGGTTGAGAACCATTGATTTAGAGTCTTCATATTTAAGAAGGTGGATGTAGTGGGTTTTAGTTATGATATAAATATCATAATGGAGAAAGCTCATCAAGTTGAACCAATATCAACCCTTTTAGGGAGAATGAGAAATGTTCCCAGTGGGGTAGCTATTATATGCTAAAAGGAGAGGGCTTTCAGGAACTGGCCTAAAGACTCTAAAAAAATTAGAACTTGAGGCTTCTGTGTCCAGATCCTGTGTCCTTTCTACTAAGCTATTTAGTATCTATGATTATATATGATTTGCTTAAATATCACAGCCTTGGGAGAGATTTTCTTTGACTGTCTAATCCAAAAGTCTTTCTCTAGCAAATTACCCTGCTTTATATTATTTTTACATGATAATAATAATACACTATCTGAAATCATAGCAAGTAGTTTCCCTGAGAGCAGGGACCTTCACTGTCTTGATCACTGCCATATCCCCAGCATCTAGAGCGGTGATTTGTATATAGTTGTTGAATGAATGAATGAATCAGTGAGAATTTTGCATTCCTACAAATATGTCGATTCCATCATGTGTTCTATGTCTAGATGGAGGTAGAACAGGGACACTTTTAATAGGATAGGGGGTTTCTCAGAACAACAGCTGAATATGAGGCAGAAAATCAATTTCTACCCTGGATGACATTTTCAAAAGAAGTGTACCCGGTAGCATGGAATCTTTCATCTGACAGGGCTTATGCCAAAATACTAGGATGTCTAGATGAGTGACCCATGTTTTGTAGTGAGGGTGTGCCATTCAAAGATGCCCTGAACTGTACCTGCAATGTAGTCCTTGTTCCAACGTATTTTTTTTTTTTTTGCCCACACAAATAAGGGAGTGACTATGGTTTTGTGAGTATACTCATGTTTAGCAAGAAAATCTGCATGTGAATGCATATATGCACAGACATTTTATAAGCTTGGTGGGGAAGAAATATGGGATGCAGATTCCCCAAGTTAGCTATTATTTGTAATACTTTTGGTAATAGGGTGGAGGATGCCTGTCTGGTATGTTCTCAAATATTTGAAACACAACACAGCCATTTGTTTAAGGTTACAACACAGCCACAGTTTAAGGTTAAAATTCACAATGTGATGGAGACAATATCAAAAAAATGTAGACTATTAATCACAACTTATGCAAAATATGTTAAGTAAATGAACCCAACCACTTGTCATGTACACACTATTGTGCTAAGGAGTGATTTTCCTCATCGTATTCGTTACTGAGGAGAATTATTACCAAAGTGGTTTAGCTTATTCATTCCCATGTTTGGAATTAAGCATTTTTAATACTTATCTACTTCCCATTGTCTGCCTGGGGCAAGCCTTGTCTTGTCAGTAAAATACTTAGCTTGAGACCAGAATTAAGATAGGGTCGTCAGAGTCCTGCTGAGAACTCAGAAAGATAAAGACAGGGAAGCTGGCCCCTGCTTAGGAGTCAGGGGTGGGGGTAGGGGTGGGGGAACAGTGGGTGGGAGGAGGGAGCCGGGGAGGAAAAGGGAGCAAATATGGTTTTATGTGTAGCCGCTTCTTTTGTGCCATTCAGCAGCCTAGGAAGAATTTGTATTTCTTTCATTCCACTTCTCCTTCTCCCCCTCATCCAGACACACATACACCTTCCTTAATAAGGAGACAAGGCTTTTCTTTTATAACAAGAGAAGAGAATACTGCAGGTAGAAGAAAATTATTGATTGATGTCCTCATACATTTGGAAATAACTGGTAATGGATCTTTTCCTGAGCTGGAAAACGAAGGGAGTTAATAAATTTGGGGCTTCTACTGTGTACCCAGTTCTGTCTTAGAAAAATTAAATATACTGTCAAGGTTTCATTTAATATAAAATTTAAATGAGAGCTTCGTAGGTAGATGATCTCAGGCTCTTGAGATTAGGTAGGCAATAGGAAACCCTCCTAAATGGGAGGCCAGCTTTTTTGTAGACCAAATGGGTCCACTTCAGAATTTTCCTTGGGGCTGGATTTTTTCAAAATGGGGAACACAGAATAAAAAAGTGCATAGGTTTCTCTCTCTGACCCCCAAGTGAGTTTATAGTTTAAAAACATTTTAAAAAACTAAAACTGTTAAAAATAAGTTAAAGTAATAAGAGTATGTCATCAATAAGTTAATGACTATTGCAATTATAAATTAATAGAGGTGGCTCCTTTTGACCTGCCCCAGATGTCACGTCAATTGATTAAATGTTCTGAGACAATGAAATGGAAAAAGACAACTTTATTATAATGCTTCAGGCAGGGAATATTTTTATTTTGCTATTAGGAGCACATCCACATGTCAATGACCAATTCCATTTGGAAAAAAGACACTTTTGGGGATACGTACAATTAGGAAAAATCTCCAAGGTGAATCTTGGGTCTGAACTAACCACCTCTGTTATTTTTAGTTGGTATTAGGAATCATAAAAGATAGCATTTTGAGGCTTTATTTTGACTCAGGGCAAAAGAGTTGTTGGTTCCATCTCTCGTAGGTGTCATGGGCTGGCATGGCCCTGCTGGGCTGACATCCTCGGTAGACAGTGCTAGGAACATGTTCTGCACTGGGTCTCCACACTGCTACAGATGGGGAATAAACTGGAAAAGGTGTCGGGGAACTAGCAGATTTTCAGCTGCATTCTCCTGCTAGCCATTCTGAGTGTGCCAGGGATACTGTCTTCTAATGGGTGATTTGGCAGCCAGGGACCTGCCTTTTGGGACAGCTGTTTGAGCCTCAGCTTCTCTGTGGTGATGGGGTGAATCTGAGAGGAAGAAGGATCATTTTCCTAGAAAAATGTCTTGCTTTAAAAAATAATAGAACCTACTTCATAACCTCTAGATAGGAGATAAGATATCCTGGATGAAACATGAGAGGTATATTTGGTATTTGGGAATAGTTGATAATAAACTAAAATTGACCACCTGCCTGTAATGTGATCAGCTGTACAAAACCTGGTTGTTTGGCAGGCAGCACTACATCCCAAATCACTAGAAAAATGGTCTGTTGAGTGGACCTATGGGTGCCTAATCTCATATCTCATAGCCTGTTAAGTCAGGAATTTGTTAGTTAATAGGGTCTAAACAACTTTGCAGTGGTCCATGGCTCTGTCCCTTCAAGAAATAGGCAGCACTTTCTTTTTGTCCCCAGAGACCACGATTAATGTAATGTTTAGCACATCTGTTTCAGGTCAAACCATCATCTTTCTCTGAGTTTCTCCTCTAGATTTCTCTTCTAGTCATTTCTTATTTTTCTTATTTTCTCTTTCACCTTTTTCTTATTATAACATGTCCCTTTTAAAATGTGGAAGATCTAAATAGAGCATAATGTTTAAAAGTATTTATAATGCTGGTCATGAGAAAGTAGTAGAGAAAGTCATGACTTTTGAATGTTCTACTCTTTAAAATAGAGACTAATTCACTGCTAATTTTAGCGACCAAATTTATTACTGCATCATACAACTAGGATGATTTATTCTCACTTATATTAACAGGCTTGGAAACCAAAGACATCACTCATTCACAAATACATTATGTCCCAGACATTGTTTTGATTCCGGAGTGGGGATATTGTGGTCCTTACTGTCTTAGAGTTCATGGTCAATGGGGGATGTGAATGCTAATCAGGCAGTTACAACACAGTTGTATTTGTTTTTGTGAAAGGAGGAAAAGAATAGGATGCTAAGAAGGCATATAGAAGGGATGCCAATGGTCAAGGGAGCCTTTCTGGAAGAAGTGTTAACCTAATTTGAGGACTTCAAGAACTCCTCTAGAGATCAATGGATAGAGGAGATGTAGCTGGTATGATAGTGTATATACAGTCATCCAATTCTGCCCCCACAATGTCTGCCATATTTTGTTATAATTTTAAAATAGGAACAGTAGTAAGACACCAAATGATAAGAGACAGTCTGATCTCCTGGGTCTCACCTACTTTAAATTCTGCCCTTTAAAAAATTATGTTTGGATATTTGCTATTTCATCTTATTTATAATTTTGAAAAGTATTTATCATTCATAACTCATTACAACAGCTGTGTTGTTCTTTTAGGGATAAAACAGTTTCTTTTCAAGAAATACTTAGGATGGTTAATAAACAATTTGCTATTACTTTTATTATTATTTGTGCTAGTATGAAGAATCCTTAGGAGATCTTTGAAAAATCATTTTCATCTAGAGATAACAATGTAGAAGAGTAAATTATTTGGCAAAGTACTTGAAGCATATGGGCAGAGATACAAGTATTTCCTGCATTTATAAGTTTCATTATGACTCTATAAAATGCAGCATCATTTGTCAGTAAATCAAAGCTTATAAAAGTGGCAATTGTAAATGCAGTTGGTTGCAATATCAAGAGAATGGGGATTAAGAGTGTAACTGAAATTCCTTTTATGATAAATTATCTAGCTCCTGGCTACCGTGTATGAGCTCTATTAACTGCCTATAAATTGTTCATCATAAAATCTAGTTCATTCTTGTTAATTAGGCCAAAGCTTTTATGAAGCTTTTTTTCTCCTCTCTCTGAAAGCCTAGGCTGACAGGAGAGTAGCTACACGAGAATACTGAGGAGGAAAGGGCCCTTCTGCTAAGCATGATGTTATGTTCCTTAAAAACTGATAATTAAAAAAAAGAAATTCCTGAATCAAGATTACTTTGACTTTTTAAGAGGGAAAATGGAATCATTCTATTGTAGTCACAGAAACAGGTTAAATACAGCCAAAATAATTGCATCTTCTAACTTCAAATTCTCTCAATCAATACTGTGCAAGAAAGACAGTGTATGTATAAAGAGGACTAGATATACCCATTAGAAATGATTAATACCGAGTAAGTTCCAGAAAGACAAATAGACATATCAGTTTTTTTCTGGCACATCATTCCACTTCATTTTATTATGCATTTTTCCCCATGAAATTGAACTTTTATGCAAAATTATCTTTGAAGAAATCTTTTATTTGTTGCTCACTTGCCATTTTTTTTTTCTGTTGTATTTTGCTTTTCGTGGTGCTCACATAAGTGATCAACTGGCAGTGAATGTTATGTTTATATTATCTCATATTTTGCATTGCTAACTGGATCCCTTGATACCATTTAAGGTGCATCCTTAATCAGCTCTCACGTTTCACACTTGCAATCTCTGGATTTTATGAAGAGTAGACACACCGTGCCCCAGTTCCGGACGCCAAAGTGGTTGTGACTTCAGGAAGTCCCAATAGTCAGAGCCACAGGCTGAGTCAAGCTGTGTGATTGCTCCCCTGAGATGTAGTTAGCAAGCCTCTCTGACAGAGGCCAGAGGCAAGGAACAGTCAAAGACTAGAAAAGTCAAGTCTGTTTGCACACACTCCTGTGCTTAACACCCATTACAGTGCAATTAAGAATGGTCAGAAGCACTATTATATTTGGAAACCCCAAATAATAGCACAAGTTGGGGGGAAAGGGGGAAATCAGTTCAAACCAAGGAAAAGTAGTTTTTATATATTAAAAAAATAGGACTTTTGCTTAAGTTACTGTTTTCCCTTGTAAATGTTAACGTTAGTTAAGTTAAAGAAATTGTAGAACAATTAGGTAAAGTATGTTTCATTTCTAATATCTTATGGACACATCGGGTTTGTCTCACTCCTTTGCAATTCACAGGATCCTAACTTTATATTTTATCCTGGTCCAGCTTCAGGGTAATGTTGGTGGCTCCACAAGACTGTGGTGCATATAAGAGCTCATGTAAGTTCATTCTAAATTAGGTGTTTAGGAAGACAATGCAGTTCTTTGCACTGAGTAATAATAGGAAGGGCTCTGTAGGGGGCTTTCTTGGGTGGACTGTAGTTTGAATTGGTAACTTTAATACTAGGCTACAGTAATGCCCCAGGGACCTTCCCAGTGAATGCCTTGGGGGGAGTAAACTGCAGCAGGCTCAAACAGTCTTTTTTTTTTTTTTCCTGATAATTATAGAGAGAGTGCTTAAGCTCTGCCTAACTCAATTTTAATTGAAATAATTATTTTTTTCCTTTTTGAAAGACTGAAAAGAGAAGCCTTTAAACATAGCAGTTATTTTAACAAATTGTTTTAAAGACTCTTTTCTAAAAACAAACAAAAAGCCATTTAGTTTTTATTATCATCACTTTTTTATTATCACCACCACCAGCATTATTTTTTTTTTGACTTTTTTTTTT
>NC_138375.1:79586698-79601080 GCF_054177405.1 Leptonychotes weddellii | reverse complement strand
GCATTATTTTTATTATCATCAAATGTTGAATTACAGTGTATGGATACTGGTCTCAGTTTTCACTGGATAACTGGACTCTTTTCTAAACCTGTCTTGAAGATTTGAGTAGGCTAATAGAAGTTAATATATATCCAGTTTGAGAAGATAAAAGTTATGGACTGAGTGTTTGTGTCCCTCCCATGCCCCCCAACTTTTTAATTCCTATATTGAAGCCCTAGCCCCCCTTCCCCCATGTGATAGTATTAGGAGGTGGGGCCTTTGGGATATAATTTCATTTAGATAAGGTCATAAGTATGGAGGTCCCATGATGGGACTAGCATCCTTATAAGAAGAGGAAGAGACACCAGAGCTTCCTCTCTTGGCTATGTGAGGAAATGGCAAGATAGCAGCCCTCTGCAAGCCAGGAAGGCAGCCCTCACCAAGAGCCAAATATGGGGGTACTTTGATATTGGGCATCCCAACCTCCAGAACTGTGATAAATAAATGTCTGTTGTTTAAGTCACTCAGTCTATGTTATTTTGTTAAAGTAGCTGGAGCTGACTAATACACTTACCTTATGACAAAATCTCTTCCAACCACAAGGACCATAGTGTAGCAATGATGCAAACATGTAAAGACAAGAGCCTGGGCAGGTAGGGAAAGAGGAATTGTGGAGAAGACAACAATGTTTCTTTAACCATTTTATTCCCCAAATTGCCCACACTACTTAGGCTCTTTCTCTCTCTCCTCTCTCTCTGTTTTGTTTTCTTTGTTTTCTTTTTTTAATACTAGAAGTAGCCAGGGGCCTCACCTAAATGCAGGGAGGCTGGGAAATGGACTCTTGGCTCCAACCACTTGCTAGCAGCAACTCTATGCTATGGCTGGAGCACACACATCTTTGGTGGACAGCTGATGGGCTGTGGCACAACATTTTGTATGTTACTTACTTTAAGCTGAGAAAATGGTTTTTACAGCTATATACTCTGTGCATTCTAAGGCCACTTTAAGTTATGAGCCAAATTTTTTTTTCTTTGAGCCAAATTTTTTAATGCTTAAACATTCAGTCAATTCAGTCGACCAGCCAATCGAATAGAGGCAATCCACTTGGTTGGTTGACTGAATTTACAATTGTTTGGCTGAATGGAATGTTTACTTTGGTATAAAAAGTTTGTGCAGTAGTCCTATATGGATATAATCACATTGCAGCTAGTGTAAAATTTGTCTTTGTCGCTGTATTTATTTTTCTAGACACTGTCACCTTCTTTAATTTACTCTCCCGAATTCCTTGTGGAATGCTCCATTGTCCTAGGTTATTCAGAATGCTTCTTTCAGAGCTTAGCTGAGAATATACTGACCAGGTTTGTCTAAGCATCTTTTCAACACAAGCTAGTTTGCATGTTTTATTTTTGCTATGACTACCAGATGAAATCAATCCTACAGATCTGTTTTAAAAAAATGTCTTGTAATACTGTGTTGACAGACTATTAATTATATTAAAAGATGTCTAAAAACCAATTATATTTTAAAAAGATGTCTTTACCACAGATTTTTAAAGGAAATTTTAAAATTTTATCTCTACTTTATTGCTTGGGCTTTCAATCTGTATTTTTCTAACTTAGATTTTAGGGTGTTATCTCAGGCTTACATTAATGCCTAGCAATATGCTTTTATAAAGCCAGATTCAATTTGGCAAACGTCTCTACAGTTAGAGAAATTTGGAGTTGAACATTTAACATTGATCATGCACTTATATTTAAAATGCAGGAATTCAATAAAATGATCCATTGACAAATACAATGAGTGCCTTTTCTGTAAAGGTTGCACAAAGAAGTGAGTAATTATCTCCAAGGAATTTTCACTCTGGGCTTAATCATAGCATCTGGCACAGCAGAATTTGGTAGAGAGGACAGGACATATGTAAAAAATGTTAACTAGCAATCAAAGATAGCCCATGATAACAGCCTTATGGGTAGGTTGGAAAATCAGTTGTTTAGGAGGTCAGAGGAGACAGGTATCAAGGTCTGAAGCAGCTGGGAAGGAAACATAGATGGCATGAGTCTGTAGGATGGATCCAAAGGGAGGATGTTGTTTGGATAAGTTGAGAGATAAGGAGGTGGACATCTCAAAAAGAGGTACATATAAACGAAATTGTAGAACCTGGAATCCATATAATGTTTTTAAGTTACAGATTAGATTTTTTTCTACAGGAAACTGAGGGGTGTTAGTAAATGTAAGTAGTTTAAACATTGGAAAGATAGGTTGCTATCAGACGATGGAGAGCTCTAAATATCAATTTGATAAGTGTGGCCTTTATTTTATATTCACCAGGGAACCACTGGAGATTTTGAAATGATCTATTTGTTGATCAGCACCTTGGATCCTAAATTTGTCACCAGCTTCAGATTTATCTCCCAAGCCAGTATTTTGGGAAGTTATTATAATTTAAAGCCCAATGATGATCGGTCATTCCCTGGACTCCAACTTCTGTTTCATCTCCAACATACAGAGTAGAGAAGAAATGAACTGCTACATGGAGATTGCTTTCTTCTACTTTATCAAAACAGTGGTGTACCTTCACTTTTTCTTTCTGGGGCATGTGATTCAAGAAGAAGCAGAGTCTTATTACAGAATTGAAACCAAGGCATGTCAGGAGTATACAGATATCTCTCCTCTGAACTTTGAAGGAGATTGTTTGCTGCTAACATAAAAATAAGACTGTTTACAAATCATTAGCTTTTAAAAAAAATGACCTCTACATTGTGAGGCACTCTGCCTGTTGGACAAATACAAAAAGAATCGATTCTTGCATAGCTCTTGACTAAAGAGCTTTAATGAATAACCACCTGCAGAGCTTGTTAGACTTCTGAGTTATATGTATGGTTTATAATTGCAGCCATGTGGCAAATACAACGAGTTGACCATATTAATAGTGAGTTTATCTACACCATCTGCTGTCATATTGACATCTACTTTCTTCAACATAGCATCCTATTTATGTTCTGTTATTTCTTCTTTTCCTTATTCGTTTCAAATCATCCCCACTGATATCCGCACCATTTCATGATATCAGGAAAAAAAAAAAAAGGAGGCTTTCGGTGAAGGAGTGGAGGATGGCAGGGATAAGTGGTCAAAGGACTCAGTAAAGTCATAATTCATGGATCCAGAAAACTGTGTAAAAAGGTGAATCTTCAGGTAAGAAAGCATTTGGAGGAAGCATGAAAGAGAAGTGAGGGTTTAATTTAGGATTAACAAAAGAATCAAAGGAAATGGCGGACAGGAGAGAGGAGAATGAAGACCACATTTGTATAGGGTAATAGCAGAGCAATTCACAGAGATTAAGATGGCATTAATGTGATCCTTAGAAAGATACTTCAAATTTTTGGCAATACATTCCAATAGCAGTAACTCTGTTGTTCAGATAAGTTGAGAGATAAGGAGGTGGACATCTCAACATGGAGATTGCTTTCTCCTACTTTATCAAGACAGTGGTGTACCTTCACTTTTTCTTTAGTAGCCTTCTGAAATCAGGAGCCAACAGGTGAGGTTTCCTTTAACTTTATTCTTGAATTGCAGTCAAGATTAACTTTTTTTTTTTAAGATTTTATTTATTTGACAGAGAGAGACACAGCGAGAGGGGGAACACAAGCAGGGGGAGTGGGAGAGGGAGAAGCAGGCTTCCCGCGGAGCAGGGAGCCCGATGAGGGGCTCGATCCCAGGACCCTGGGATCATGACCTGAGCCGAAGGCAGACGCTTAATGACTGAGCCACCCAGGCGCCCCTAGTCAAGATTAACTTGTATAAGCCCCATTTTTTGATGTTTTAGTTTGTTTCCAAAGCACCGTTCCAGTTCATTTTTTCACTTATCTTCGCAAGGTAGCTGTGAGTTAGCTTCTGAGCAAATCTCCTGGCACCCAACTCTTAGCTAGTTCCATTAGAAAACATTCTACTTTGTGTGTGGAAGGTGAAAAAACATTCTATTAAATGGTTGCTAGATTTTTAGTAACTATAGCTCAAGTTCAGGAAAGGCTTGGAGTTCCAAAGAATAGAAAGATAAAGAAAAGAGCAAATGTATATATTCATTCTAAGTCAACAGAATTAACCTGGGCATTATTCGAGCGTTTGTTCCCTGAAACCATGGATCAATGATGCAGAAATAGACACTCACCTCTGACAAAGAAAAAGCATGGATACTGGCATGGGAGGACATGGTTCCTTTTCTTTCAATCCCAGATCAAATTTAAACCTGTGATTTTGGAGCTTACTCATCAGAGGAGAAATATCATGAGCTATTTGCTCTCTCTGCTGTAACACAGCTCTGGCAAGCCTGGAAGTTGTGTTGAGATCGTCAAATCTATAGTCAAGGACCATCTTTGTGAATCATGAAACCATATGCCACTGGTTGTCTGAATTGGAAAAAAAAAAAAAAAACAAAAACCCAAAACAAAAAAACCCAACTCTACACCAATGAAACCAGTGATGTGCTCAGACGGTGCCAAGGGCCATTTGACCATCTTACACCTTCTCAATCTATGCATTTAAAAAATTTGTTGCTACTGCTTGAACCATGTAAAATACCAGAACTCCTGTAGTGCTAACAAGGAATAAAGATCTTACACCAGATGGTGCCTCTTGTCTCCATCTATCTCTAGCCCAAACAATCTGCCAGAGTTTTGAAGAAAAATACGATGCGATCATGTTGCAAAGTATATGAAGAAACAGTATGAAAAGTAATCTGGCTCAAGCAATGGAATCCAGAAAGAAGGAAATTATTATGACTCTGAGCCTATGGATGAGTGGGTATTGTTATCCCTGAATTTTAGTCCTTAAGACAAATGATATACCCAGGCATAGCTGGAAGGTGAGTGTCTCACTGAAATGTCTCTTTGCATCTCTGCAGCATATTGACATCAGTGAATATGGTTGAAAGTTCAGAAATTCATCTGGATATTTTTCTTATATAACACAAAATGAACAGTTTGACTTTTATAAAACTTGCTAGATGTAAAAGGATAGTGCACAGAAGAACTTTATTTTGTAACAATTTTTTTTTCTATATTGCCTTTACTGAATTTGGTCATCTTAGTGACAAGAACTTCGATACAGTTTTTATGTCCCTTTTGTAAAATATTGTTAAAATTTTCTTTAATAAGCTTGGATGGGATTTTTGTTTGTTGGTTTTTGGTCATTTTTCTGCTTCTCTCTAAGACTTTTGTGGCCACAGTGTTTTCAAGTATCCTCCTGCGCTTCCATACTTTGATGAAGGTATTGGTACCTCTTTGCCATAAAATCTTTGACAATTTTATCTAACACAGGATTCTAAAGTGCTTTATGATTGGAGGATATTTAGTGGGAGAGAAAGAACCTTTTCGTGTATTTTCTAGATGCAACTCATCTGAACAGACAATTGAGTTTTAGGTTGACTTTTGGTGCTTGGACTGGAGTGATATAAATGGTGAGCCTAGAAAATAATGGTGATTTGATAGAATGTAGCTCACTGGTGCTCTCAGAGTGTGGTCTGCACACTGATTTTGATCAACAACTCTGATGAGACAAATACAGAAATGGAGAGCCAGCATTTAGAAACTTCTACAGCAACCTGACATAGCTGGGCCCTCCAAGCATATGATCACTTTTCCAAAAGTTCATTTTATTTTAGTTTACCAAAGTATCAGTCCATGATGGGTTGGAGGAAATAAAAACCATGTTCACTAACTGTGTTCAGACTGTTTACAAGGCATTACTTTAGAGTCCATAATTCCATCATTTTATGTAAGATGCATTGCAATAGAGACAATGGATCCCCTATGAAGAGGAGGTTATAGCAATAATCTAGTTATGCATTAAACATCACAGCTTTAATGATAGCCGTGAAAGGAAAGGAACACAGAACTTACACAGGAGAAGGGATGAGATGTAGTCCTGAATTGAATGGGCCATGTAACAAGGAGATATGTGCAGCCCTAAGCCTGGTATCAGCCTAGATGGTGTTGCTACCAGTTCACATAAGATAGACTTATTGGATAAAGAGCTTCAAAAACACTAGGAATTCTGGCTTTTTAATTTTGAGTTGGTGCTGGCAAAACATCTATTTAGAAATGTGCAGTGAACCAGGAAAGACTGTGGACCTCAACTGAAGAGTTCAATATTAGAAATTTAGAACAGATGGGAAATTCTTCCTGATTGTTGTATTTAGGAAAGGAAGTTCCCCTCTTCACATTTTCTCATGTTTGAGATAACACCAGTGCAACTTTTCTTCTTTTTCCTTTCAAGGTAGAATGTAGTATATGGAAGTGGATGAAGGACATGTGCTCAGAACCCTCTTGCCTTTGCAGGATGTGTTGGCATATTGCAAACATTTGAAAAATGCCAGAGCCACAGGTTAGCCCATCAAAAAAGTAACAAAGCCTACTTAATGTTGATGTATCGAAATGATATTTTAAGTAAAACGTGTTTTTGGTATTTCAGATTTGAATTTCATCAAAGAAATAAAATAAAAAATGAGTAGTGATTAAATCTTCTCAGGTTATCTCCATAAAAACTTTTCTTTTTTTTTCTCCTTTAATTTCTTAATAGGGTTGTAATATATTTTTTTTTTAGTGCTAACAATACTATCATTGCGATTTCTGATTCCTAATTGTACTATTATTAGTGATACTGTTAATTTTATTTTAAACCTTTTGTTAGTTTATAGCATTTTTACGGACTGTGAAAATGATCCATATGGACAACTGTTTATATTGTTGCTTCCATGGAAATCCTATTACAGAGTTATGGCTAAGGGAAAGGGTGGCAACTCATCTAATTCACAACGCGTACACATACCCATAAACACTCACACACAAACAGCCCCCACACACCTATAAACACACATAACTACCAGATGGTCTCTTTTGACTCCTTGGTGCAGGTAGTAAAGAAAATGTTGGGATTCGGGTGCAGATTCATCTCTCTAGGTCTAGGAGCCTCTGGCATTCACCCCAAATACAGTGTGGATTGTTTATTTTTCAGACATATCTCATAGATGTGTTAGCTTCACAGCTGGAAAGAAGCCCTTTTCATTTTATCTTCTATCGTCAAATACCTAACCCATTCCCAATTTAGCCCCGCTGCCAAGGGAGAGGGACAATTCCACTTGCTATGGACTCTGAGGGAATGAGGAGCAGAATGACACATCCCCCTGAGATTTGGGAAGTATGTTGCTTGCTGGGTAAACCCGGCCTTGCATAAATGGCAGAGGCCAAATCAACGTATGCTAAATAATCTCCCCTAGCTCCTTAACGTGTACAAAACATGGAGGCAAAATAATAATTTCTGTTTTATTTTTTCCCTCTTCTTCCTGGACCATCCTTCTAAAACTTCACATTGCCTCTCCTTTTCATGTCTCTGTGTTCTTCCCTCTTTGTGGGCATCATTTGATGGGCAAAGAGTGCCTGCTTACACGTTGCTCGTCATTTAGGCTGTTGCCTCATGTGCAGGGTATTTCAATGTGATTGCACCTCTATTCAGCTACTGACAGAAGTGGCAATGTTGTAGACAGGGATATTTGCTATTGAAACAAACAAAGCGTGTGGTGTTATAGATTTGTATGCAAAACCTTCACAACAAAACTAAGTAGCTATTTACTTTAAATATGCCAATTAACTGTTACTAATGTACAGTGCAATTCTAGGTTAAGGATGATTGATGGTAACACGCAGTGAAATGTTCTTAAACTACAGTCAGGAAATGTAAATGTACAAAATGGAAAGAACCAGCAGCTGACAGCACTAGTTACATGTTTCAAAACAACACTTTCAAATTGTTCCTTTATTGTTCTTTCATCCTTTCTCTATGCTGCACTTCTACAGCCTGGTAGCCAACACTATACTAAGAAAGTTTCAGAAAAGAGAAAACATTTTAGTACAAAGTAAACATCATGGGCTTAATCTCATTTGGTTCACTCAGGCAGAACTCTTAGGAACCACAGTGGGAGTTTTGCTTGACTGAGGAGAATAGTATTGTCTCTTCTAAATGTCTGACATTGAATCTGTTGCTATTACAAAACTAATTAAAAGGAGAGATGACTTCTCCGTTAGTTGCTATGCCCTGTCTCCACAGACACTCACTTCTTCATTTGCTCTAGACCAACACTATCCAAAAGAAATACAAAGAAAGCCACAGGTACTAGCCACATACATATTTTAAAATTTTCTAGAAACTAAACTTAAGAAGTAAAAAGAAACAGATGACATTAATTTTAATAACACTTTATTGAACCCAATATTTCCAAACTACTAGCATTTTAACACAGAATCAATGTAAAGTATGAATAAGGTGTTTTTGCATTCTTTTCTCCATACTGGGTCTTTGAAATTTGGTGTGCATTTGGTGCTTATAGCTTTAGCCAATTCAGAAGAACCACATCGTAAGGTTTTGGTAGCTTTCCTTGGCCAGAGTGTACTGTATGGGATAGCAGAGCTCTGTACATCACCATTTAAGGAGCCAGTCTAGTGTTTGTGATTAAAATGATTACTTTGGACAGTCAGGAAAAGCTGGATATGCATCCCATATCAACACAATGATGCAGTTGATGTTCAATTCTGTCAATCACTGTTAAAGCCTGCCATGTTGTTGGGGGAAAGATTAGTTAAATTTATAAACTCAGTCAGCTGATTGATGATTTTATAAAGCTACCTGGCTGTTAAATGTTATAATTTTTGTGCCAGGGATACCATATAAATATTCTTATAGTGAAATCCCAAAAGATAAAAAGAGAATTACTTAAAAATAAAAATATGTTAAGGGTCTTTTGATATGCATCATTTAAATGCCAGTTGAACATTTTCATGGTGCATTTCTTCACAACAGTAAAAGTTGGGTGTGTATTGTTAGAAAAACAATGAGTGCAGATACTGTTGAGTGAACCCTCTAAGAAGGAAAATTGGATCTACTTAACTCCAGTTAATTATTTATTAACACTAATCATAAACTAAAAAACATAATGCAAACATGATTAGGCAGAAATTGAACCTCAAACAAGGGAGGCAATAACAAAAGAGCTTTTGGGGGGAGGATAATAGATTTTTCCAAAATCAGACAAATTGTATTAATTTAGTGTTTTCTGTATGCAACACACTGGTAAAAGCAAATGACAACAAGAATGACAACACAGTTATGTCATGCATGTTCAGGTTTAGGAAAGACACTTATGTGAGGAGAAACCTCTAAAACAAACCATAATGAAATAAGTGCTATAATTAAGGTAGTTATCAGAAGTACTGAGAAATTCTCTAAGTGTGGTGTCTCTAAAGAATCATGGAGAAATGAGGAAAGGCACCCATTTCCACCCCTCCCCTGCTTTGCTCTGCACCCCTCACCTCCACTGGCTGCATTTCCTAGATTTCTGGGTCAGCTGACTCTCTAGTGGGTTCAGCCTGTGGGAAACCCAGTGGAAAAGTAAAGGGTTGGAGGAAGGGGCAAACCAGGTTATTTTCCTTTGTTTCTCTGTGCCTCAGGGGATATTTCTGGAAATGTCTCAAGTAGTGTCTTCTCTATATAGTTGCAACTCCTGCTCTACATTACTGTCACAGTTCCATCTTCCTCTGGGTGACCCTAACCCCTGGCCCTGGTATCACAGGCTCTTGCTTTTTCTTCTCTAGCCTAGAAGACCTGGTGACTTCCTGCTTTTCTCATCTCTGGGTTGCCTCCCCACTCCTTATTCAGTGAGTCTTTCTGCATCTGTGTAACCAATTCCTTGTATTAAATCCACTCCCTTCCACTGTTTTAAATACTTAGAGACCCACCTTCCCCTAGTTGAATTGTGACTGATACCGAATGAAACAAAATGTGCCACTTGCCAAATGAATTATTAAGCAGATTACATATGTGCACCCAAAAGTAGGCAGTGCTCACTAAGAGCCAATGTGAGTTTCTTAGCAGCAATCATGACCAATTCACTTTGCTTATTTAATTGGTGGTTAAAGAAATACTGGCATTAGTACATGAGCAGTGCCTTTGAAGTGATCTCTCATGATGTCCTTGTGGTTAATAGACACATGTGTGTTGGATGATACAGATTTAGTCAGGTTTATAGGCTGTACTGGAAAATATCTAGAGGGAACCATGGCTGCTTTTCAATATTTGAAGAGGGATTAGATTAAATCTTTGAAACACTAGAGGCTAGAGCCAGGATCAATGTTTGAAGTTCAGGGAATCTGATTTTGGCTTAGTAAAGGGAAGTGCATTCTAAGAATTAGACTTCTTCAGAAATGGAATAGGTGCTCTGTGAGGAAAATGATTTCTGCCCTGGTTGTATCTAGATAGATTTTACCAGATTTTTTTTTTTAAAGGGATCCTTGCATTGAACTTGAAATACATTATTCTTAAAGTCTCTTCCAGTTCTGAAAGCTGAAGAACTTATGGATATGGTCATCCATGCTTGATATTAGCATGACTCCCAATGCAATTTTGTCATTTGATGAGACTTCAGAAGGAGCCCCAGAACTTGCACTCCCTCTGGCCAATCATTGTTAATGTAAATGGTCCTTATCCTGGTGAAAAACAATTAATCAAATTTCCTGGTTTATCGAAGCAAAA
Source organism: Leptonychotes weddellii (assembly GCF_054177405.1). Classification (NCBI taxonomy): domain Eukaryota; kingdom Metazoa; phylum Chordata; class Mammalia; order Carnivora; family Phocidae; genus Leptonychotes; species Leptonychotes weddellii. The sequence continues at coordinate 79,590,526 of NC_138375.1, read as the reverse complement.
ATATATAGTTTTTTAGTTTAGGGATAAAATGTTTTTCTCTCATTTTGAGAAAATCAACATGTAAAGGAAGGGGCACAAAGTATGCACAAATACTACATAAACATCAATGGATGTATTTAAAATATAAAGATATGCATACAAGAAATTTTGAATGTTTTAGTGAGGAATGACATCAGTCTTGTGTGGGTTAGTTGTCAGGACAAAACTTGACTTCATAAGGAAGTTTTTGTAGAAGATGAAAATTTTAGCAGGTATTTTTATCACCAGCTATGACAGAAAACAGTTGAACTTCAGCTACAATCAATCAGTCAATCAATCAATCATTCAGTCATTCAACAACTTTTCATCAAACACCTGCTATATGTTTAGCATCAGAGATAGCCAAGAGCAAAGTTTTTAAGCAGGGGGAGTTGTTTTCTTGTCTCTTTTACTCTGCCCTTGCCCACTGCATGATGTCAAGCATTTGAAAGATTTCCAATGACCTCTAGGTCTCTGAGAAAATATTTTGCAATAAGACACAAAATATATCCTAAGTAACATTACTTGTTGAATAGAGATATGGATGAGTGAACACATGAGTTCACTTCTATTAAGAGGATTTTATTCACTTGTTTTTGATGAACATCTTTTGAGTACCTGTTATAAACAAAGCACTGAATGAATTACATATTGTTCCCACTTTCAAAAGTTTCCAGGGTCATGATGATAAACCCATACACAGAGCTCACTGTAATACAACATAAGTGCTGTGCTGTGGTAACACAGAGGGCATGATTAATTTATTATTTCTGCTGCAATGGGGGTTGGGCAAGAGGAAGGAGCTGATGTGGGAGAAGCTTCATAAAAGGGACAACATATAAACTGAGACTAAGAAAAAAAAATACCTCTTTCTGCAGAGAGGAGTAAGGGGAAGAATCCTATAAGCAGCAAAAAGTGGAGGCTTAAAGTTATTTGCTTTTTAACAGCTCTTAGGTTTTCACTGGCATTAACCAGGGGTCAAAGCACCATTGTGGGAATTTAAGGAGATATTGTCTCTAATAGACTCTTCATGGAAAGCTCTTATTCTTTAGTGTAGGGCCAGCCGGGTCCATTATTCTGCTACATGCTAATATATTATATTAATAGTGCCTAATAATCACTCTTAGTGGCCTGATAAATTCAAAGAATAATGCACATTGAATTTTTCAGGTTTGAACAAAGATTTTCAATTGAAGCGGTAGGCATTAATTCTTCCTTTCAAAACCAACATCTGCTAGCTCGTTTTTCAGCAAGCAAGGTATTCACTTTGTAGAAGTAAACTCATCTACAGCATGACACACAATAATATTAATGTACTACTAACAAGATTTTTTCTTTAAAAACATGTATTTATAACATTATGGTCTCCTAACATTCTGATCTTTTAGCACCTTCCAACTCTTATGGTGGCTGACAAAGCAAGGGCACCTCCCTCATCTCTAGATTTGCCTTTCCTCTTTTGGGTAGAAGCATTGAAAAGAACAACTTTCAGGCCAAAAGAAACAAGGTCAAGAGGCTGGATACTCAGTAGATTTGCTACCAAAAAAATCTACTTGGCGGATTAAACTGCAGGAGCTATATAGCCTGAAGAAATTCTGTAATAAACCGGAAACAAATCACTAAAAGGAAACACTGAGAAAAAGATTAGTTTCAGCTAGGAAGGTGTTTTAGTCAGAATTTTCCTAGGATTATGAAATTTGCAGTTAATTTACAACAAGTTTTAATTTAGCTCTTAATTTTACTAGTCAAAATCTTGTTCTACTTTGGATCTACTGATTTTTTCATTCCAGAGTGAATGCCACTTTTAAGGGGTGGTTTATAAACCAATAATTTAATCCACATTCTGCTAAAACTTTTAGTATAAGTGCTTTACTCAGAAGTATTTTTTCTTTCTTAAAAAATCTGATTTTAATTGCCAAACTCATTTTTAAAAGTCAATTCAATGAAAAAAATTCTATGGTTTCCATTGTTGTTGTTTTTTTTTTTCTTTCTTAAACCCAAGGGAAAATGTGGATGAACAACAACAAAAAAGTACGCATGTAGAGTCTTCTTTAATGTCTCATTTTGGTGATGTATGAAATCAAAACCAAATTGTTTGAACCAGTGAGAAGGCTTAGTTGAATTATCCAGAGTGCTTGTGTTTTGCCATTGTTTCTTGTGATGATTTTATTTTGTTCTCTTGTATGAACCACCATATTAACGTATGCTAAGTAAGGGACAATTTTTAAATGTACACGTTTTGGTTACTAAATCTGCCTCTACTTTAGTTTGTGTCAAAAATTATTCTGGAGTTTCTAGTAAGAATGCTTAAGACAAGATGAGTAGAAGAAGCAACTAAAAGAGACCTAAATGAGATGAACAGGAGTTTATTTAGTAAATAAAGGCCGTCTTTTATGATTCTGCTCTTTAGGGGAGAATGTAATATTTTCTCATTTGAATACCTTATGATGAAAAAGTATTTGGACAATTTAATCAAACCCAACAAAGAACCTGAGTCACTTATCTGCATATTAAGTGTGTATATTATACTGCAGTCAAATGGATTGGCTTCTAGAATTAACTGAAGTCATCTGTCATATGGTCACTACCAGTAAATGATCAGAAGAAATGGAATGGTTCAGATTCATTCACTGTAGAGTGTTTTTAAGGAGAGATTTCTTTCCAACATTGTATTACTTAACACCTTTTTAGTCATAATAACAGTGATCCATGTCAAACTAGCTTAATTAAAACATAAAAATTTATCGGAAGGATACTTCACATAACACAAGGTCAGAAAATACAAAACTGGGGCTCAAGATAGGTTGTAATTTGGAGTCCAGATGGTAGTTCTTGCTCTCTCTCTCTCTCCCATTCTCTCTCCTAAAGGCCTGATTCTCTGGTTCTAGGTGCACCTCTGTTTCAGTCTTCTCTCTGCCTCTCCGGTCCCATGGCTCCCAAATTTACATGTCCTGTTTAGCAAGGTGGTCTTCAGAACAGATTTTCAGGGAAGAAAATCAATCAGATTGACTTTGGTTTAGGATAGGTGTTGACCCCTAGTTACATAGAAGATGGTGTCTCATGTACAAATATAGTTGCCAGGTTTCCATCTCCAAGGGAAGTTGGGGAATGTTGATTTCTACAAGAGGAGACATAATAAGTGGTGGACCTCTCAAAGGTAACCCATTAAAAATATAATGAATTGAATTCTCTTAAAGGCACACACACACACAGATATAGCCTATAGTTTTCCTATAAGTATAATGTACTCACTGAAACTTTATAGTGTAAGACATTTTAAAATATTTTGGCAGCAATAAATTTTGGGAAATTTAGTATGGAGAGGTAACATATATTGGGGAAAGAAGAAAAATCTGGGGGAGTGACAGATTTGGGTTCAATTTTTGGTCCCTCCATGTAGTAAGGGAGCTGTAGGTAATTACTCCACCTTCACCATCACAGTTTGCATGCCTATGAATTGGGGAGAACGATACCTACCTCACAGGAGTTCTGGTAATTAACAGTGTGTACGTGCAATGGCAAGAACGGTGGGTAATCTGTGCCAAAAGTCAATAAATGGAGCTGTCCTTACTATCCTTATATTTAGTGTGATTTGCAGTCATATCATAACAGCTTAATGTCAAATGAAGTACATATATGTTGTTGGTTCAAAGGAGGCTACTTTGGAGCAGCCCCTGAAAAACTTGAAAATAGGGAATTGAATATATTTTTCTTAAGATTAAAATATAAAAGCAACTCAGAATGAAACAGAGGGAGGTAAGTAAAGTCATTTTAAAGTACTCTCCCAGATTGTCTTTATTACTCCTTCCA
>NC_138375.1:79553224-79586198 GCF_054177405.1 Leptonychotes weddellii | reverse complement strand
GATTGAACAATGCCAGGCGCAAGACATACAGCGCTGCTCCAGTACCTCCTGCCCCAATAAATACGAAGAGGGGGATCAAGCTCGGATGCTTCTTGGCCTGACCCACGATCTGGCGTAACATGGTTGCTGCAGAGGCCTCCGGTCAAGAAGAAAAAAACCAAACGCGCAAGGCCCAGCACTAAGTAATCCCTACACCGAGGATGAACGGACGTCCCCATACCAAGTATATTTCTAACCACAATGATATAAAACTAAGGTCAACAATAAAAGAGTTGGAAGATCTGCAATGTAAATATTAAATATTTAATGTAAATGTTAAACAACACTCTACTGCACAAGCAGTGGGCCAAATAAGAAAGCAAACGGCAAATTAAAATATGTCTCTATGGCCATACCGCCCTGAACGTGCCCAATCTCATCTGAAATGGTTTTTAATTCAGAGCTTCATACACAGTGGTCCCTCAACAAATTAACAAGTAAATACATTTGCAGTGTTAGTGATTATAATCAATGTCTTCCTTTTCCCTCTGCCTTATGATCCAGGAGGCCTTCTAAGAGACGTCCTTGAAATGAGATCTGGTGTCAGCCTTGTGTCTTTCCTTCTGGCATAAGTGCCATGATATACCTTATACATGTAGTCATCTGTCACAAGATGGAGAGACAGCCCATCCTATAATCTGTCACCAAAGGGCCAGAGCTGCTGGTCAAAATTATGAAGAAGGCAAGATTTATTTTGAGTATCTTCTAACACTTCTGCTCAAGGTTGTTGACTCCCTCTAGGTGGCCACTGCTTTACCAGGGTAAAACCTTACTGTGTTTACCAAAATACTCACCAATTAGGAATGCACCTCATCCAAAATTTTCCTTACCTGTCCTTTGTCAAAATTTACCTGTACTATATTTCAAATGCCCTCTTATCTTGCTGTCTGCTAGGTGACAGTGCTCAGGAATGGATGAATGAAATAAATGAATCTTTGTTAATGTAAGAACTAGCCAATACGCTATCCTTCTCAAGAATCAAAATGCCTTAACTCTACTCCACATTATATGTCAAAAAGAAAATGAAAACAGCAATGGGATAACACACACACCTACTAGAATGGCCAAAATCCAGAACATTGACAACACCAAATGCTGGTGAGAATGTGGAGCAATAGGAACTCTCATTCATTGTTGGTGGGAAAGTAAAATGGTATAGTCACTTAGGAAGACAAGTTGTCAGTTTCTTACAAAACTAAACATACTCTCACCATATGATCCAGCAGTTGTGCTGCTTGGTAATTACCCAAAAGAGTTAAAAACTTACATCCATACAAAAACCTGCCCATGGAGGCTGGAAGCAACCAAGGTGTCCTTGAGGAGGTAAATAAACTGTGGTTCATCCAGACAATAAAATATTATTCAGCTCTAAAAAGAAATGAGCTGCCAATGTCATTCCAATGGAGGAAAATCAAATGCATATTACTAATGAAAGAAGGCATTCTGAAAAGCTATATACTATATGACTCAAATTCTGTGACATTCTGGAAAAGGTAAAACTATGGAGACAGTAAAAAAGATCAGTGGTTGCCAGGGGCTGGTAGGAGGGAATAGGGAGAGCACAGAAGAGTTTTAGGGCATTGAGACTACTCTGTATGATACTATAATGGTGGATATAAGTCATTATACATTTGTCCAAACCCACAGAATGTAGAGCTCCAAGAGTGAATCCTAACGTAAGTTTTGGACTTTGGGTGATTATAATGTGTCAGTGTAGGTTCATCAATTGTATTAAATGTGCCACTCTGGTGGGGGGTTTGATAATGGGGGAGGCTGTGCAAGTGTGGGGATAAGGGGTGTACAGGAAATCTTTGTACCCTCTGTTCCACATTGCTGAGAACCCGCAACTGCTCTAAAAAATGAAATCTATTAAAAAATGCTCTCAGTTTAAAGGCTCTTTAGAAGTCATGCTAAGTATATCAGTTTGTTCTTAAAATCTCTTAAATGTATTCCTTCTTTTCTGTTTGCATGGTTGCTGTCCTGATTTTGGCAAAAGCTTCCAAATTGTTTGTTTGCTTTTTTTTTTTTTTTTGACTTCTCTCTCAGCAGCCCATCCTATAACCTGTTGCCAAATTAATCTTCTAAAACATCTCTTTTATCATGTCACTCTTTGGCTGAAATTGCCCTCCTTGACCTCCAATGTTTACATTGCCTGGATGGCAGACATAAACATGTAAGCCACCTTTTTTCCTTCTTCATGGAAGACATTAATAATCAATCATGCTTTGTTGCTCTAAGAGCCATTGGCCTCAGAATTCTCAACACAGAGTTCTAATGAACCACTGTTAATTGCTAAGAGATAGTTTTGACGAAACTTCTTTGTCACACTTGGACTACAACAAGAAATCCAGAGTGAAAAGCCCACACCCAGTGAAATCAATGTGAGCTGATTCCACTCTATCTTTCAGTGGATGAAGGTTTGAAATATTTCTGCTCTGCTTTAACAAAATTCAGAACCTAACTGCTAAACATGCTCCATTCTGTCCAGACTCTGGGCCACTGTTTCTGAGCTTATAACATGACCAAGGAAATGCAGCTAGTATGTAGCAGCGCTAAGATTTCTACCTGGCTATGTGCTGTCTAACCATGGGACCTCTGTACTTTATCACCACAAGTACAGCCTTCTGCCTGGAGATGCTCTCCTTCTTCCAATACTGATTCGATGACTGCTTTTAGAATTTCAGTAAGTAACATAAAATATTGAAGGAAAGTGATAAATGTCAGGATGCTTCAAAGGAAGAAATGTGATTGGTTTGTCATAAGTTATCAGATGATACTCAGAGATTGGATTGGTATTTTATCAGTAGAAATATGAAGTAATCACAACTGACTGTAGGGGTATAGTAGAGAAGGGAAGAGAGAATCTTGGAGGATACAGTATGGTAGTTCTGAGGAAAATAAGGGGCAAGAGCTCATAACCTAGAATAGTCTATCACAGAGGAAAAAAGGAAAAAGGAAAGATGGGTAGGCTGTTTTAAGTGAGAACATGCTAAAGAGAGGGCATAATGAGAAAATGGGTGATGTGAAATGACCTTCTCAGCTTAACTAAAAATAATATAGTTCATCCCACACATCTCCAACACTAATAAAACTGCTGTTCCCTAAACTGTGTTTGCTGAATGGCAGTGGCTAAGAACCCAGAGCGAGGTGGGGAAAGACTGGAAGCCATGAGCATTCCCTTTGGTGGGAGAGATCCTTTCAGTTTTAATCCTTAGACATTTGAACTTAAATTTTTAGGCATTTGCATTTATGAGAGAAACTTGAGATGAACCAGCAGTTGTCAAATGAATGAGGGCTGGCTTGAACCTCCTAGTTTCATCTTATACCACAAACCCTCAGAAGTCTTCCCATATAGGCTTGGTCCTTGAAACAGATCTTACTGGGGAGGAAAAGGTGAGGACATGCTTCTGCTTCTTCGTGCCCCATAGTTTTAATTAGCCTCAAGTGAATTTCCTTAGAAGTCAATGGAGGCTCCATGTCCCAGTAGGGACAAGGGAAGTGTGTGAAACAAGATGAGAGGTGGGACCATTATTCCCAGAACTCTTCTGACTTCTTTTTAGACCCTGGTCAAGGATAGAGCTGTTTGTTGCAATAAAATATCCAGTAGCAGGAAGTTGAAAAGGAGGTTATACTAAAAAAAGACCCCCCCCCAAACAAAACAAAACAGAACAAAAACCCATACTAATTTTAGCTCCGTTCAAAACCTAGGGGGAAAAAAATCAATGTTTACAAAATTAAGATTAATGGGCTGCCAAAATTCAACTCATTAGTTAGCAACAATGTAGTGATGAAGTTTGTGCTGTTTGGATTTAAAGAAAATTAAAACTATATCATTGGGAATGCCTGTTCCCTTGCATTTGGCTTAATGATTATGGACTTTTCTACTGAAAGTTCTGGTAGCCAAGGAGTGAGTCTAAAAATTCCTTCCTAAGAGTTTACTCACTCCACTTGACATGGAGGGGGTCTTGTCAGGATATGTTGAGTGCTGACGATCATGGTTATTACAGCTTAAAAGCTTTTGCAGATATTGATCTAGACATTAGAATGACCCTCCTTGTGTAGATAAAATACTCCCAGAGACTTGAAGGAAGTATACCAGGAAAAGGTAAACACTGAGACTTCTTTTCTTTTTGACAAAGAGGGAACTCTTTTCCTCCTTCCAGGAAATGATGTGTTGAGCTGACAGCTCTGGAAGCCCATAGGGTGGGTGGACTGGTTGGGTGTGCCTGTGTATAAAGGTCTTGCCTTATACAATATCTCTGTGCTGGAAATGGGCATATGGCAGGCTGGCTGGGGGGGGTGTGGGGATGCTGATAATTGGAGAACATAATGAGAGGACTGAGCCTGTTTATAATGCTAAGCTGAGATAACACAGGCAGAAATTCCTAGCTCAATATCTGGCACAAAATAAGGAGTAAAAATGTTCATTCGGTGTTTCTATTGTTGTAGTTACGTTTATTTATTTTTGTTCAACTTTTAGAGTTGCTTTTTTGCTTCATCAGGGAATCTGAATTTAACCTTCTGACTGGTGATCAATGCATCAGAAAAAATGATATTTTATTTCATGTAGGTCTTATAACTAGCATTGGCATGCAAGAGCTCTCTGATTTCAGAAAAGAGTGGTAAACGTTTGTCTTTGAAAATTCTCTTAGAGTTCTATGAAATGTAAATCTGGGTTTCCTTGAGTCTGATTCCTCTGTCTGATATTTGGACAGAAGTTAGCAGTTATAGCAGTTGGTCTTCAAAGGAGCAAATGGGAGAGTACATTTTGTCATAGAATTTTTATAGATGGAAGGGGCCTTTAGAATCCTCTGGCTTAATAATGTTCACGTGAAGAAACTGTTTTCTCCAAAGTCACAAAACTAGTTAATAGCAGAGAAGGGATTAGAAGCCAGCTCCTTTGATTTCTGGGCCAATATTCCTTTTCCTTAATAGAAAATTAGAGATTTTTTATTTCTTGTCTAAGTCTTCTGAATAGCCTTTTCAGGCTATGTAAACTGTGAGCTGGATAAAACCTAAGTTTTCCTGAAGGGACACCTGTCCTTACAAGGTGGTGGGAGAGAGGTCAGTAGGATTGTGTTTTTATTGCAGTCTTTCCGGGCCCATTTGCCCACTGTCACAGGCTAGCCTAGAAGGATGGACAGGATTAACGGATCTATAGTTGGTCCCTCCCTGGGCCGTCATAAAACCGCAGGTGCAGTTTTCCTTTTACTGCAGACTACCAAGAGACTGCTTCAAGTGAAAACACATTCTCTTGAGTAGTTAGGAAAGATGGAGAGGGCAGCTTAAGATTCCAGGGAGCAGAATGAGAGTTCTCTGAGTGGAATCTGGCAAGACTGCTGTCTTTGCCCATCCTCAGTCTGCCCACGCTTCTGAGAATGCTAAATGCAGGATGCAAAAGAAAGACTATTCCCTACACTTATCCCCCAGTGTATGTTCACACACGTTAGGGAGGAGAGAGTGATGCTGGTCTCATGAAGTTTCTATATCTTAAGTAGAGATTGGAGGGTTTAGATGGGAGAGAGTGAAGAACACATTAATGGAATAGGGGAAGAGAATAAATAAGAACTAGAGCTAAAAATAATTTCAGGTTTTTAATCATGATATAGCTGATTAATTTAAAAGAAGTTAAAAGTGCAGATAAGATCCTGGGTAGCTACATTATCACAGAATCTTTGAGACCACAGTTTCCAGTCACTAGATGTTACCAGAAGAGTTAATTAGCCCAAACTCTGGCTGCTAGTTCTTTAGCTGTCTTCAACTTGAAGTTTTTTTTTTTTTTTAAATAAGTTTTAAAGCTAATTAGGATACACCTGGGATTCATGGCTAAAGCCAGTAGAGTTTCCCCTGGGGGTTACTTTTTATATACAAAATTTTAAAAAAGGAAAAATGTCAGATGAAAAACATAATCTTTAGATTCACACACAAAAAATGGCATAACCATTTCAACTCAGCAGACCACAAGACCAAACAAGCTTTGGCTAGAATTGAATGCTGTGTGCTTCTGTTCAGAGAAGAGGATGCTTCCCAGATGTGTCTGGGGTCTACCTGCCTCACTCTTATTTATCATTAGCTCTAACACAGGATGTGGTGCCGCTGGCTGGTAATCTGGAAATGGCCTGTTTATTTTTACAGATCTGTAGAAGAGACTCAATAGCTGTAAAGGATGGAAAGGTGCAAAGCAGCTTGGAACTCACAACAAAAGGAAACCAGGACAAAAAATTTAGATAAAACAACTTGTGACCATGGGATCTGCTCCTTGTGTCTACTGAACAGAGGTGCCAAATGGATTTCTAGTTTCAAAGAAAAGCCAGTTCTTCCTCCCCACCTTGCAGCACATGATTGTTGAACATCCACTTTTTTTTTTTTTTTTAAGTTCAGGGAACCTTAGTATTCTTCCCAATGTTAGGATTGGTTCCTTTATGAGTTTCATAAAGAAGAGAAACTTCCCCCAGAGCTGCATAGGCTGGTGGTTCTCTGTATTTACCTGGTCTTTCTGGATAACGTCCCTTATATTAAAGCCCCATAACAGGCTGGAGAAAGAGGTTTCTGCAAATGCTCAGTGGGGACAGTGTTACTGCTCAGTTCCTGCTTCTGTTGAAAAGTTACCGTGCAGGTGACAATCTTCTGTTCTCTCTCCTGAGAAGAGATATGCCTGAGGTGAGTCTAGGCCCTCCATGGGACTTCCTTTCTGCTCTCTCTCAGATGCAGAAGCTGATTTCCAGTTGAATACTCTTGAACACTAAAACTTGCACACTGTCAATTAGTACTTTCATCTAACAGAGTCAGTGGCTGAGGAAATTTGGGAGAAATGCTTTATGTTTGTCCTATATTCAGGAAATGAACAAACAAATAAGCTCCAGTGCCCACCACCTAGAGAAACATAAAATGAAGAATACCGATGGGCATAGAGAACTAAGAATTGGGGCTTGTGAGTGAAAGAATAAGAACTTGGGTCTCTTCTAGTTTCATGATCTTTCCACACCCCACAAGGTACCACGTGGCCTCCCATGTTGCTATGCGGGAGTCAGGAAGGAAAAGCCTAGGCAATGTGGGACGGTGGTGTCCTGTTGAAAGCTTTGCCTTGTGTAAGCACATGCGGCTCATATATAGTTGACTTTCTCCAAGGGAGAGTTTGGGGAAGCCAGGGTGTATTTATCAGCTCTGTCTTTTCCTCCCTTGCCTTCCTGTCCCCAGAACCAGGGTATGTGGTTGCTCCCTGGCACAGGAAATGCTTGGATATGGGGGACCACCCAGGCTGCACGCCCGTGACCACTGCAGAAGTCAGCACAGCAGCGGCAGGGAGAATGGGCTGGCTTTGAAGTTCAGGGATGGGAGGACCAGGGCTATTTCTGGGTTGGCCTGAGGTAGCTCACACTTTGTGTAACCCTGACCCCCGGTATCTGCAAACAGGGAGACACCATACTACATTGATTGCATCAAAAGAAATTAAAAAACTGCAAGTCAAAAAATAATCTTTCATGTGGGTGTGTAGCAGTTCTGCTGTTGGTGGAGGTGATGATGGTGGCAGAGGGTAGGGAGTTAGTCATCGATCGCGTGTTTGTGAACATTAGACCTCTGTACCATCTGAAGGTGAGCAGTGTATGTCCCAATCTGACACCTCAGAAATGCTGGCCAGTCTTCACATGATGCAGCAATGTGAAGCTTTCTACATTTCCAAAAGTGAGTCAGGACATCTGCCTCAAAGTGTAGCTAAAGGACACTGTGTGGACCTGCGGCAATTTTAATGTAATTGACAGAATCAAGTTCCCACCATTTGCTAAGCCTGTGACCTTGGGAAAATCCTAACTTCCCTGCCTCAATTCCCTATCTGTAAAATGGAGCTAATGCTACCTACGTCAGCAGGTTCTTGTGAGGATTAAATGACATATTGCGTGTAAAGTCCTAAACATGATGACTAGCTTGTACAACTAATCAAGAAATGCTGATTCTTATTACTAGTTAGGCAGGTGGCTTTATTATTATATGAAGCTTTTTGTGAGAGTGGCTCTTAATATGTGGAAGTCATTGGAAGTCCAGCCAAGCTTGAGACCGACCAAAGGGATATGGTTTGGCTCCATTATCTAAGCTTTGAGCCAAGCCGTCAAAAAGGATTGAACACATATTAGAAGAAAAAATATATTAAGTGATGAGTGGGTGTGACTGAGACCATAAAGAATCAATGCCACAATATTATTATTGGTTTGGCTCTTCATCATCTATAAACATTGAGCCGGTTTGAGTGGTTTGGTTTCAGACTCATTGACAGATTTTTCATTTTACTTTTAAAATCTTGAGCATATTAGGGAAAGGATTTATACATTTTTGTGCTCTATTTTAAAATGTCACTATGCATGGCTCATGCATACATCTCTATCTTTGTCTTGTACTTTGTAAAGCATCTCCAGGTTTTTAACCTAATAAGCATTGTGCTTTTCAGCTCAGATTCAGTTTGAGATTGAATTAGATGACAAATAATGAAGTGGTTTGATTTATCACATTGTATCAGGAACTTAGAGAGTGGAAGATTTGCCCCCATTCTTCTTTCTGTTTCCAGGATCTGTGCTCCCTGAGGTTAGTGGTGACCATGAGCAAAGATGTCTTCTGTCCTCATTTGGGTTAAGACACATGATATTCCCATGAAGGAAATCCCAAGACATTCCTTTGGGAAGAAGCATTGTGTTTGTGTTACTTAGAACTTGAACCTATTTTAGGGCTGTGCCTGTCTTCTTTGGGGCCAATAAGTCAGAAGCCAGTTAGGAAAAAGAGAAGTAACAATGATCTAGACCTTGTAGGAAACTGAGGCAGTACCTCTGATCAATAATGCAGTCTAACAGGGTGGAGAGGGAAAAGAAAATGAAGGCCTAGTAGCACATTGAGAAATTTTGGAGGAAAAAAAGATATATGAATATTTCCCTAGAATATTTACTTTTCTTTTTAATGCCTTTAGTCAATTTTCTCCAGTTTTTACTCCTTATCCTTTGCTATCCAGAGGGTTTATACTTTACGTCTGTGAATTGATTTTTTTAAAGATTTTATTTATTTATTTGAGAGAGAGAATGAGATAGAGAGAGCATGAGAGGGGGGAGGGTCAGAGGGAGAAGCAGACTCCCCGCTGAGGAGGGAGCCTGATGCGGGACTCGATCCCGGGACTCCAGGATCATGACCTGAGCCGAAGGCAGTCGCTTAACCAACTGAGCCACCCAGGCGCCCGTGAATTGATTTTTGTAAGGGCAGCATCTATTTATATTTGTGTTTGTTTAGTGCCAAAGTTCATTACCTGGTATTTACTGAACTTTGTAATAACTGGGTATGAGAACTTTTTGACTAATTACAAATAAGTACTCTCTGAGTTATTGTGGGAGTTTGTTCATACCCTGCTCCTCAGTCCTTGAATTCTGAACAGATTAAAACAACTTAGGTGTTCACAATTCTTTGTTTCCTCAACTCATGCTTCTCAACATGCTTTAAAATCATTCTTTACAAGCATAAAGCTTATCTAGCCATCTTTTTCCTTTCGTAAGATTTACAGTTTTCTTCTAATCTTTTTTAAATTTTATTTTTAGAGGTGATTTAACATATAAGATAACTTGTAAGCATCAGGCCAACTCATTTGTCTTGTTTCAGTTCAGAAAAATGCTAGCACCAAGTTCTCTTGCTGCCAAAGCATAGATTTCATGCTGTTCATAGTCGTTCCTACCAAGGGGACAATATGCACTCAATTGCCAACACTCCATTGGGACTCTGACAAAGGAATTTTATTATGCCCACTTTCAGTTGGATGCAGTGAAACCCTTGCCAGGGGCACAGCAGTGGCTACTGCTCGTGCCCCAGAATTGCTGTGTGGTCAGGTCAGGGCTTTTTTCTTAATACTCTCTGGGTCAGACTTTCTTGTGGGTTTGTGTGTGGGAGGCAAGGCGGACACTGTGTGTCAAGGACAGGCCCTCTGCCTCTCATGTAGGGAAATTACTACCACATGAAGGTAGGGCAGGAAGCCAGGGGCTGTCCCAAAGCCTTCGCCTTTGGATAATTTGCCTCCTCTCCTGTGAACAAGAGCACTTATGCTGGGGCTAGAGAATTGTGTTCCTGGAACATGAGCTCCCTACTGCCAGCCTCTCACAAGTTGAAAGCCAAGCATCTTTGGATGCCACATTGTCATGTATTGTTACCAGACTGCCTAAAGGACTTCAACCATTGAAAAGGTCACCTAAATTAGCTGTGTGTTTAAGGTGACCAATCTAAGTTAGGAGTAACTGTTTCCATCAAATCTAATCATCCCTTCTTGGGGACACAGAATCATCTTAGGAGGAACTGTAGCTAATACTACAAATTCAGTGTGAATTGAAAAGAACTCAGAAGTGGCTGTGAGTGTCCTTCAAAGGATGGTAAAGGTATAAATTCATGTCAAAAATACCCCATGCATGTTGTGAAGACTGACCACATCAGAGATCTTTGATTCCACTTTCAAACTCACCAACTATTTATATATGAAAATAATCACCCCATTGGTTGAAAATCACAACTTTTAGTTTGGGAATTTAAGAGTCATCTGATGAGAGTGAAAAGAATCTCTTTAGAAAAGAAATCAGGGAAGGTGTCTGGGTGGCTCAGTTGGTTAAGCATCTGAGTCTTGATTTTGGCTCAGGTTATGATCTCAGGGTTGTGGGATTGAGCGCATCAGACTCTGGCTGGGGGGGGGGGGAGTCTGCTTGAGATTCTCTTCCTCTCCCTTTGCCCCTCCCCCCACTAGTGTGCGCTCTCTTTCTCTCTCTCAAATAAATAAATCTTAAAAAAAAAAAAAAGAAAAGAAATCAGGCAGTTTTCATTGTCTTTGTGACCAATGCTTCCATCCTTAGGTGATTTGATTTTAAAAAGATAAAGGAGCAACAATAATCAGAAAGACTGCATTACTAGAAGCATCTTGAAATTAAGAGGGAGCTATGTAGGGGATTTCTGCTGCTACTAGAAAATAATTTCCTCTGCCTTTGCATTATTCATCTCATGTAAATTTTGATAAAGTTCATCACTGTGATTATTATTTCATTTACCACATTTTATATGTTTATAGCACAATTTCCACAGTAGGATCTTTTTTCTTTCCAGAAATGTGTGTATTCTGGATGGCAAAAGGAACCTTTTTAGAAGCAGGTACTTGACACACATCACCCTATTTCACTGCATTCAGAACTTACTGCAATATGACCATCTCTACCATGAGTTCTAGACGTGGGCTTTTTAGGCCATAATATTTATGCACCATGTACGTATGCACCTACAACAGTTACACATACTGCAAACACCAGCTAGTATACAGTTGATTTAATATGCTCACAACTACCCTGTGAGATGGGAATATGAATCCTAAATTTTGTGACTGAGATTCTTGGGTTCATTGACTTCCTCAAATTTACACAACTGCTAGAATGGAAGGGCCAGGATTCCAAACCAGGGTTTTCTGATGGGAGAATCCGTGTTATTTTTACAATCACATTCAATGCAGGGAATTCAGCCTCCTTGAAAGAAATCCTGGACTTAGAAGTGACCAAAATGAGGATAAGCCTAGTTAGGAGGACTTTGTGTGACAGTATCCTGAAACTCCTCTGTGAGCCCCCTTGGAATTCTCCTGACTGGATTGGTTTTATAGATTCATTCAACTTCAGCATTGGGAAGAGGCTTAAAGGTCATCCAGCCCAACTCCCAGGAGGCCTGTACTGGATGCTGTCTAGGTTCTCTTGAGGCAGGCAGTCCATTCTTTCTCGGGACAGCACAAATTCATAGGAAGTTCTTTATATTCAGCCAGAAGAAGCTACAGAATAAGCCTAATCCATCTTCTGCATAACAGTCCTTCAGATATTTGAAGGGAATTCCAAATTCCCTCTATTTTTTTTTCTAAGCAGTCCCAGTGCTTCCAACTGCACTGTGTAGAATATGGTTGTATTTCTTTTTTGACCCTATATTCTCTTCCCTGAGTACTGTGCAGTCTTTTAAGGTAGCATTAAGAACTAGAGCACAATGCATCAGGACTGATTTAACCAGTGCAGACTGGATTAGGACTGTCATCTAGGAATTTTACATTTGCCAGCCACACAAAGTGTTGCGATTTAATTCTAACTGAGCATCCTTCACAATATCCCCTTATCCCAAGAGATGTGGGTCTCAGTATCTGTCCAAACTCAAGAATTCTGAAATCTTGCCATAGATTTAGGAAAGAACCCTTAGAAAAGTGAGTCAAAGTGCACATATTTGTTTTCAAGAAAACAGGCAAGGAGATGGAGAGGCAATCTTTAGCATAGTAGGTATTTGTCACGTACTCTGACTCTCTAAACTTATGCCTGAGTCTTAATGGGGATAAGGTGTGGAGTGACAGGTCAGAAGTAAATGAATAGAAATTGTATTTTCTCTAATGTCTAAGAGATACTAAGAGAAGGCAGTGCTTCTTCTAACTGGCTGTGATTCCAATGTAAGGGTCAGTGATTTTGCTCATCTGTTAGTTCTTACAGTACCCTGAGACATAATTCACCATGGCCAGAATGGATTTGCTGTACATAGGAGTCATCCTTCTAACCTGCCATGTCCATAGGTATGTGAGGAACTAGGATGAAACTGAGAGAATTATATCCTGCTGATTCATACTCAGAAGGTGGGGAATATATTATTTGTGTCTTTTAGTGCGCATGTGTGGTTATTATAGGCACACAATGAATCTTCCGTTTCTTTTGTGAATATGTAAGATGATATAGAATGATTTTCAAAAGTATAAATTGAATACACAAATAGTATATTATGTTCCATTTCAATTGGTAGAATAGGTATAAAATTTGTATGAAAATATAATCAGATATTTGTTGCTTTCAGTTTAGATACTCCTAATAGACAGCTATAGGATATTCAGCACTCTCTGAATCAGATTTGAATTAGTAGACCTAGTTTGTAAAACCCCCTGTTCCATGTTCATCAAGCATATCATTGTATTTAAATTTCTACTACATTTAAAGGTAAAACAAATCATATTTTCATTTTAAAGGATTGTTTAAATCTTTATGATAGCATGCATATTTCAATAATTTAAGAATAAATGGAAGAAAAAGTCTTAAAAGTAAAGTGCTTTAAGACATCTGAATTTGAGATGTAAACATTTTGTCACCTACTTATATGTGTGTGTGTGTGTGTAAACTTGATCTCTTCAAAGCTGTGTTAGAGATGAGATAGGATAGGAAGGCATACAAGCATCTGTTTTGCATTGACAAATTTCAACAGGCATTTTATGTGAAGGTGAAATAATTTGGCCCATTAAAAAAAATTGATATGTTTCTATTCTGAAAAAAGCCTGCAATATTTCCATATCTGGACTTGCCAAAAATGCCCATATTTACCACCTTCTAACATAAATCAAACTCATATATTCTGTGCACAAGCACCCATGCACAGAAAGATTCTGAAAGAGAAAATTCTTGGAAGACACAGAACAAAGAAAGAGAAGAGGAGTCCTTTAACCGTAGAGCTGTAATTTATTAAGTGTCTTTAGAATTCATGTAAGGGACCTCTCTCTTTTTATTCTTCTCTTGTAGGTCTCTAAGTCCACTGATGACAGGAAAATCTTCAGTGGTTCCAGAGACAAGCTGCTGGAAATCCTGCACATTTATCTTCTAGAAGGAAGTGAGCTGATTAGGATAGTGGTCCCTTCAGAAAGAACCTCCCCCCCAAAACTTTAAAGGACTCCAAATTAAGCCATGTCCATTTCTGGGACCCTAAAGTGGCTCATGAAAGTCAAGGACTACTTGCTTAATATTAGGTGATTTCAAAAGCCTTAAGATTCTAAGGGGAGAGTGAGGATGGGGAAGGTGATGGTGAATAAATTGGAGAACCTACCAAATAACAGGGTGTCTCTTTATTCCAAGCATCATTTTCTATCTCACATTGTGTCTTTCAATTAAAAAAAGGAAAACATGTCTTCTTTAAAAACATATTTTTTCTCTATTAATATTCAGTACTTAATATATGAGTACAGATCCATCATTCATTAGATCTAGGTAGATCACAAGCTAATTTACAAATTCAAAAGCGTAAGTCAGATCAACTCCATTGCTCAAGGCCATGTATTTGCAAGCTAAGAGTATGCACCGAACATTTCGAGTCCTTGGACTGGTGTACTGGGCAATGCTGCTTTTCTGTAAGAATTTGTTCATATGTTGGATTTAACACAGTTTTGCTTATCAGTTGAAAACCCTTAACCTATACCCACTCATGTAATATAAAGTATAAAATTAAGTCAATGATCTAGAAAATTCAGGGCCAAGTAGTTTAAATCATCTGGATCTTCCCAAAGATTTTGATTTCTTTTAAACCTGAAAAAATAGGTAATTACTCAATAGCCTTAGCTCTAAAATATATCTGACAGGTTATTTTTATTTGTTTGGTTTTCGGAAATCATATCCATGCTTTCTACCCTCTGTAGTTTTTAGCAAAATGAATCAAAGCCACTCTGTACCCAAAGATAACACCAGTGTTGTCTTTTTTTTTTCTTTTTAAACATTGCAGGGCTTTACCTCAAGTGCTATGCAGTAAATTTACAGGGAAAGAAAAATTTTATTAAATTATAACTGAGAGGAGCTGATTTTTTTATATAGCAAACAAAAAATTCCTTCATTAAAGGCTATAAAACCCATATTATTTACCAGAGAAGCCTTTCCTGTCTCCCAGGTAAACACTTACAGTGTGTAGACTTGTGTAAATACATATTTAGGAGTGGCTAAATATGGTGAAGTATTTTTAAAGGCGTATTTACAAAACTGAATACATATATTGGCATTTTGGTATGTGTAAGTTGTGTTTGTTGCTCTGCTGTCTATTCAGAATTCTAGCAGGACTCTGGTAGATACACCTTGGATATAGGGACTGAATTTCAAAACATTCATCTTTAATCAAAATTACTAAGGACAGGTCCTTAAATCATTTCAAAAGGGTGAAAATTTTCAACTAATGGAGTTCAGGTCTTCCTTGCCAGTTTGACTTGAGGAAAACTTTCAGAAATGCAGGCATCGCTCGCAGAAGCAAATCTCCCCTTCTGAACATCTTTGTGCATAAAATAAGTATCATTTCACATTCAGCTCGGAATATTACCAAATACTTAAAGATAGAATCCAGATGATGAATGGGTCAACCATGAAATTTTAGTTAAGGGGAAAAATGTCATTAAGATATATTAAAAATACTTTAAACCCATTATTTTTAAAATACTTTAAAAACATGAAAATGTAAGTGATAAAATCTGCTTGTTGCTGACTCAATAGCAGGAAGCTTCCTATGATAATGTAGTAAAATTCCATCTCAAGGATTCCCGATGTCCATGTTCATTCTTTGCTTCTTGGGAAACATGTTGTCTCTGAGGAAAAGAATGTGATGGCAACAGAGGTTGTAGACACATGAAAGAGCACTATCTCTGCTTCTGCTGTCTGCAGCAACTCAGAATGAGTGAAGATCCCATTTGTGTAAAAAGCCTTTTTTAAGATAGACAGGTTGAGAGTCTAAATAACTCTAGGCTTGGGCTATCTCAGGATCCTTTGGTTAAGGAGTCTAAACAATGCTTCTATTTCATTTCTAATGCAGCACACAGCTATTTCTAAATGCTCTCAATATCCTGCAATGTAATAATTGAAAATCTTATTATGGTAAACCGTATGGGGACAAAGATTATTCAATCAGTGAAATGATTTCTCCAATAAAACTTGCACTGGGCTGAGTTTTTTAACTTTACAAAAATACACATCATATGTACATATTTTTCCCAAGGTACCAACACCACAGATTTTGGTTAAACCTGCTGGGTTCTAAAATTTTAAATTTAGGAAGAAAGAAAGGAAAGAAAGAAACAAAGAAAAAAAAGAAAGAAAGAAAAAAAATTTATTTTAAAATATTATGACAGTGCTATAAGGCTTCTGGAATGTAGAAGCTTCTAATATATGTGCTGACACAATTTTAGCTTTAACTGTGAATGGGTGCACTATACATATTACTCATATGCCAGTATTTTAGATTTGGAAAACAAACTTTTCTGGCAAAAGACAATCTTTGTTTCAGAATTTAAAAAAATACACGAGCAGGCACCAACACCTTTGCATTACAATTTTTATTAGTTTTATCCCATCCTTAATGTTATTCTGTGGCTAAGTATCTCATTTCCATGTAAACTTCCATTAGGAACACAAATTGCTGACACCACATCTACTGACAGAAATGCCACAACATAAATTACGCCAAGAAAATGCTGCTTTGGGTGGGGGGCATGGCAGGGGGAACTAAGCTAGATAAAAAGCCACTGTGCTCCTTGCCCAGCCTGCAGCCCTGTCCCGCTGACCACTGATAAAATTTATCACAGGGCCACATATGGGAAGGCAGCTTAAAGAAGAGACGTCTGTGGTAAAACATGTAACAGCAAAACAGCTAATGGAGCATTATTACTTTATTGGAAAGCAATATCTCTGGATGCTTCACTTCTCTAGCTTTAGCAAGTGTATGAATTGTTCTTCTATATGCAGAAGAGCTGATATAAAAAAAAAAAGGTTATTAGAACACTGAATGATGGCATGAGGCCTTTCCAGGGCTCACTAGTTCACCACTCTGCCCAGTATACTTAACCAGCAAGGGGTAATGGAGTTCCAACAAGGTTAAAAACCAATCTGAATCTTCATTCCTTTTTTTTTTTTTTAAAGATTTTATTTATTTATTTGAGAGAGAGAGAGAGAGAGCACATGCAGGGGGAGGGGCAGAGGGAGAAGCAGACTCCCTGCTCAGCGGGGAGCCGGATATGGGGCTCAATCCTGGAGTCTGGGATCATGACCTGAGCCAAGGCAGATGCTTAACCAACTGAGCCACCCAGGCGCCCCTGAATCTTCATTCTTAAAGGAATGCTGATCTATAATGCCAATGGTCTCTTTGTAAAGAAGCAGTCTTGCAAATTCCTGGCTAATGGTCATTGCCATAATTCAGTCCTGGTGTTAGTAGGACGTAGAAATATGCAAATTCTAGTAAAAAGAGTCATTTACCAAGATACTTAAAAACTTTGTCATTGGATGGGCTTATTCTTTTGGGGTTTAAAAGAATAACATTGGCATGCAGTGCACAGTCACAATTGGATGGCTAGAATGGTTACAGAGCAAAATGAGTAGGTGGTGTGGTGCTTTAAATGCCAGTGAAGTCGGCATTTCAAAGACGTGAAGGAGACCAATTGTATCATTTGCTGCTGGAATGAGGGAGAGTGACATCACCAAGATGGCGGCATCGATGGTCTCTGACTTCGCGCCTCCTCACAAGAAGAACAGGTAACAACTATTTATGAACAAGGCACCACTGAAAGAATCCTAGAAGCTGGGGATGAGGCTGAAGCACCCCCTGCACCACAGAGACCCAGATGCACTGCATTAGAAAGGTAAGAGAAGCGGCTACCCAGTGGTGGCAGTGCTCCGCATGCAGGTGGGTGCGGCACCATGCTGAGAGGGCTCACCGGAGCCTCCAGTAGGAAAACGATTAGCATAGCATTTTGTTCGTATCATATTTGTTACCCATAAGCAATCCCTTAAAACATATGTAATTGGACATGCAAGGAGCCACTGTATTTTGCCCCTTCTACACAACATGCATCTCCACCTCTGAGCTTTGACCATCCTACATGTTCTTTGAAGAAGTGAGGGATTTTGGCTAGACTGCCTTCAATTATTGTAATAGAAGCTGCATTGCTACCTAATGGCGCCATGCTATGCTAAATCTGGTAATAACTGCAAAGCACATTGGTAAGAGAGCAAAGTTTCCATCTTTTACTGTCAACCTCAAGCATGGATCCTCACATCAGTCTTTTTTCCTTCTTGTCAGTTGTTAATGCCACGTTTATATAACCCCTTTAAGTAGCTGCTTATGTATCTAGCCTCTACAGTTTCTTGGGCTAATATTTCATGTTTACTACCTGCAGTTTTAAAGCAGTACTTTATTTTTAATTTTCCCTAAATGCATCTCATTCAAGCTGTAAGAGAAATTATTTTAATATCTAAATCACCAGGATTTGGTGACTAATAATAGCTACTGTTTATTGAATGCCTAATACATGCTAGGCACTGTTTAGGAACTTTCTCTGTATTAACTCATTTAGTCCTCAAAAAACTCTAAGAAAATTATTATTATTTTCTTCATCTTATGAAAATGGAATTTGAGGTTTAGAGAAGTTGGTACTTTATTCCAGTTCACATAGCTGGTAGACTGATTCACTGGAATATGGTGTTTGGGGTGTTATGTGTAGATGATGGATTTTTTCAAGATTACAAACTTATTGACAGCATAAAACAGACTATTTTACTTTGTCTTTCATGGATGTAGTAAATAGCATATAGTATTATGCGTAAGAGTGTGTGGAGGTATGGGCTATTTGTTGCCTTTTACTGTTAACAGAGGGACATCCAGAAAGTCCCTTAACCTCTTTGGACCTCAGGTGCCTCAAATATGAAAAATAATCCTTTAGAAGTATGAAGACAGAGGGATGGATCATTTGGTCTCTATAGATTCTTTCTGGGTTTTAAGATGCTTCTGACAAAATGACAAGGAATAAGAGTCATATCTGTCAGGATACAGAGCCAAGCCACCCTAAATCTACCTGTCTCTGACATTGGTCTTGCTACTGTAGTCAACAATATAATGTAGCTGGTTGAAAAAACAGGTGCTTTATATAAATTGACCAAGTAAGCTAGAAGAAAAGGGAAATAGGTAATGAACCTACGAAGAACACCCATTATGATGGCTTTAACATCAGCTAATTCTGTAGTCTTAGTCAATGTGCTCACCAAGTGTCTTCAAGAGTCTCTGCTTAGAAAATGGAAGAAGAAATTGATGATGGAATATTTACCTTCTGTGAGCCAAAATGGATTATTAATTGTCTTTAATGAGTGAGGAATGTAGACTTCAGGGTACCTGATTTCTAGCTGCATATATCATTTCTGGGGAAAAAAAAAAGAGACTTCATGCCAACTTTTATTGCAAAAACTAAAGCTAATTTAGGATATTGAAGAAAGGTTCTGATAGATAAGATTGATGGTTATTACTGAGAAAGCAAAAAGGAGATTGCTCCTTCACTAACATAAGAGGGAGATGAAACTAGGAGGCAAGAAAGCTAGATAGCAATTCCTCATTTATCAAGACTAACATGGAAACTCGTTTTCTCCAATTCTCCTGTTTATTGTGTTCTTTTATACTTCTTGGTAGCTTGGCCTGAGACCCAGGACTTCAGTATTTTTTATTTTTTATTTTTAAAAAATATTTTATTTATTTGACAGAGAGAGACACAGCGAGAGAGGGAACACAAGCAGGGGGAGTGGGAGAGGGAGAAGCAGGCTTCCCACCAAGAAGGGAGCCCAATGCCAGGCTCGATCCCAGGACTCTGGGATCATGACCTGAGCCGAAGGCAGACAGCTAACGACTGAGGCACCCAGGCGCCCCAGGACTTCAGTATTCTTTATCAGCCAGAAAAGAAAGGGAATTGGGAATAGGATGGAAACAAGTATGTTCAGTGAGGATTCCTGATTCTAGAATGAAAATGGTGTGGGAGGTCATGTTTATCTGGTCTTACTAATAACCCTTGAAATAAAGGAAGGGCAGTGCAAGTGGATTTTCTGTGTTGTGGGTAGTGAGAGTTCATATAAGGCAGGTATCTACTGGGTCATTATGTTTGAATCTAATGGTAATTGTCTGAATCAAAGGATTTATGTACAGATCCCACTGGATCACATAATCGCAGTGACAATTACGGATATTTTACATTTAAGAGGGGACAGGTTAGGACAAATAGGATGGAGGAGAGAAGTGGTTAAAAATAAAGAAGAGAGTACAAAAAATACTTAGTAGTAGAAAAATAAAAAGAAAGAGATCATGAAGGTGTTTCCTAGTTATTCTGTTAGCACTTTTCTATTACTTCCTGGCTTTCTTTCTTTCGACCAAATCTTGTGAGTATCCCAGTTACACTACATTCTGGAAATAGAAAGCAAGAAAGCCTCCTTTTCTCCCAGCCTCCCTCCCACACTTGTAATATTCTGTGAATTTGACCCATTTATCACCTGGAAGGTATGGTTTCTTATTGGGAAACTTACAGGATCTTAGGTAAGCAAACCACAGTCAGCACAGGGGAGCCCTCACATCATCAGTCTCACTCTTCCTTTAATTTAGGAAAGATAACCTTTGAAAATCAGGTGTCTAATGCTAAAATAAGGCCTGTGGCCAAGCACAGGGCTACAACTCCTAGGTGTCTCTTGTCAGTGGAGGAGGGCACTGTAACCTCTTTCTGAGGTGACAGGATAGACTTCATGTTTAGTAGAACAGTGAGGTTTGGAGGAGTGCCTCAGGAATCTCAGGGTTGTCCTAGGGACAATGTAACCTCATTTTGACATGGCCAATGTAACATATTAGAATATTGGAAACAAACTTATTTTGTTCCAAAATTTTGGCTCATCTAAGTATTATTATGCCATTTGCGGTTAAAAACAAATCATTGTCTTTCCCAATTTCATGTTAGTTGTGTTCAGCATCCCTTCAATTCTTCGTATGGTAGGGGGACAATAGAGTGTCTTTGGCTAGTCAACCTGGCAATAAAGTTCATGGGACTGTCACTGGGAAATTCAATTATGGAAAATAGGCAGTTTTGGCCAAAGAAAAATCTTGAGGCCAACCGTACACACTATTGGTTTTCTTTTCTGGATATAATTTTTTTTTTAAATGAAGAGACAGAAAACAGACTACCAAATTGAACATTGTAATTGAATGATGGTTTCCTAAACTTTCCAAAAACTGCTGGCCTATCATAATTTTAATAATTTTACTTAAGTATCTTTTTTTCATCTTTTTTAAAGCTCCAGAGATCACTCTGTTTCTAAATCTGGCTTAAAAAGAGATTTTCTAATTATAATTATGCTCTCAGTCATACCATGTTAAAACTTACTTATACTAGAGTAGTAAATCCTGCAAATAGCAAATACTTTAATGTGGTTTCTCATCCAACAATGGTTTATAATAAGATACTAGCAGATGATGAATGTGGCTATGCAATATTCCCCAAATATTTGAAATGAAAAGAAAATTATGGAGGAATTTCTTCTCTTTGACACGAATCAGTGGTATTTCACCCATACTAAGAAATTTCAATTTTGTGACAATTTATCATTTAACTAATTTCCAATGGTGGCGCAAATTGACCAAATGGATCCTGGCTTCCTAAAGATGTTTCTGGAAGGACAGCACTCTAAACAGACAATGCATACACACAATGGGTACTTCATAAAGATGTACTAACAATTAAAACTCATTGTTCAACATTCTAGTTATTTTGGTGGACTCATTGGGAGAACTTTGTTGGAATGATTCTTAGAGTAGCTCCAGGCAGGGTTACACTTGTTTTAGGTTTAAGGAGCAACAATAGTGTACTGTTTTCAAAATTCATGGAGAAGGTACATTGGAAAAAAAAATTTTTCATGTTGTTATCACTGCCACTTGAACACATTGGATTTTTAAAAGCATTTTTCCACAAGCCATTTGTTATCTCGAGAGTCAGTCTGCAATTTGGGTAGTATTCACCACATAGCTTGAACCTGATTAGCAGAGACAATCTGCCCAAAGAAAACTATCTTTTTTTTTTTTAAAGATTTTATTTATTTATTTGAGAGAGAGGATGAGAGGAGAGAGCACATGAGAGGGGGGAGGGTCAGAGGGAGAAGCAGACTCCCCGCTGAGCAGGGAGCCCGACGCGGGACTCGATCCCGGGACTCCAGGATCATGACCTGAGCTGAAGGCAGTCGCTTAACCAACTGAGCCACCCAGGCACCCCAAAGAAAACTATCTTTGAAATCAGTGATATTGCTAGAAAGAGTTATCTGCACTCCCAATCTATATTCCTTCACCTCCCACTCAAGTCCTCAACCAATTTCAATTTCTGGCTCTACCACTTACTAGCTGTGTAACCTTGGAAAAATTGTCTCTTTGTGTCTCCATTTTCTCATCTTGATAAAAGCATATTAACAGTACCTATCAGATGATGTTGTTATGATAACTGAATGAGTGTGTTTAAAGACATACATATATGTATATGTATGTATATACACACACATGTATTTTTATATATGCTAATAGTCTATCTTCTTTGTCACCAATCTCTACAAGAATAGATGCCTCTTAAATCCTTGCCTTGCTTGACTTCTCTCTCTCTTTTTTTTTTTGTCTTGCTTGACTTCTCAACCATATTGGACACTGTTGAGGACTCCCTCTTTCTCTTCCCACTCTTCTCATTTCCATCAAGTTTTCTCTGCAATCTCTTCTACAGTCCTTTTTGAGTACTCCTTTTCTTTTCATTCCCTAAATGTTAGGCTTTGTCAAGGCTCAGACTTTGTCACTTAGCTCTTCTTATTCTATCCATTTCCCTCAGCCAGTCTTACTTGGTTTTAGGATTTGAATTCTTACAGAACCTATAATCTGATTAATTCCAAATTTCTGTTTCTAGCCTAGACCTCAGTACTGAGCATCAGACTTCTGTATCCACCTGCCTACTAGGCATCCCCTATGAACTTCATACTGAACATGTTGAAAATTCAACCTGTCATCTTCCCTGTCTCACAGCCCCCCACCACACCCTCCAACCCATTAAATGGTACCATCCTTTACCCAGCTGCTCATTAAATCTGAAGGTTATGTTTGTTTCTTTCATTCCTCCCCTTGCTCACCACATATGAGGCCTTATATATTTTTATCTTAAATATTTACTTAATCTTACTTTATCTCAACTCTCTGTCCTCTAATTTGCCTCTTGCTTGACCTACTACAACACTGTTACATTTGGTCTCCCTACCTCTAGTCTTGTCTTCAACTCTCTCCATAGAATATAGCAGATGATTCTACAGAACAAACCTAATTATGTTCTTCTTCAGCTTGAAAATACTCAGTTTCCTTGACATGCTGTATAAGGCCATGTGTGAACTGGCCTTTGCTTATCGCTCCAATTTTCACACCTCCATAGAATCCATGCCTTCCTACCTCTGGCATTTTGTACATGCTGTTTCTCCTGCCTGAAACACTTCCCTAATTTCCCCACCCTTCTCTGTCTCAGTTGATTATTATACTTTAGGTCTTAGCTTAGATTTTATTTCTTCTAGGAAGCAAAATATTGATTCCTCCAAATAATTTCTCTTGACATTTCTCATAACCCCTTTACTTTTTTTTTATTATAACATGTATTATGTTGTTTTCCAATTGTCTGTTTACCTCTCTGTCCCTATTGGATTTAAACTCCAACAGGGCAAGGATCATGTCCATATTTTTCTTTCTTTTTCTTTTTTAAAGACTTATTTATTGACTTGAGTGAGAGAGAGAACAGAAGTGAGGGGCAGAGGGAGAGTGAGAGAGAGTCCCAATTAGACTCCGCCCCAAGCTCGGAACCTGATGTGGGGCTTGATCCCATGACCCTGAGATCATGACCAGAGCTGAAACCAAGAGTCGGACGATTAATGGACTGTGCCATCCAGGCGCCCCTCATGTCCATATTTTTCAAGGTTATATCCTTAACATGTAGCTTAATGTTGGTCATTTAGAATGTAAAGGATAAAAATATATGTGTCTGTATAATAAGTTGTGACTTTCAAACAAGACTAGTGAGAAATGTGTCAAAGCTCATCATTTGCTTTTTTTTTAAAAAAAAGAGAAAATAGAGAATTTCATTAGAACATCAGTACAAATAAACAAAGAGTAAACTAGGAGTAAGATTTTAAGGCACAGAATTTTGTGACCTTGGGGTGAGCCCCATTTGATGCCATTACAACATAATATAATCTGGTGTCAGTCTCAGCACAAATCTCTAGGCATTAGGAAGCAATCCAAGGCTTGTCTGGCCATAGTCCTACATGTTGTATTTTTTTCAGCCAATTTATTTTAGTAAGCATAGGTCTAAAGCTTTCACATTATATTTTGAGGGGAGAATTTTTCTCAGTCCTATGACTTTTTTTTATATTAATTTTTTTGCATTGTGTGTCCTAATTTTTTTCAGCCTGTGTTTTAAAATGATTATTCATCCTTTTTCCTACTACTTCACTAGGTGAAAGCTCATTTATTTGATAAACTCCCAATTCCATAATCTTTTGTTTTCATTTAGACCAAGAGTTCTCAGACGACATAGCTTTGAATTTGTAGTAGTAGTATTCTGTTTGGTTGGTTTATTATTTTAGTTGGTCTTATTCTCAGAACCCTCCCCCCATTTCTAACTACCAACAAATATAGAGCAGCATCTTCACTCCAGCATTTTAAAAGATACTTAATTCAGAGACTCCGTTACTGAGCTATTTGTTTTATCTTCCCCTTCTATTGAACTAAGTTATTAAAGAAGACACACTATTTTTAACATATTAAATATTTTCAAGAGAACTACTTAAAAAAAGGTTACAAACTAAATTTTTCCCACTTGTACAGATGGTTTCACCCTCAAACCTTTTCATTTACTTTTTTTTAACCTTTTCATTTACTTTCAAAGACTTTTTTTGTTGGTCAGGTTTTTCACCTAAAAATTTTAATGGAAAATAAAGGATTTGGTCAGTTCTGCTGGACATATTCCATAATTTAGGAAGAAAATTTAAGGTTGTGAACATAAATCTTATATATAATCCCTGATACATATACACATATATGTATATATATACACACAGGCTCTATATTTACTATTCATTATTTGAGAGAGAGAGTGAGCGCACAAGGCGGCGAAGAGCAGAGGCAGGGGAAGAAGCAGACTCCCCACTGAGCAGGGAGTCCAGCCTGGGGCTCCATCGCAGGATCCTGGGATCATGACCTGAGCCAAAGGCAGACGCTTAACCATCTGAGTCACCCAGGCGCCCCTGTATTTACTATTCTCATCTATACTATATTTATGGTATGTAGTATACATACATAATTAATCTTTATACTGTATATATGATACAAACTATAAATAGTATAATTGTACATATATGTAGCATAGTAGCCCAGATTTATAAATACTTACTGATGAATCAGTATTCTTAATTAAACAGTGTAGTTCCTTTAGGAAAATTGGCAATAAAATAGTATCTGCTAAAGAATATTAATTATAATTTATATTATGTTTTAGAGAACACCAAGCTGCTAAGTTCAGTACAGTAAAGAAAACAGAATTTTCAGTTTAATATATATTAAAATTTCCTTCCAGTAAAGGAAAACATACAATGAAAAGACGTTGAATTATAAGCCTCCATCTCTATCCTCTATCATGCTGCCCAAATAGTGTTCTTAAGTCACAGGGTATTATTTGACATTTCTTGGATATATCATGTAATTTTGTAGCTCAATAGCTTTGTAAATGAGGATTTTGTTACCTGATGAACTCCTACTCATACCCCAAGATTTTCCTTCAATGTCCTTTAACCTGTGAAGTGATACCTTTGGTTCCCATGATTCTTTGCACATATCTGTATTATTTTCTTACCACATTGTGTCGCTTTCCTAGCTTGCTTTTCAGTCCTTCTCACTAGAGCCAATGTACTGTTAGGCATTATAGGCAGAGAACCTGGGTGAAAATGTCTGGGACTCTGGAAAAAAACATATATTGGCTATAAGTTATGAAAAATTAATGACTATTAAAATGCCCATAAAAAATAATCTCACGCAAATGTAACACAACTCATATGTAGTTATGCGATTATATTAAATGTGAGAGGTGAGTGCATTTTAATGTTTTATATGAGGTTAGGTGGATTTAGAAGACTCTGAATGATTAGACCCTGAGAAGGTCTTAAGTTGGCTCTGTTGGCCCCACTTACATTTGGGGAGAAAGAATTGTGTTTTACTCACTTTTATGATTCCAAAGGCCAGTGACAGTGACTGGTATATGGCATATACCTAAATACTGGTGACAAAATTCCTGAAAATTATAAGCAGTCTCTAAGTATTACCTGGTTGAATAAAAGTCTATATTAAATGAATATTGCCCAAGAGGCAGTATATCATAGTGATTAAGAGCATGGCATTGAAGTTCCCCGAACCTAGATTTGAATTGTGGTTCTGTCACTTATAGGAGGAGTGACTTAGGGTGAGTCCTATATCTCTCTAAACATAAATTCTCTCCTGCATCAGGGAGGAGTAATAGTAGTAACTATCTTATTGGATTTTCACAAGGATTAAATGAGATAATATATATTGAACACTTAGCATGGTGCACAGCATCAGAAAAAGTTTTAATAAAAATTGAGTTATTACTATAAGCTAAGCAAAAGTAGCCTCCATCAAGATATATCATATAATTTTGTATGATAGACTGCATCTATCATATTTAAATCTTTAAATAGCTTTCACTCTTGTTAGCTAAATTTCAGTAGAGTAGACATAAAAGAGGTCACAATGAACAATTTTCTCTAAATTCTCAATTCTTACAAGCAACAGATTGTAAAAAATGCTGGAAAAAGTCAGATTTCGAGGCTCTATGTAAATTTAAAAAAAGGGATGGTGATAAAAGCTTTCTTATTCTCAAGATAACATGCATGAAAACAATTTGTGATTCAGGATAGCAATACGGGTATGTCTTTAAGCCAACTAACTCTTTGCGACACATTGTCCTTGCTTTCTAAAGTAGGCCTCATCTCACTTTTAATGTGTGAAAGGAGAGATTATTCAACACAGTGGTAGACACATTTTTGTTCTCAAGAACACTGCGATATCATTAATCTTCTGGCATGCCTGCAAAGGCGGGTTATGTGAATGCTAGTCTTTTGCAAGGCTATAAATAAAGTTTAAAGAGAGAAAGAGACAGAAAGAAAAGATGTTTTCCTGAAGTTTCTATTGCCACAGTACGGACCACATTAAGGGTGCAATAACTTACCAGTAATAACACTTTTAAAATCCTCTTTATGGGTTTTCACATCTGTCTAGAAAAATCCAGCCTAAAAATAGAATCTGATCTTGTAACACAGCTTTCTGAAATTGGGCTATCCTAAACACTCTTTTCATTGAATAGTCACATATGACTATTTTAGAGCCATATTTCTGGGAATAGCAATGCTTTATCATGTATATCACATGCTTAGCACTCCAGAAGATACGTTCATGTATTAGGGTGTGTGTGTGTGTGAAGTGGTTCCTCATGGATGGAAAAGGTTCAGTAAAAATATTTTTTTTCCTTTTTTGCTTTTGAAATGTAAAGCAAAGAGAAAGTATCCCTCATTTTTTATGTTAGGAATTTCATTCTATTTCTGGCCTAATAGACCCAAATTTCATCATT
Organism: Leptonychotes weddellii; assembly: GCF_054177405.1. Lineage (NCBI taxonomy): Eukaryota > Metazoa > Chordata > Mammalia > Carnivora > Phocidae > Leptonychotes > Leptonychotes weddellii. Next base: position 79,558,873 of record NC_138375.1, on the reverse strand, counting down.
ATCCATGTTTAAAGGTTGAGTCACATTTGTTTTTATTTGAAAGTACTCTCAGGAATAATGCTTGCATGCTAAATGCTGTTAGAGCATGCTTATGGATTATCATTACACATAATACGGACTTAATTTTCCCATCAAATTGGAATAATCGGGTAGCAGTTTTTGGTTCTAGCAGAAACCATCTTTCTCATAGTCCTTCAGTGGCAAAACTCCTGCTGACTTCATGAGAAGATCAGGTACAAAGCAAATAACATGCCACAGATTGTTTTTTAGAACTGTTTTTAGTTCTAACCCGTAGATACAAAAAACAAAAAAACAATAATTAAAAAAAAAAATAACCCAACTGGCTTGTACTCTAGTTATGTCTTACCCTACACCCTTGGAAGATTTTTTCATAATGGTTTGGAATTTGGGACCTCCAAACAGCTTGTATGTGACAAACCAAAGACACTACAATTAAAACCTTTTTACTATTCAGTTTGCAGGATATATGTGTTGCTAATTAAGAACCAACATCTTTGGCAGTTTTTCAGGTTGAGTAAACCTTTAGATTTGGGACAGTCAGTGGGCATTGCGCACTCATAGCCGGGCTTCTCATAGCTTTTTGCGATGCCCTCTGAATTTTAGAGGCCTCATCTGGGGGCTTGTGATGAGAGTCACTTCTCTACTGATCTCTGCATGTGGCTCCTCTCTCAAACAGCCCACATCTGGGGAGCTCATTACATTCTGTAACAGATTAGTATGGAACAGGCAGTTTGAATTGTTCATCCAAGAAGTACACAAGTGGAGTTTCTATGCTATTTACTGAAAAAGCTAGAAAACAGACCTGGATTTTTTTTTTTTTTTTGAGACAGAAAGTAGAATCTTTAGGAGCCAGCATGGCCTTTGGAAATCTAGTCTTGACCATCATGAAGACAATGATATTGGTCAACTATCTTTAATAGGGTTTCAAAACTCACTGCAAATGTGGATTTAGGGAGTATATAATATACCTAATTTGCAGAAGAAAATGAGAAGAAAAGGAAAAGGGAATAGTAATGAACATTTGTGAAGTTTTGATTATACATGATTAAATGCACAATTATTTCATTTATTACTTAAAATATTTTCATGAAGTATACGTTACTTTCCTTCTTGGCTGGTAAGGAAAACACTATTGAGACAGGTTAGGTAACTGGTCTATCTCCTCACAATTACTAAGCAGTAGAGATAGGATTTGAATCCAAATTGTTCCAGTTCTAAAGTTCACATTTTTTACTCAACAAGGATCAACAGGATTGGCCCAGGATCAAATGGTGAATGCTGCAGATTTCATTTGCTTTGTTCCTCCCTTCCCTTTCAATAAACTTCCCTCCATTTTGGCAGTTCCTACTCCTAGCTGCTGTCTCATTCTCATAGGTTTTGTTTTGCCCATATCCTTTTCCAGTCCCAACATAAATGTTAACTGAAAATGATACTAGCTAATTACACTTCTTTAATAGGTTTCTGCATTTTGGTAAAAACTGAATACACTAAAATGCCTTTAAGACAATAAAGAATGTACTTCAGATACCATGACTGTTGGAGAATGTTGGGGGACATATATGGGCTAAAGGACTATCATCTCAGAAGGTGGCTTGAAGCCTGGGGAAACTCAGTGTTTCCCTCTTAAATATTTTCATACACATAAAATCAGTCTAAAATGAACTCCAAGAGCAGATGTGAAGGCAAAAGAAGTTATACTGTAGCTTAAGGGGAGAAATGTGCTCAGGATGGAGCAGAATAACTCCTTTGCTTGGTCATCAGGGTGTTCCATGAGATTCTGAACTGATTACATAAATCTTTCATTCTCCTCCCTCATTTCCACTTTATTGCATTCCATGGAAAGACAGAGTGACAAGACAAGGCCTCGGAACAATTACCTAGGATTACTTTTTTTCTCACTATCCTTGAATAGAGCTGCTTCCTACTTAAGAAGCTGGGATCTGTTGGCCCACGACAGGATAGTTACAGGTCAGCTTGAGGTGACATCTTCCTTGCTGGTGATGATTCAGAGCTCTTTCTTTTAAAACTAATATTTGCAGATATGGAATGTTAGGGAAGGGAATCTTAATGTAAACCTGGTTAGTTTTCAAGTGTGTGGAGAAAAAAATGTCAAGAAGGAATAAAATAATTTTTGAAAACATTCATAGAACAGAGCAGAAAAAATTATTGTCCATATTCTCACTACTTTAACACACCAATTGGTATACTTTGTAAACTTTCAAGCACTTTTTTCCCCATGAATATTTATTAACATAGTTGTAATAATAATTCATATTTTAAAAGTTTGCTTTCTTTCTCCTAATATTATGACATAGTCATTTTCTATGCTACTAAGCATTCTTCATTAGTTAGGCTGATTTTTTTTTTTTTTTTTTTTGCAGAGAGGATGGGGCTCTCCATTTTTGAATGGCATAGGTGATACTCTGTTGTACGTCTAAATGGATGAATTACCTCCTTGTAGGCATTGCATAAATGCTAATATAGTCCAGCTACAGATTTTAAATGTTACTTAGTTGTATAGATGCTGCATTGTAGCTCTCAGGGGATTGTTAACATCATCACATTTTTAAGTGTATCATAATCCTGCCATTTAATTATATTTAAAAAGTGGTTTGACCAACATTAGTGTCCAGAAAGAACAAATACAATTGTCATAGAACAAGTAAATAATCATTGAGTTTAGATACTTTTTGAATGTTGTTTAGATTCCTGCTATACATACTGTCTGAGAATTTCTTTTATACTAAAGAATGTCATTGGGTTCTTTGCAGCTGTTGTGGCCTGGCTTTACCCCATTAGAGGCGATCTGTGGGAAGAGAAGGAGACAAATTGTGACACTGTCCCTTATCAAAGGACCACACAGTTGTTCGCCACTTTGACTCCATGATGGATAGTTATCTTGAGGTTTGACGGATGTAAGGCTGAAAGTTTAGAGGGAAACACTGCAGAAGCCCAGTAGCTCCTTGCTGTTGACACTTAACCTGATAACGTGGGGTTAATCAATCTTCTCTATTGTTTTTAGCTTCAGTTTTCTTTTCTTCAAGCTTCATTTTTTCCCACCTCATCAGACTGGTCTGCCAAAAAAAAAAAAAAAGTCTAGATGGAGAAAAGACAAAAGTAACTCTTTTCCACATTATTGATTTCATCAAACAACCTTCTGTTGTCCTCAGTGCATGTATTGGAGGCAGAAAAACACATACTCATTTTATGTACATAATGTGCATATATATTTTTTTCAAAGTTTTAACTTGAATGTTTGGAGAAAGAAATTAGATCTTGGTGATCAAAAGGTGAATAATAATCTTTATCTTGAAGAAAGACTTTGTCCTTAAAGTCTTTTGTTTTTTGAGAACCATTACTAATGATTGATCATTCTACTTTCCAGGGGTGCCTGGCTGGCTCAGCCTGGGGAGCTTGCAACTCTTGGTCTTGGGGTTGTAGGTTCAAGCCCCACATTAGGTGTAGAGATTACTTAAAAATAAAATCTTAAAAAAAAAGAATAGAAAAAATACTTTCTATGTTTCTCAATATTTCCCTTAGTTTAGGGATAAGCAACTATTAGATTTTCCATTGAAATAATTACTTGTTTCAGTATCTAAATATGGTGAATTTTTACTTGATTGCAAGAGGCTGATAAATTGTTAAAAGACCTGCTGGTTCTGCCATGCCTGAATTCCTCAAGCAAAGAATAGAGGGGAAAAGTCCCTGTGATTTTCATGATATTGTATTATCCCAATTAATGCATGGGGTGAAAGAAAGTCAGAATTCTTTTTTCAGCTTTATTGAGATGTAACTCACACACAATAAAATCACCAACTGTAAGACTGCAGTGTGATGAGTTTTGACAAATGAATAGTCATGTTACCACTACTACAATCATGATACAGAACACTTTTGTTACCACACAAAAGTTCCACTGTGTTCCTTTGTAGTCAGTATCTTTGCCACATCCCCTAGTCCCTGGCAATCACTGACATACACAGATCTTTTCACAAATGTACATGTCCTCTGCACAGGGGCCACACTGATCTTCTCTAGATTGTTCCTACTGCAGTATGTGTGCTGCCGAAGTGAGCACTAGCCAGTTTCAAAAGTAAGTTATGACTACATATTAGTTTGTAACCTTTTTACAGGATGCATTTATTAAATCTCTTAAGACTTTATTTCTAATAGTCAATTAGAATTATACCGTCAGCCCCTTTGGAAAAGAAAAATCAGCAACTCCCCAGTGTTGTACCATGCTTGGCATAACACTATGCTTGAGATCCTGTCCTAGTCTCATGTCTAACTCATACCTCTTTTGGAAGCACTGAGGTGTCTTTTTTTGTTGTTTTTTTGTTTTTTTAAATTTTATTTTATTATGTTAGTCAACATACAATACATCATTAGTTTTTGCTGTAGTGATCCATGACTCATTGTTTTCATATAACACCCAGTGCTCCATGCAGTACGTGCCCTCCTTAATACCCATCACCGGGCTAACCCATCCCCCCATCCCCTCCCCTCTAAAACCCTCAGTTTGTTTCTCAGAGTCCATAGTCTCTCATGGTTTGTCTCTCCCTCCGATTCCCCCGCCCTTCATTTTTCCCTACCTTCTCCTAATGTCCTCCATGTTATTCCTTATGTTCCACAAATAAGTGAAACCATATGATAATTGACTTTCTCTGCTTGACTTATTTCGCATAGCATAATCTCCTCCAGTCCCATCCATGTTGATGTAAAAGTTGAATATCCATCCTTTCTGATGGCTGAGTAATATTCCATTCCATATATGTACCACATCTTTATCCATTCATCTGTGGAAGGGCATCTTGGCTCTTTCCACAGTTTGCTATTGCGGACATTGCTGCTATGAACATTGGGGTGCATATGGCCCTTCTCTTCACTACATCTGTGTCTTTGGGGTAAATACCCAGTAGTGCAATTGCTAGGTCATAGGGTAGCTCTATTTTTAATTTTTTGAGGCACCTCCACATTGTTTTCCGAAGTGGCTGTACCAACTTGCATTCCCACCAACTGTGTAAGAGGGTTCCCCTTTCTCCATAACCTCTCCAACATTTGTTGTTTCTTGCCTTGTCAATTTTTGCCGTTCTAACTGGTATAAGGTGGTATCTCAATGTGGTTTTTGATTTGAATTTTCCTGATGGCTAATGATGATGAACATTTTTTCATGTGTCTGTTAGCCATTTGTATGTCTTCTTTGAAGAAGTGTCTGTTCATGTCTTCTGCCCATTTTTTGACTTGATTATTTGTTTTTTGGGTGTTGAGTTTGAGAAGTTTTTTATAGCTCTTGGATACCAGCCCTTTATCTGTAGTGTCATTTGCAAATATCTTCTCCCATTCTGTGGGTTGCCTCTTTGTTTTGTTGACTGTTTCCTTTGCTGTGCAGAAGCTTTTTATCTTGATGAAGTCCCAAAAGTTCATTTTTGCTTTTGTTTCACTAGCCTTTGGAGATGTATCTTGAAAAAAGTTGCTGTGGCCGATGTCAAAGAGGTTACTGCCTATGTTCTCCTCTAGGATTTTGATGGATTCCTGTCTCACATTGAGGTCTTTCATCCATTTTGATTTTATCTTTGTGTATGGTGTTAGAGAACGGTCGAGTTTCATTCTTCTGTTTATAGCTGTCCA
>NC_138375.1:79485765-79552724 GCF_054177405.1 Leptonychotes weddellii | reverse complement strand
TTCTGTTCCATTGGTCTATGTGTCTGTTTTTGTGCCAGTACCATGCTGTCTTCGTGATCACAGCTTTGTAATATAGCTTGAAATCGGGCAACGTGATGCCCCCAGCTTTGTTTTTCTTTTTCAACATTTCCTTGGCGATTCGGGGTCTTTCCTGATTCCATAAAAATTTTAGGATTGTTTGTTCCAGCACTTTGAAAAATGATATTGAAATTTGAAGCACTGGGGTGTTAATTGATAATTTTTTTTTTTAGTCATCTAGTATTTTGTTACCTTAAGAATACTTCTGTTGCTGAGCTTTTGAAACACAAAGCTGATTTTACTCTATGCCTCAGTTAACCACTTTGTTATATTAAAACAATAAAGTCCTAAGTCTCTAAGAGTTGCTGAAATATATTTTTAAGTGTGGAAGAGAAAAGCAAGGCAATTTAATTTACTCTTCTGCTTTGGCAAATGACTAAAAAGAAGGAAACTGTAAGTGCTTGAAAATTGCTGTATATACCCTTGGCTGTCATGTTTTTCCCATTATAAGTGAAGAGATATTGGGTGTAAGAACATTGTTCATTGTATACAAATAGAGAGCATTCTTACTGTTGGGTGCTATCATACACATACAGTGTGTGGATAATTTTTGCCATAATGGATATGCCATTTCAGTTATTAGATTGAAGGTTTTTTTTAACCTAAAAATGGGTGAGCATAAATGAAGTTAGAATATATGTATGTGCTCAAAAAAGTTGGAAATGAGTGAGATCTGCTATAAATATTATGTTGTCCTCATATCTTAAAGTCTGATGTTATCATTTGTTATTCATAGTCATTTGCATTTGGTTGTTTTAGAGAGGTTTTCTACCAAGATAATATGAAAATATTAATATATCAATATTAAAATACTAATAAAACATGGGTATGTTACAATATGGACTTCACAACAAATAAAAAAATGCATTACACGCAAGTCTCAAACTATTTGGTTAAAGATGTGGAGCACCTGTAGAATGGAAGCAATTATTTTTGAAGAAAATTTGTTAACTTCTATACATTTTTTATTTTACCTCTGCCTATTTAGCTCTCTTTACAAGGTTATGTCTTCCGAAGAACCCTTAGAAAACGACATTTTCTCCTTGGCAAGCACAAACAGAAGATGTCAGTTAAACAAGATTGAGAACCTATCTCACCTTTCCTGGAGTTACATGGAAAAAGGGTGAAATTTAATTTACATTGCTCTTTGTTTACATATTCTAAAAAAGCTTGCTCTCTGAACCTCAAATCTCTAAATTCAAGGTTCCTAGTGATTTGAGACTAATAAGCTCAAAGTGTTTGTGAACCCCAGAGAAAGCCTACTCCTATTATTTTCCCATTAAAAAAGAGCCCCAAGGGATATAGTTTTATGCAGATAAATGTTGGATAAATATCTGATCTTCTGGGCATATTTGAGCCCACATTATGAATCATGCACAGTTCTGTCAACCCTGGTTAGGGACCAAAGTATTCAGTTTTTCATCTTTATGCCTGTCTTTTCCAGAGTCTCTTTGTCTTTGCTTTAAGCACATCTAAACTCAGTGGCACATGTTGTAATCAAGCTCAGCGTTGTAAAGGAATGAAAAGCTGGACAGTTGAACGCAACTGCTGATATTTCATGCAACACTTGCCCTTTATCATAGCACTCGGCCGCCCAGATCAGCACGATGGGTGTGAGCCGTGTCTGCTCTGCCATACTGTCTGTCCTCAACTCAGGGCTTGTGCCTGTGGTTTACTGCTGCCACACGGCTGGCCTCGTTATTTCCTAACCCAGAGCCCTTTCTTATTTCCCTCTTAGCTCCTGAAACCTTCCCTCCTGCATGTTTCCTTTCCTTTTACTCTGACTCTCTAACAGCTGAACTACATAAATGCCAAGTAGCAACATGAATTCCTAAACAGAAGCTGCCATAAAACAACGCTGCTCCAACCAAGAAACACACATGTAGAGGCCCATGACTGACAGGGCTCAAAAGGCAGGTTTTAGTAAATGACAAGTGTGAAGTTCTTATTGTTGCTGTAGTCGGTGGAAGCTCATATTTACACAAAAAAATTCATTCACATTTCAGAACAATTCAGTGTAACTGGCAGCTTGGGAAAGAAAAGACTTAAAATCTCTTAAAGATGAAGAAGACAGGAGTAGTACAGAATCCAAAGCATTCTCTCACTTTGGAATATGTTAGCATCTTTTGATTGGGTTTAAAACTAGGATTTTGGAAAAGCAGCAGGAAAAGTTGAAATTATAAATTATTTTTGTTAGGAAAAAGAGAGAATAAGAATGAAAAGAAGAGCTGTTCATCTTTTATTTATTCTAAGCATAATTCCATTCAGTGTTAATTAAGTAAAAGTCTAAGGAAGTACGTTATCCTTTTGTATATACTCATTGTCATTACTACAGAAAGATCTGTGGTTATCTAGAAATACAGGAAGGAAATATCATGTGATGTAAGTCCTTTGTGATCAGTGTTATAATAATTGCTAATAAAATGCCATGAAATATATAATTTGAACACTGCTTTCCAGCAGTTAGAATAATGTTATAAGGTGTCTTAAGAAAGGACAGGACATTATTCTCTATGTATCCTGTAATAAATCAAGGGTAGAAATATTCTGGCTTCTGCTCTATTTTCTTCCACTACTGGTTAAGAAACCACTCAACTAACAAAAAAACTTAATAAGCTGGAAGGAATCTCAGAAAGTACCAAATCCAAACCTTTCATTTTATAGTTGAGAAAATAAGCTCAAAGAGAATAAATACCTATTCCTTTAGTGTGACACCCTCACTAATTTTCCATCAAATTACTTTCTTCTTCATCTCATGCAGTTGGGTATGGCCTTGTGACTAAGTTCTACTTGATAAAATGTGATGTGCTTTACTACCAGACTAGGCCCATCAGAATTCCCTGCTGGATTCTCCAGGCTCCTTACCTTCTACTGACCCAGAGCAAAGGAAGGACTCAGAGGCCCCATGATGTAGTATAGCTTCAAGAGAAGGAAGCCTGGATCTCTGGGTCCATGTGGGGAAGGCAGCTGCCCTTTAAGGCTGTTCTATGAGTGATTAGTCAACTTACTTCTTAGGCCAATGGAGTTTTGAAGTATACCTAATAAATTAATTGGTGTTAGTTTAACAACAAAATACATACTTAGCAGAGCCAGCTTTTCTTTTTTAGTCAAGGAAATTAAATCAGAGACTTAAAAGTGCTGTCGTGGTCAGAGAAGGAATACTGCTAGTGGCCTAATCATCAACCTTGTCTTGGAATGACAAGTTTCAGCCTTCATCCCTGTCTATTAGCACCACGTCTTCAAGTATTCCTTTTTTTCGCGTCTCAATATTATAACATTATACTGGACTGTTCATCATTTGAACTTTGATTATAACAAGGACCTCTTAACTAGTCTCTGGGTCCTTAGTATACCTGTCTTCTAATTCTTAACATGAACTGACATAAGAATAATCCTGCTCAGAAAACCTCTCTTGCTTCTTAATTGTCTGAAGCTGAGGTAAGGAATTGGGGGCCTTGGGATGCATATAACCTTTAGACAGCTTTTGCTTAGCTGATGAGATGTGCCTTTTTTTAAAACTTTGTTCTCAGTACTTTAAAACTGAAATAGCAAAAAACTCAGATTTCTGGCTTTTCTTGATAAATAAATGGTCTAGCGGAGTGGGTCCCATTCTCACATGGAAACCATCAGCTGGAGTTAGGCATGCACTTATTTTTTTTTAAGGTTATATTTATTAAAGAGAGAGAACAAGCAGGGCAGAGGGAGAAGGCAGACTCCCAGCTGAGCAGGGAGCCGGATGTGGGGCCGATCCCCTGGGATCACGACCTTAACTAACAAAGGCAGACGCATAACTGACTGAGCCACGCAGGTGCCCCAGGCATACACTTTAGAGTTTCCCTTCCCTCATCCCCACCTGTATTAGTCAGGATTCTCCAGAGAAACAGAACTAATAGGGTGTGTGGGTGTGTATGTATATGTATGTATATATACATCCTACTGGTTCTGTTTCTCACTATGTGTGTGTGTGTGTGTGTCTGTGTGTGTGTGTGTGTATAAAGAGATTTATTATAAGGAGCTGGCTCACACAATTAGGGAGGCTGATAAGTCCTAAGATCTGTAGTCAGCAAGCTGAAGACCCAGGAAAGCTGATATTTCAGTTTGAATCCTAATGCAGGAAAAACCCAATGACCCAGTTCCAAGGCAGTCATGCATCAGGAGTTCCAGTACTCAGCCTTTTTGGCCCATTCAGGCCTTCATCTGATTGGATGAAGCTCACTCACATTAGGAAGGACAATCTGCTTTTACTCAGTCTGTCGATTCACATGTTAATCTCTTTCCGTAACACCCTCACAAACACACGCAGAATAATGTTTGACCAAATATCTGGGCACCCTGTGGCCCACTCAGGTTGACACAGAATTCAACTTCACACCTTGCCATGATTTATCCCGACTACTTGGCTTACTTCTGTTACCTGCTGCACCTCTGTAGGCATTTAGGTGTGAGAATGGAATATAAATTCCATAAAGACAGGGCTTTTTTTCCACTGCTCCATCTCTAGCACTTAGCAATTCACATAATCAGCATTCAATATGTATTTATTGACTAAATCAATAAATTAATGTGACTGCTATTCTATAATATGTTCAAATGTTTCAGTCAGACATCCCAGATTCTCTACCATTATGCCTCAATGTACTTTCCAACCTGATCTCCCATAGAGGGGGAGTAAGCAAATGAGGCCAAAGAACATTCTGGGAAAGGCCATGCACTCTTCTGCTTTTGTCATTTGTTTCTGTTGCCTGCTCTACCATGAAGGTTCCACTAATTTTTACCTTACTTACTAAGTTCACCCCTTTTATTTCTCTTCAGTAAAGCCTTCTTGACCATGCAGACCATAGTGATCTCTCCCTTCTTTGAAATCTCACAGTACTTTCCATTTGGGTCACTCTTACTGCGTTTTAGTCATATACTGTTTAATATGGCTATTTAACTTTCAAATGAGTATTCAAATTCCAAGGAAAAGTGACAATTACTTTTAATTCCTTGTCCAAGGCAACATCCTCAATGAAAATGGGAGGTGTACTAAATAAGCTGTAGCAATCAAGATAGTAATTGAATTTAGGGAGAATCTAATCTGTTCGCCATGTTAATTATTTTATTTTATTTTATTATGTTATGTTAATCACCATACATTACATTCACCATGTTAATTTTATTGGACCAATATTTGTTGGTTCCCTACTATACACCCCTGAGGTAGTATGCTAAGAGCTTTGTGTACATTATCTCATTTAGTGTCAAAGCAATCTTTTAGGAAGTTACTGTCATTAGCCCCATTTTGTGGTTGAGAAAACAGAGGCTTCTAGAAAGAGGTTAGGTGATTTGCTGAGGGTCCCAAAGCTAGGACATGACTGAGTTGGAATTCGAAATTTAGGTAGTGTGACTTCAGAGCCCAAGATTGTACTTAAATGTCATGATAAACTGTCATCCCTGACTTATATACAGTTCATAAATATGGAAGAAGATAAGGAAGTCTAAATTTTAGTGACAGCAATAAAAACAGCAAAGCAAGAAAGAGTAGGCTGTTTACAAAGTGAATAGTCAATGTTGTTAAATGAGTGGAATTGAGTAAAAGCCAGGAAATTATCCATACCAAAAATAATATACATTACAGGAGATACTAAAAAAACAGCATGCAATCATCAGCACAGAAGTTGGGACACAATAGAAGAAAAGATAGCTGAGACTGGGGGAAACTCCTAATTACAGGGAATAAGCTATTACTGTCTTAGATAATTGTGTATTGTAGGTACAGTTTCTTTTGCATTAGTTCTCAAAGATTCTGTAATCACTTCTATAGATTAAAAAAGCCAAACATATGAGGCATAATGCTATTCTCTGAGATACTGCTGTACTCAGTATCTGGCACTCAAAAAATTGTAGGTACTCAAAAAATATTTGTGGAAGAAAGGAAGGAGGAAGGAAGGAAACCAGTGACCTCATAGGAAAATGAAGATAATAATATCAGGTTTTTTTTTTTCTATAAAAATTTCCTCAAATATAAAAGGAACGTATGAGAAGAGTCTGGGTTTAAATTCATAGGGGTCCTATTACTGACAGTCTGAACATTAGAGAATCTAAATGTTGGCTCCTTGATATTTGATAATATCTGGCTGGCTGGATGTGACTGATATTTTGCTCTTTCACAAATATTTTATTTTATTCATCCAGCTCCAAAATCGATATTTGACCTAATGTGGACATGTGTGGGAAGGAATGTTATTATGTGGGCTGGCAGATGAAAGCTAGAAAGTGCAGAGGTATGTTATACAGTATTTTTAAAGGGCACTTTTTTCCCCGTGTAATATCCCAGGAATGTTGGGTTTTTTTAGTCTTGGGGGAGGAGTGAAGTCTCTAGCTAATTACTGTGTCGTTTTAGAACTTTCTTGGCGAATTTCCCTCTCCCTTAGCATCTGTCCCATAAAATGATGCAGTTAAGAGATTGAAGAGGTAAATATCATAGTTCCTTCTTCCCTGAATAATAGAGTATAGCACTGTTAGATATGATGACAGTAGTATGTTCGGCAATAAGGTCACAGGATTTGGGGGGGCAGTCTGGCCTTTGAGCAGTAAAAAACCAGGTCTGGACTGGTTTTAGTGACTAAAGCTGCATCTCCATCTCATTAGGTAGATAAATGAACTAAAGTGCTATGTTCAAGACCATGTTATATTTTATATTATTCAAAACCATGATGAAAAATTTCAAGCTCTCTGTTTATTATGTGTATATATATATCTATATATATCTATATATGTATATACTTATATATATACACTGAAGTGTATACATATATATGTATGTTATGAAAATCCTTGTTTCTAACTGATTTTGAATATGGAAAATCGTACTATTGGTTTCTACAACAAAGTAGGGTTAGAGTGGGTGGGCAGTTTTCTTCCTAAGACACTGAATATATAGTAATAGCTTTTTAAAGTAATAGTTCCTTCAACATGCTGAATGATATTTAGTTAATTAAATTTCAACCCCCCCCCCCATAATTCTGAATGTGTAATCTGTGGCTCCCAGAGAGTCTTTTTGACTCTTTCAGGCAGATTGCAAACTCAAAGCTATTTTCATAATAATAGTAAGATGTTACTGCCTTTTTCATAGTCAACACTATGAAACATTTGCATTGATGCAACAGTGGGAAAATTGCTGAAATCTTAGCAGAAAGGGAGTGGCACCAAATTGAAATTGTAGATACTGTATGTATATACTTCCACATACTTGCAAGAAAAGTAAATCAGTATCTCTTTAATAGTGCTCTTGATGATGCAGCTTGTTATTAATTTTATTATATCTCCACCCTTGAGTACATATGTTTATAATGTTTTGTGTGACAAAATGGGTACACATAAAGCATTTCTGCTCCATCCTTCAAGTATCATGATTGTCTTTAGGAAACATTACTTGTGCTTTGAGTTGCAAGTTAATGGAACACCACTGTTATTTGAAAGAATGACTGAAAACACAATATGATTATTTTGGGTTTTTGTCAGATATTTTCTAATAAATGTCAATTCAAGAACAGCATTTATTGTCAATGACAAAATATGAGATTTCAAGTGAAAATTAGAATTTTGGAAAATTTGCATTCACTACCATGAACTTGAAAGCTTCCTAATACTAATCTTTTCTGATGTCATCAGCAGTGATAATAATGGGTATTAAGCAGTTCTTTAGACATTGCAGCTTCTTTATCTTTTTCAGTACTATCTTCTTCAAGGCCAGGTTACTTAAATAACCTGGAAGATCACTTAGAGTGACAGAAACTTTGCTGCCATGTAGCTCTTCTGTCATTTGGAACATAGTGTTGCCTGTATGGAGATGACATGATTATTTTGATGTTGTATAATGAAATGTGTCAATATTTGAAGATATTCATAACTCACTGGGTCACAATTTTCGAAATGACCAATGTATCATGTTACAAAATCACTTATGGTTAAAAGATTCATTCAAATTGCAACATAGACCAATTAATTTTAATGAAACAGAGTGGAATAAGTTCATTGATAAGTCTTATGGTTCCATGTTACAACTAACCATTGAGAAATCACCACTTGTTAAGTTTGGTTGTAGAATCAAAGAATATTCTCAACTATCTAAAAATGTTATGAAAACATACCTCCCATTTCCAACTACCTATCTGTAGTTAGAAACAGACACACTTGCATGAGGCTAGGTTTTATTCATTATCATTCAACCAGAAGAACGTATCATAAGAGATTGCATGCAGAGTAAGATTTGAAACTACACTTGTCTTTTACAAAGCCAGACAAATTTGTTCTCCCTGGAAGGTACTAGGCAGGATTACTTTCCTCTTTCTCTGTCCATACAAAGATTTGATTGACCTAACTAATGGATGTGTCAACATTACTATTATAAGATATAAGCCATTATGTTTATTAGGCAACACCCTTTAATCCTTGGCTGTTTGCCTTTTCTTGTAAAACAGTATCCTGATTTTTAAAAAACATATTTCAGTTAGTGGTCAATATGGTAGTAATAATTACTGCCAGGTCAACTACCTACATTTCTCTACTATTGTCTAAGTTTTAAGGTTTATGAAACTGAAGTTCTTTCAGATGAATATAACTATAGAAGATCAATGTTGGAAAGATCCGTTGGGGTCATTTAGACTAACTTAGCTCATGATGTCCCTTACAAGTGGTCACCCTGATTATTCTTGATTACCTCCAGCAATGGGGAACTATCTCTCCATTCCATTTTTGTATATAAATGGGATCATACAATCTGTGCAGTTTTGTGATTGGCTTTTTTTCTCTCAATATGATATCTGAGATTCATTGATGCTGTTGTGGTTATCAGTAATTCATTTGTTTTTATTGCTGAGTTGTGTTCCATTGTGTAAATATATTTATTCATTCTTCTGTTACACATTTGAGTCAGTTTCTAGTTTTGGCTAAATTTTTCTGCAGGTATTTTTGTTGACATATATTCTCGTTGCTCTCAGATAAATATCTAAGAGTAGAATTACTGGACCAAAGACTAGATATTTGTTTAATTTTATAAGAATCTGTGAAACAGTTTTCCAAAGTGGTTGTACAGTTTTACCTATGTACCAGCAGTGTATAGTGCCCATTTCTCCACCTCCACACCAGTGCTTGACACGGTCAATCTTATTAATTTTAGCCACTCTAAGAATGCGTGTAATTGTAGTTTTAATTTGCATCTCCTTGATGATGCAATTTCATGTGTATATTGGTCATTTGTATATCAGTCTTTGTGAAATGTTTGTTCAAGTCTTTTGCCTACATGGTAAACTTGGGTTGTTTTCTTTTAATTATTGAGTTACTGTAGGGAGCCCTTTGTATATTCTGGATACAAACCCTTTGTCAGATATATATTTTTTGTGAATATTTTCTTTTAGCTTGTGGTTGCTTATTCTATTTCTAAATTTTTTTTAATGAGCAGATGTCTTTAATTTTGATGAAGTCTAATTTATATATTTGTCATATTTTATGGTTGTTGCTTTTTGTGTCCCTTCTAAGAAATCTTTTTTTACACTTAAGTTACAAAGATATTCTCCTGTATTTTCTTTTAAAAGCT
The DNA here is from genome assembly GCF_054177405.1 of Leptonychotes weddellii. NCBI lineage: Eukaryota > Metazoa > Chordata > Mammalia > Carnivora > Phocidae > Leptonychotes > Leptonychotes weddellii. Next base: position 79,543,069 of record NC_138375.1, on the reverse strand, counting down.
CTATAATTTTAGCTTTTTCATTTAAATCTATGATCCATTTCAAAATAACTTTATATATGGTGTGAGGTAGGAGTTGAGTTTCATTTTTTTCCCATATGGTTATCAAATTCTAGTATCATTTGTTAAAAAAATTTTCCCTTCCCCCATTGGATTGCTTTGGTAACTTTGTTGAACAATCTTTATAAAATTGTTTTTACTTTAGGACTCTCTTCTGTTTCATCAATTTATTTGTACATCCTGATGCCAATACTATACCATTTTATTACTATAGATTTAGAATGGTATTAGAATCAAGTGATATAAGTTGTTTTGGCTACTTGTAGACATTTGTGTTTTTGTATAGATATTAAAATCAAATTCATGTAAATTTATATAAGAAGCCTTCTGGGGTTATGATTGGGATAAGGTTAAATTTATAAATTAATTTTGGGAAAATTGCACATTCAAATATTGAATCTTTTATCCCATTGGTATGTTACATCTTGTTTATTTATGTCTTCTTTAATTTCTCTTAGCAACATTTTATAGTTTTCAGGATACAGATTTTGTACACCTATAGTGAAATTAAATTCTGGGTATTTTATACTATTGCAAATGGAACTGTTTTGTTACCAATTTTCCAGCTGTTTGCTGCTATTATGTAGAAATGTAACTGACTATATAATATTGACCTTTTATTCTGAGACTTGCTAAATTCACTTGTTAGTTCCAATACTTTTTTCCTGTTGATTATTTAGCATTATCTATGTAAATATTCACGTCATCTGTAAATAGCAGTAGTCTTACTTCTTCCTTTCCTATTTACGCTCCCCTGCACCTTTACCCCAACCATTACATCTTATTACAGGATAAGCTCTCTAGTCTGGAAGTTGTGAGAATGGACATTTTTGCCTTGTTCTAGATATTTAGGGGAAAACGTTCAATGTTTCACCATTAAATATGATGTCAGCTGTAACTTTCCCCTAGATACTCTTTATCACAGTGAGCCATTATTTTTTAGACATAAATTAATTTTGATCCTAAATCATCTTTCTTACTTGTTCCTTAAGTTGGCCCTAAATATCTCTTGGAAAACTTAAATTCATGCTCAATTTTTTGACATTGAAGATTTTTTTAAAGATTATATTTATTTATTTGAGAGAGAGCCAGAGAGAGCAGAGTGAGAGAGAGAGCACGAGTGGGGGGTGGGAGTGGAGAGGGGCAGAGGGAGAGGGAGAAGCAGACTCCCTGCTGAGCAGGGAGCCTGATGTGGGGCTCCATCCCAGGACCCTGAGATCGTGGCCTGAGCCGAAGGCAGACGCTTAACCTACAGAGCCACCCATGCACCCCAGTATAAAAATAATTTTAAAAACTAGGTATCAGTAAATTAGAAAACAGTTTGGCCTTATCTTGTAAGATTTAATATTTATCTATGACCCAGGTATTTGACTTCCACACATGCTTGAATTTTTATAGTCAAGTGTCATAAAAGCAAAAAAAAAAAAAAAAGAAAAGAAAAGAAAACCCCAAACCTCCAAATAACCATTAGTGGAAGAATAAATAAAATATATCATGTAGTCACATAATAGGATATTATAGGGCAGGAGGTATGAATTGGTCTACAACTACACACAGTAGCATAGAAAAATGTGTTAAGAACATAATCTTAAGTGACAAACATGTCTCCAAAGATGCAGACAGTGTGAATCTGTTTATAAAGTCTAAAGTTAAGTAAAAGTGAACTGTCTGTTGTTCAGGCAAACATACATGGATGATAAAGCTATGGGATGAGTATGACATAATCCAGGGTCAGGGTGATTTCTGAGGAGAGGATACACGGGCAAGGGAGAAGGATGAGCATCCCAACAGATGTAAATATTGCTAATATTTTATTTCTTGGCTTGAAGAGAGAGTCTATTGGTTTCATTATAGAATAAATAAATATGCAATAAATAACATAAAATTTAGAAAGGCCATACATAAATGATGATAGTGCTTTATGAGCTATAATGCTTAATCTAATTCTATGTACCTCAGGTCCAAAAACAATTAAGCAAACAAAGAAAAACAAGGTTACTATATTTGGGATAAGCATATTGTTTTCTGAAATGGAGACTCTGAAGGGAAAAGTCTCATTTTGACTTTTTTTTAAAAAAAGAAAATCTTTTATACTGTGTTGTAATAACAAAGGTTAAATATTTTTAAAAGCAAAAGAAGGAACATAAAAATTTGCCCCTCTCCCTTAGCAACTGGCTCAAAAATGCTTTAAAACATATAGTGGTTCTCAAGATGAATGTGTGTATTTGTAAGTGTGTATGCACACATATATGCATAGAAATCATTTAGCTGGGTTTTTTTCCCCCCGCTCCCTTTTATATAAAAAATGTTGATGTAAGGCTGATGAAGTTTCCATACGACACAAAGCTGGATGAGATAGCTCATATGTTGGGTGGCAAGCAAAAACCCTCAAGAATCCTGAGCTTAGTGCTTTTAACAGTTAAAGTAAATGGGATCAGGCATATAAAATGTTGTGAACTGTTGAATTATGGCTATGTGGGACTCCCACGTTGGACTATAATTAAAAGTTAAAATTAATTATGTTGGTTCAATATGCTATCAAGTTTATATGTTTTATTTCTGAACCTTACTTTTTAGTTCAACTGGTAACTGTTAAAACATTTAAAACAAACATTTTTCTAGCACCGGAGGTGGATTGTATTAAAATAGAGATCTTTTTAAAAACAATAGTTTCCTTGTCTTAAAAATACTCAGCCTGCATGAATAACTACAGTAAACATCTAGTATTTTGGAGTATATCTGTGCTTTCTGAACAAAGAGAAAACAACTTACAAGAAAGGTAAAGGGCAGAGTATCTCAGTAGTGCTTTACATTGAATGGCTAAAACATTGGAAAGAGAAAAGAGAAAAACTAGGGCACTGATAGAGATCACAGTTCAAATTTGCCTTCCATGCAGTGGAGGGATAATCAATTTGCTAGAATAATGGACCAGGTGAGAAAGAGCCATGCTGTCTCCTGACAGTTTCCTGCAGGGTTTGTCACGTTGCAGGCCATATAATCTATGCCTGAGCTTATATAAAGCTTTGAACTTTGTTTTCCTGAATGGATCAAAGCACTGAAATCCTGACAGAGATAAAAATAAGGTAGTTCTAGGGGCGCCTGGGTGGCTCAGATGGTTAAGCGTCTGCCTTCAGCTCAGGTCATGATCCCAGAGTCCTGGGATCAAGCCCCACATCGGGCTCCTGGCTCAGCGAGGAGCCTGCTTCTCCCTCTCCCTCTGCCTCTCTCCCTGCTCATGCTCTCTCTCTCTCTGTATCTCTGTGTCTCAGATGAATAAATAAATTCTTAAAAAAAAAAAGGTAGTTCTAAATTCATCTTACATATTAGCAACCATTAAAAGAAAGCTTTAGAACCCAGGAATTCTTTCCCCTGAACAGTTTGATGCAGTCTTTGGAGATTATGAATGTGACTTAAATATCACAATGTATACAGAAAATTCATCTAATTATATCCAAGACACAGAGAGACAAGTTAATAGAGATCTGTGGAATAATTTAATAGATCTCCTTTACTGAAAAATTTGGTTGAATTTAACAACTAATCTCATCAATAATTTATTAATTAATTTTTAAAGTAATATTTATGATATTAGTTGGGTTTTTGGATTTCTAGTTCAGATTTTTAATTATAAGCTTACTGTTTCCCAGGAGGAAAAATGCAATCTAAACAAGGTAAATTCATATTTAATGGCGTACCTCCTAGAGTTTAGAGGGCAATGATTTACAGAAAACATTTGTACTTCTTTTAAAAAATTCATTTTTCACTTATTCTATAAATTAATAACATCAAGAAAATAGTACAAATAAAATAGCACCAGTGGAAATACATTATTTCTAGAAATCTTTCATATCAAAACCGAAAAAGTGTTCTTGTAGTGAAAAGAACATCAAATAGCAAGAGATGTGGTAATATATATTTTCCCTTTCCAAATGGTAGACTTTTCATTGATTCAGACTCTTATAGCACTATGAATTTGAGGTAGCAAAACATTTATGGTGACATTTAAGATTCATATTAACAATATCTACAAAGATTGTCCTCCATATGCTTTATGTTCCTTTTATATATTGCATGCCTAATTATATGGTGATTTATAATGGTGCAATTCTTTAAAGTGATTTTTCAGCCCTATTTTTCAGCCAAGCTAGCCTCTAATTTGTAGAGTCCCTCTCCCTCCTGTATCAATGGCTCCTGCACAAAACACCATTTCTCATTAAAAGTTCCCATTCCCTTTGGCAGTCAGGATAAAATCTCTAATCAAGCTCGAGGAAAGAGCCACGGTTCAAAGATGTCATTGGGTCCCCAGGCTGGTCTTGTGTGACTGGCTAAAGGTTCTCAGGCTTCATATTCAGTCTGTGAAGAGAACTGTCAAGGTCGAATACTCCAATCAGCAGTCAAATAAAGCCCATTAAATGAGCAAAAAAGGAGAGTGAGAGTTTTACAAAGGAGGACATAAAACTTTAGCACTTGTTTCAGACTCTTACCATTTTAGCAGCTGCTCCCTGTGAACTTTCTGATGAGCGCATCAGGATGTGCTGACCTCAGAATCCCATTGCTTTTAGAAACACCCGGTTTTACACCTAGTGACCTCTTCTTTTCACAATGTTTTATTCTTCATCATTCTCCCACCTTCTTTTTCCTCCTTCTGCTATCTTTTCCTCTAAGTGGTACAAAGTTTATGCATGTATATGTGGGGTAAATTGATCTTAATTGACATGTTCCTATAGGATTGATGCTTTCAGAGACTATCTTTCTGAAAATTCCTACCATTTTTGAGACTGTAAAAAGACAAACTCTTTCCTAAGACCTCAGGAGAACAATATAAAACAGGCTTTTATTTTGATTTGGGACAACATTCAACAAAGATGTATATTGCAGATGTCAAATCCAATATTTTGCTCCTGATAAGTATGCAGGACTCCCAGGAGCCTGTCTTGTAGGAGGAAAGAATAACAGGCTTAAGTCCCATGATGCAAATGTGAGAAAAGAATTTTGCCCGTAATTTTAGCTTAACATTTGGGGAAGGAAGTTTCAATTTAATCTTAGAAAGTGGATTCTGTCTGCTCTCTTTTTACAAAATAGCAGTACCATTATGAATTACATTTGACTTCATAATGTCCACAATGAAGCTTCTTGTTCTTGATAGGCCCACATAAAAACAAAAGAAATAGTTAGCGTATTAGCACATTTAAATTTTACACTTCTGAGTGGCAGTTGATGCCTTTTTACAGATAAAGTGCACCCACAATTCATGGGTGTATAATTCATTCTAATGTTCACTATCAACACATACTTTGTCAGAGTGTCTTGACTGCATGAATTGGCCAGATTACACGTTTCTCAAATGTAAAATATTAAGGCTATCTTTGTCCACATGTTTCTTAGAAGAAGAAGAAGAAGAAGAAGAAGAAGAAGAAGAAGAAGAAGAAGAAGAAGAAGAAGAATTCTAAAATGCTTCAGTAAAAGGCCCATAATTATTCATCCCAGACTGACATCAGGAAGCATTTGACCCTTGCTGTCATGGTTTCTGATTCAGAATCTTCAATGAAGGTATTCCTTTGTAAATCAGCAGTCCATCTATTACCCATAGTATCTGGATGAGTCAAACGGCTTGTTTACAACATGTTTAATGTTTTGTGAATCCTGCCTCCTGATTCACTTCAAGTACTTTATAATTATATTCCTTGAAAACAGATGCTTTTAATATTCAGCTTGAGTGTTTTATAAGCTATACAAATATTTTGTTTGTGGTATTTTCTGGTGCTCACAGCCAAAATATGCTAGTCAGCTTTTCAGAAGATCATTTTATTATGCAGGAACCTGGGGCAATGCAGCTTCTGAAGACTTTTCCCCCCAAATGGGATCTGTCAACTTCATAATAGGTTCTACTGCAAAGGACCAGTTCCTAGCATTTTAATTCTTTGAATAAATTATAAAAATATTTTGTCAGATCCTGACCAGCCATTTCATAAAGTGATAATGCGGCTCTTGTCCTCGTGGCTCTTGTCCTGGTTCCCCCTTCCTTCTGTTGTTGGGCTGGAGAGTTTTTCTCAAGCCATCTAAGGAAGAAGCCCCAATTAAAACCACTCATTCGTGCACCACTAAAACCCCACACAATGATTTGAAAAAATACCCCTAATTTGAAGCTGTTAATACAACTGTAATTTTATTTCTTGAACATTGCCTGTTGTAGGGTACTGCCAATCTATGAAAACAAACCAATAATAGCACCATTTGAGAACCACCCAGGGTCAATTGTCCTCTTTTCTTTTTTCTACATAACCTATGAAAAGACCCCTAGCAGCTGTAACAATAACTGAAGAACTAGCAGTGCCAATTATGCCCGGGTAGTAGTGCTGGTAGCTCAGCACCAGTCCCAGGAGTACTCCAAACCAATAGTCTAGCAATTTTCCATGCCCAGGGTACTCAACCGGAGAAACTGGTTGGCTGTTTTTGGAGGAAGAAGTGTGAAGTTTTAATATCTATGATTTTTCAGGATGTGAAAATTTAAAGACCATTTGTATATAATGCCAAAAGCCTTATAGTTTTGCGCTGAAATTGAACTAAAAGTGAGCTGTTCAAGGGTTCAAAACATACTGACACGACAGGCATACATTTAGATAATCATTTGCGAGTTCCCAGGGTTTATAGATATTGGGGATTTGAAAACAAGAATGCTGCTAGTTTTGAAATAACGAAACAACTATTTTTCCCCTCCTTCCTTGATTAGCGTCTCTATCTGCTGATACCGTTTTTTATATTGCTTAGGTGTAAGGTTTCATTCTCTTAAGTGTATACTCTGTAGTGTTTTTCTCTAGTCCTTCATGTGATATTGGATCTACGTTATAAATTTCTTGAGGAAAGAAGCAATGAATGTCATTTGTTGCTCGGATACCCTTTAATAGTTGATATATTACAAGGCATATAGTAGATACTAAATTAATTAAATAATTCCATTTTTGTAAGGTTTTACATATTAATGGCTCCACATAATTTTACAATTTAGCTATTTTTTTTAAAGATTTTATTTATTTGTCAGAGAGAGAAAGAGAGAGCACAAGCAGGGGGGACGGCAGGCAGAGGCAGAGGGAGGGAGAAGCAGGCTCCCTGCTGAGCAAGGAGCCCGATGTGGGACTCGCTCCCAGGACCCTGGGATCATGACCTGGGCTGAAGGCAGCCGCTTAACCGACTGAGCCACTCAGGTGTCCCCGATTTAGCTATTCTTGATACACATTCTAATATTACCTACTGTCTCTCTTTTTAGTACATTATCACAGAAAAATGTATTGTCTGGAATGGTTGTGCTATGCATTATGCTGTCTAATCAAGTATTCTAATAAATATTTATTCTGAATATTATTCATGGATTAATAATTTTCAAGAGATTTTTTTGCTATGACATGTATTTTAATGCTAAACCTAAATTAAACAAAGTTAAATGTTAACACTTTAAGAGATACCTCTTGGGTCTAGGTCATCCAAACTAGTAAAAACGAGAAATATCCGCTGATAGAGACTTCTGGTTTGTACAATGACAGATGAGTAAGCTTCTAATTATGTGAATTGATTAAAAAATCTATTAAGTTATATTGAAGAGAAAACATCCAAAGGAGTATGGTCACATTTGTTTTTATAGATGAATTTATTTTGAAAAAGATTCTTGAGGTCAAGAATATCAAATTGATAATCGTCGTTAATAATGTTCCTAGAGTAAGCAAGTGGCCAAAATGTAAGCGTTAGCCCATTCTATTGTGTTCAATAAATCTTCTTTATGTATTTTTTAGTCTCTTTCCACATCTCCCCCTCTTTTGCCCACCATATCACTCATTCACCTACCATCTCTGCTTCATGCTTGAGAAGGCAAGGTGTGGGTACATGTTCTCTAGTAACTCAGTTTCCAGGGGCAGACAGTGGTCTCTTTATTCTCAAGCCAGGAAGGAGCCTCTGTGTATACGTAGACATTCCCCTTGAGCCTGACTGCCTGTAAAACAGTTCATCCTCTGGGAAAGGAGGTGCTTGGATCCCTTACACACTCTGTCTCCCATCCACATTCATACAGTCCTGAGTCTCCTGACTGACAGAAGAATCAAACTGACTCGAGAAGTTGTCCAACAGGGCTACAAATTATCTTCAATATCTTTTCCTGACCATCCACCTTATTCCTGTGGGAACCCTTTATGAATTAAATTATCTCAGGAATTACTGTCTCTGAAAGTGGAAATAACAGGAGGGGTGTTACATGCAGACACACGCAGATATTATCTATAACATTGGCAGGCTAAGTCAAGGTTTTCTTTCTTTAAAGCATAGAGGGGGATGGATGTGTAATCCCATTCTGTCAAAAATGCTGAAGATTTTCATATATCACTGCGTTTCAAAATAAATTACGTGCATAGTAGTGCTACATTAAACCAACATCCAGCACTGAAATGTTTCTTCACTGAGTTGCGATGCTTTTTTATCTCTTGAAATAAGAAACACATTTAACTTGGTTTCTGTGATCATCCTGAAAATAATACTCTCTTGTTTTGGCATAAAGTAGAAACATGCATCTTTAATCAAGAAGTATGCTTTTCATTGAGAGAGGGGAGAGCCGGCACCTCGTGCTGACTTTAAAGCGGTTTTGTAGAGTTGTGGAGGGCGGACACGGCCCGCTTCATCCACAGCTCAGCATACTCACCGCTGACATCAGGGCTGGTGGGCTGGCTTCAGACGAGTATTATGGAGTGAGGTTTCACTCATTTCTGTCAAGCCTCTTCTCCCACCTCAGGATGAAAAAGAGAAATGGCATTTCTTTTAAGCTTGGATGCCATGTTCAGACTTACCCCACAGGCTTTGTTTTTGACTTTTACCTCCTGCACTGCTAATGGGAACCTGCCAATAGTGTTGACTCTCTCTCCTACCCCATCAAGTTTTCTTTTTTAGCTAAATATGTACAGAAAGTTTTGTCGAAACGTGCCAAGTCCCAGCTCGGTATTCCCTGATACTACACAAAGTGAGTTGCAATAAATATAGCATTGAAAAATCTGAAATTACTGAATGCACCCATTTCTGCAGTTAAATACCATGAAATACATAAGGGAATTTACAGTATGCTTTAAAGGAGGGAAAAAAACCCTCCTCCCAGTCTAATAAAATTTGGTAGCTCGGGGTCACTTCCTAATAGGTGCTATTTCCTCTATTTTAATAAAGGTATTTTAACACCTGAATTCTATGCCAGATATCATTGTCATTTTTTCCACTGACTGGCTCAACTAAATGCTGGTGGGGGCCAGACACTCTTCAAACACTGCTGCTGAATGCCAAACACAACTAACATGCATATGGAAGCAGCCAGGGAAAGCAGCACCCCCCTAATTATAGCCAAGGGCTAGCAGTCCGGAGAGCTCGCAGGAACTTCTGGGGTGGACGGGGGTCAGGAAGCTCCTTGACCACGGATCCCTGAATTGGCAGCTATCCTTTCCCACCCCATCAACACACAGTCATTTTTTGCCTGCCAAATCCTTGTCCAACCCCAATTCAAATCTATTTATACTCTCCTTTCCTATTTCTGGGCTCAGATGTTAGCCCATACGGTGTGTTGACCGGCACTAAATGTTACTGTGAGAGCCCAGCGTTTGCCAGCTTCCTTAGTTGCTGACAGCAGGGAGACAAAAGTTCTGAATATCCGGAAAGACCTTCATCTTCCTAGCATAATCCTGGCCTCAATGTGGTGGTTGTGAGGTTCAAGTTAAAAGCACTCATTCTCCTGAAATTGAAGGTGTCAGCAGGTTAAGAGTTGATACCAGCTGAGCTCCTTTGGCAACAATGTTGGGTCCCCACAGTGGTTCTCAAACTTGAGTGTGCGTGAGCATCACCTGGGGAATGTGTCCGGCATGCAGGTTCGGGCCCATCTGCCGAGATTCTCAGGCAGTCGAAGAGGGACAGGCCCAGGAGTCCGTTTTCAGTAAACACTGCAGGTGATTGTGAGGCAGTTGTCCCTGAGGTCCCCACTGTAGGAAGCAATCCTAGGTCCATACTGCTCTCCCCCCAAAGCACCAGCCATGTGTCAAGAGTAAGGGGATTAGCAACCTGATTTAGACACTTTAGTGTTGGAGTGCTGCTTTAATTCAGATTTATTTAAAGCTTTGGAACACTGAACTTTGTTGTAGAAGCTTTATTTAAAATTCTGAGGTAGAATAACCTTCTTTTCTGAGTTCAGTTTTAACAAGGAATGCTATTTGAAGACTGTGGTCCTCGGTTTGTGAGGTCTGAGCATAAAAAGAAAATAAAACCCTACAAGTTGGACCTTCTTATGTAAAACTAGACCTCATTCTTTTTAAGAGGTGTGACCTCGGATCATTAAAATTTTTCTGAAGAGAAGAAATCTGGGATAGATAGCTTTCCTGATAAAATGTGCAGTAGAAATTGTAAGCAGCTTATATAGTGCTCTATCCTTTATGCTGTTTTAAGGGAGTACTTAAATGAAAAGGAATGTTTTAAAGTTAACTCAGCTGAATTCTATGTAGAACAGAGTAAGCAATCCCCAGGGTGCGTAGCTTTTGATGTGTTCTCTTGCTTCACTATTTATGGATAACTTAAGAAAACATTGCCACCTTCCCTTTCTGGGAGAGTCGGGTAGGTGGGCAAGTCTGTGCTTTGCAACTACAGGACAAAAGACATAGCACATTTGAATAAAAATAAAATAAGCAAGTTTTTTATTCATACAGTGGTGTTAAGGAAAGTGAGTTCTTTGTTCCAGTTGTTGGTTTGGGTTTTCAGTGTAGAAAAGCACAAAAGTAAACACTTTTAAAAAGGAGGTAAATGTTGGTTGGATTGAGGGGAAGATATGTGAGGATGTGAGTAAGGCAAACAGTAAGGAGTTACTAAAGAAAAGCTTGTTTGGATTAACAGTTAAACCTAATGGCTGCTTTAGGAACTTTGGTGAAGATGAAAGACTGAGTAGCGTTTAGTGAAATGGTTTCTTTCAGAGAAAATAAGCATCCGTATTAGTGAGGATATGAACTCACATGACGGGAATTTTCTTTCTGGGATGCAAAATGCTAGATACTCTTAAGCAATCTGACATTACAGGAAAAAGGCTTTTCAAGAGAAACAGTACTCAAGTGTCTATACCATTCCATAGCTGTTTTTGCAGTACAGTTCTCTCGTCTTAGGCTCACATACTCACTGAATGTACCAAACAATGGAAGGTACCCATCTATCAATATGTGTATTTAGTACCTTGTCTGATGGAATTTGGTCAGAGATGAAGCTGCCTCTGGGTAAAGAAAGCTGTTAGATGAAACAATAGCACATTTACTAGCAACAAAAATTTTGTATCTTTCCTTAGTATAGTAACATTGACAGGAGTCATAAAACTGAAGACTTCTAAATATGTTTACTAACAGAAATGCCACCCACTCCCCACTCCGGGGTGTGGAAAGAAATGAAAATAAGCGACCTCCAGGCTTCTTAGTAGTCTCTAAGAAATATTTTTGGATGATACACTGTGTAGTGTGGTAAAAGTTTCTTATACTTGATTATAATCTAGAGCCAAATACATTTCCTTCATTCAATATTAGTCCGTACCAAAGGCAACACACATATAACTGCTAATAGGGTTTATCCAGCACCTTATCGGTGTCAAGAAGCTTTCCATGTGCAAAGGTAGTTGATGAAGTCGGCAGTGCCTGGTTATTGCTGTGATGCGTGTGGCACCTGACGTGCGGAGTACTCAGAATAATGAGCCTGCTCTGCAAGTTACTCTAACAGAGCTGTGCTGTGGGCTATCACAGATATATCAAATATTTAAAGACGCCCATTTTCTCCTCCATTTAGTGTGTATTATAAGATAGTTGGATACTCTACTAAAAGCATATCTCTCTGCCTTCATAAAGAGTTCTGGAAAGAAAGCAAAAGACATTTAAAGCATCAAAGAGGCTGATGAATAGGGATGCCAGGATATTCAAATACATTTAGAGACAGTATTGTCAAGCTTGTTTTCTGAGCCATGATACTAAAGATAGTAGGAGCCAGCAAAGAAAAGAACTCTGTAGAAATGCAAATCTCTTCAATGTTGAATCTATTAATCCATTGCACACTTTCTTCTGAATCATACTTACTCAGATGTACAGGCAACAAAAAGTATTTAGAATATTTGCATAATTTCAAACACCCAGTTCATAAATTATTTATTGGTTGTGGTCAAATGAATGTTAGCTATTTCATAATTATCTTTTGTGTAAAAGGTTGCATGGTTTACAAAAATATTTCAATGGCAATTGAATATCTGTAGCTTGCTTAAACAGTGCAAAAAATAAATGGTACTTAATTATGTAGCACTGATGTACATTTTTCTCATGTTCAAAATTTCTAAGAAAAATTACACTTAACTTGTAGATTTATTTTAAATGAACATCAGAAATTTATAGTAAAAAATAATCAAGGCTTAAAAAAATCATGGCTACATTCTAGGATTAGGTCAAAGCATTGACAAATAACATGACAAAGTGTGATATAAATCAAGTAATCAGACAACTATTTGTTGTAGAACTTAGAGTTACAAAGTCATAAAACCTGAGAACAAGAAGCAGCTTCAAGAATCACTAGTTCAACATTTCACTTTGATGGTTGAGAAAACCATGGCACGTAGAACTTCATTTCCTTACTTGAGATTAAAAAGACAGGATCCTAATCCAAACCATTTTCTCCAATACCACATCAACTGCACCATTTGAGCAATTGTATTCCTTTTCATGTGTAGCTTCTTGGATGTTGTTCCCCAGACATGGCTTCTTGGGTAGCAAAGGCTTATAAACTAAAACGACAAGCTGTCTGTGCTATACACACCCAATGTGTAATGGTGAAACAGGAACAGAGAAAATGCAATAGAGGCTCCTATTTGAAACGGGGAGGAATTGAAGGCACGTAGTACTTGTTGTCCATAGCAATCCTGTAATCTTTCTGGGCACATGTCCTCAATCCCCTTTGTTCTGGATTCAGGGACTTTTCCTTGACCTAGGATCCAACACTTCTTGGAAATTGTTCTCCAATCCATTGCTCATGGCTGCACACTCATGACTCTAAGCTTCAGCCTCTCAGTGCTTGACTTTGCTCTCTGATTCAGCCTTCTTTTTCCATAAGAAATGGCATATGTTTGCAGCTAAGAAAACTTCCCAGTCTGTTTTCAGCCTGCAGAGTTGGGGACATCTTTTAATTTGAACTGTTTCTGTCTTCAGTTGATTCAACTCCTTTAAACAACTTATGGGTTTTCAATATATCAAATTATAATTTACTCCATTAGCTGAAAACCACAGTCATAAATCTCTTCCAGACCAGTCCCTCTCTATTTGAGGCTGCCTGCTGTCGAACAATGCCCTGAAAACTCTTTTAAGTCATTTTATGCAGCTGACAGGGCAGATAAATCTTTTAAAGTCTTAACAAAGGGTATTATACCTTCATCTTTGATTTGATCTTGTTTTTGATAGCACTCTGGATGTTACCTTTGCTTTGAGATCATTTTTTACTTGAAAAAAATTTTTTTTTTTTTTTTTTTTTTTGCGGCCTGGAAAGGCTGAAAACAAGGAGTTTCATTTTCCATACATGAAATCCTGGGTGTGAGATACCCTTTCTAAATTTTGCTTGGAAATTGACCAATTCCATCTTTAGATCATCTCTCTCTTGCAATATCTTATCCTAAGAGGGTAAAAGGAATCAACTGACTTGTTCAACATGCTATTCAAATAGATATCCGTAAGTTCCTCCAGTACATTTTCTATCTTTAAAGTTATCACAAGCAACAGTCTCATTTACTTTTCCACTAATAAAAGGTTCCCCTTGGGGCACCTGGCTGGCTCAGTCAGAACATGTGACTCTTGATCTCGGGGTTGTAAGTTCAAGCCCTGCATTGGGTATAAAGATTACTTAAAAATAAAAATCTTTAAAAAAAGTTTCCCTTGGACGCCTGGGTGGCTCAGTTGATTAAGCGACTGCCTTCGGCTCAGGTCATGATCCTGGAGTCCCTGGATCGAGTCCCGCATCGGGCTCCCTGCTCACTGGGGAGTCTGCTTCTCCCTCTGACCCTCCCCCGCCTCGTGTGCTCTCTCTCTCAAATAAATAAATAAAATCTTTAAAAAAAAAAGTTTCCCTTTCTCTAACCTTCAACTGCATTTTCTTTCTGCTCTTTCAGCTCTACTAACAGTCACTTTGCCACCTTTCAGGTCTCAACTCATTTCTGGTCCCCAAGGTCAATGCCATAAATTTTAGGTTTGTTGTGTACAATTCTATTTCTGGCATCAATTTCTGTATCATCTCCAAAACAAAATACCTGCATTAAGTAGCTTAAACAACAATGCTTTATTGTTTTTCATGATTTTATGTATAGTTCTTTTGCTTCATGTGGTATAACTGAGTTACTTAAGCATTTGCTTTAAGACGAGAGCTCAGCTAGTGTCAGACAAATCTAAGATGGCTTCCTCTAGGGTTTGTCATTTAGTAGTTTAGCCTGAGTTTCTTTATGGTCGAGTGTCTGTATGGTGCCTGCCTTTCATGGGGTGTAGAGTTCAAAAAGGGATATGCTCCAGTGTACAAATGTTAACCAGGCTTCTCCTTGCATCATAGCTGGCAATGTCCCATTGGCTAAAGCCAGTCACAGAGCCATTATGTAGGAGTATTGAACATCTGGAAGTATGATTTATTAGGGGCTCCTGACATAAAAATCTATGATAGGTGTGGAGAAAGAAGTGATGAATATTTACCAATCAGTAATCTCATTTACCACAATTTCCAAATTGTCTTGGATTTTTTTTTCTAGTTTCTTCCTGCCATGTATATTTTGATTATTTTATGGTCTGTTATCATTTCTCACTGGAGCTGATTTGGGCTACCTTATCAAAGAAGACCGAATTTTTATGATAATAAACCACCAGTCTGTGCTTGGGGGCAAGAAATCTTAGCTAATCCCCTCCTTTCCTACAGAAATAGGCTAAAGCATATCATTGCTTAATTACTTTTTGATTGAGACTGAACTAAAAAATTTAACAACAAAGCTTGTAGAAAGTACTTGTTTGAAAAATAACTTAATTCTTACGATAGCAGACATCTTTGGTATCCGTTGTCACATCCCTTCAGCCACCTGCACTTGCAGTCCCAGTTGCATTGCATGGTTCCTTTGAGCCCAGACTTCTCTCTGAATGGTGGTGTCCCATCTCAAGCATGTGATGTGTGTATCTTTCAGCTTTTATCCTCTGGGCTTTCTCCGAGCTATGACCTGAAATGAGCACTGCTGAGAAGTGTGGGTTATTTAAGTGTGGGATGTTTATTGCTTTCAGGGGACAATTCCTGAACAGTGAAAAAAAAAAAAAAAGAACTGGTAGTCCTTCAGGTGGACAGTGTTAGAAGGCATTTTGTATGCTCCTCAGAGGTCCCAGCAGAACTGAGACCTGACAGATGCAAAAACAATAATAAGCTCTTACATTTGGATTTTTACTTCCCTGCCTCTCTCCTCACTCCCTCACTATTGCTTCCTGGGCTGGCTTTCCAGTTAAACTACATGTTGTCACATCTTTGTCTGAGGCTCAGTTTTCAGTGGAACCAAGTCAAGATACTTACTTTCTACAAATACATAAAAGGACCCAAATCAGGTGATTTTTTTTTAGGTTTAACAATTTTAAAAACAGTTCTATCCTTGAATGTTTTCATTTCTGTCATCATCATCATCCTCATCTTTATCGTAGTAACATAACTAAATATGCAAACATAACTGAAGGTCCTATGTAAAGAGTCTTCTAGAATTCTATAAATATAAGACTTGGGAGTTTAGTAAAATTACTTTTTATTTGGGGGAAATCAGGAAATAAAGGAATAATACTGGGACATATGATTGAAGCTGGTGTCTGATTTTGACAGGGAGAAATGAGGAAAAAGGGAAACATCAATTATATAGAAATCATTTTCACAATTAATTGCTCTATCTTCTGATCATGCATATTTTCCTAGTATTTTAGGAAAAAATAGGGCAACTCTAAAAGGATATTTAGATACTAAGTGTTTAAAGCTCATTAATCATAATAAATTCAT
Source organism: Leptonychotes weddellii (assembly GCF_054177405.1). Lineage (NCBI taxonomy): Eukaryota > Metazoa > Chordata > Mammalia > Carnivora > Phocidae > Leptonychotes > Leptonychotes weddellii. The sequence continues at coordinate 79,526,953 of NC_138375.1, read as the reverse complement.
TTAAGAAATTGAACTTCTGAGAGTTGCTAAGATGGTAAAATGTATATTATAGAATGTTATATCTTGTTGCAGCTAAATTTTTTTATGTTGTGGCTAAATTTTTTTACCTAATTCTCATCCAGATAAATTCTCAGATACACATCAAAATTGGGGCCTTTTTATTAGTGTTTGCTTCTCCTGCTATGACATTAAAGCAAACATAGACCTGAAGTTGAAATCTTTTCTCTCTTGTGGCCTATTATCAGTCTAGGAAATGTTACCATCTATAAATACAGTATTATAAACTAACAGAGCTTCATTGTGATCTGTCTTCTGAGTCATCATGGTTTTTGAACCTGTGAATGAAAGGTACGGCAGTATAAATGGTTAATTTTGACTGATATACTTCAAAAATTAACCTTTGTGCTATAATGGAAGAATGTATGTGGTCTCAAGAATATTTAGTTAATATATTTAATATTATATTTCTTTTGAACACCCTAAGTACTTTCTCACGATAAATAGCTACTTGAACAAAAAGGTATGGTTTATATTCCCCCTTAAAGTACGAGCCATATAAAAATTTAATCAAGTAAGTGAAAGGTAAAAATGTCATCACACTTCTAAAATTTGCTGTCAATATTGCACACCTGTATGGAAAGCAGATATATGTCTAAGCAGCAGCTTGGTAACATTCCAAACTGCAACCCCTAATTAACTCACCTTTTGAATTATCAGCTAGACTCCGTTGCAACCCATGCAGCCTATTGGCAGGGAGCCTGACAACAAAATGCATGTTTAAAATACCAAGTAGGGAGAGGAATGCTATATTATTTGGCACAAATACTACCATCCACCTGTGCAGAGGGAATATGCTTTTCCACTTTGCTTATTATAGATGATATATTAGTTATATGCTCTTGGCATCATCCCAATAAAATTATATAGTTATCTCTTTGCCTAAGGAATACTAGTGAAGCTATATTGCAGTGTACTCAGTATAGTGAGTTAATTAAATTAGATTAAAAATCAACAATATTTAAATCCTCTCAATAGACAATCTGAAATTTGTATAGAAAAGTCTACAGATCATGCGGTTTGTATTATGGGGTTAAAACTAATTTGGATACATTTGAGACTTGGAACAGAGAAAGCTCATGCCATGTAAGAATTGAATAATGCAAGTATTTGAGAATTTAGTCTGTCTCTTTGTAAATGAATGAGGAGGCTTCTCTATAAATACAGAGAGAAAGTAGTGGTCATTAAACTTTTATGAGGCTGATTATTTTAAACAGCTTAGAATGATAAAATCACTCACTCGAGGCTGTGAACATCATGTAAGTCTTATAGTAATAGTTTTTCCATCAAAAGTGACTAGAATTTTTTTTTCTTTTTCTACCAGTAGTTACTCTTATATTAATCAGTCCATTAAAGGAAATCTAAGAGCATCTGTTGTATTGAGCAAGTGTTTATTATGAGTATTAGAGATTTAGTCATTATATACCAAATAGTCTAGTAACAAAATGTTTGTATTAGTCTAAGTGCACATAGTTAGAATGACACTAGAGAAAACTAGCAAGGTGTTATTTTGATAAGTTTGTCTGAGAGGAGAAGGGTATAATGTAACTTGATATGTTTTACAAGAAATTACACAAATTAAAACTATATTTTTCTTCCATTTTCTCCCCTCTTGTTTTCTTATTTTTATAACAACAACAATAATAGTAATTATTAGCTATTTTCTGGTATCCTGGAACAAAGAGAAAATCCCTTCTTGGTTAGATGCTTAAAGACAAAAATTACTGAATTCAGAGGAGGGATGCTTAGAGATCATTATAAAAATATGACCCTGTGAATCTGTGAGAGATGTGAGTTAGGAATCTTCCTGTAATGAAAACCTGAGAAGTGTTTCGTTTTTTCTTCCTCCTAATTCAGTCATAAGCTCATATAGATCAATGAAATGATCAGTCAGATCTACAGATAAGTGGTTTAAATCCACTGCTTTAGACTGGAGCTGCCTGGCCTGGCTTTTGGGGTTTTTTCCTCTTGCTATGTCATATATTCTCCATGGGCTCAACATATTTCATGCAGCCTATGTTTCACTATTTCTTTCTTCAGAGCACTAACAGACAACTGTCATTTCACAATGAAAAGATTGTCACAAATTTAAAAAATACCTGGTATGGACATGATCAGTTCACAAATATGATTTACTTGATGTTTAAGAACATAGAATCTATTTTTATGGGCAAAATAATATATTATTGCTTTTAGCTTTGTATATTAATCTGGAATTTAAAAGCATTATACTTCATTGAGTTTTCTTCTTTTTCAGAAGAGGATTGACTGACTTTTTCCAAAAAGCCACATTGAGTTCTAAATCTTGTGCCTTTAAATGGCATTATACCCATGTTATGGTTTCTGAACCAAAGAATTTCTCTTTTCTGCTAACCTCTTGAGGTCACAGTGGTGGTTTGAAGTCTAAGCAGCAATTCTCTTCAAAGAGTAACTCACAGCAGGGTGTGTGCAGTAAGGGTATTCGTGATTCCAGTCCTCACATATATTCTACTTTACCTTTTAGAAAATTTGGTTTTGAGGCTACTACAAAGGCAACACCCTTAAAACACGTCATTTTCTATATCTCCCTGTACCAAAAGCCTTATACAATGACATTGGAGATATATTACTAGAATTTTCATTGCACAATTGCCATTTAAAAAATACCCAGTGGAGTCCTTGATCCCTCATGTGCTCTTGGCTCTAGAGTGTTTTGCATTCACCCTTGAGAAGAGGTTCAAGGGTTACTCTCTGGAGTGAGCTGGAAGATGATGTGCCCTTCAAACCAGGGATCATCCCTCCCACTTGGGCCTTTTTCTGAGCGGTGGGGAGAATATGATAAGAGTTCTATTTTGTTGAGTGGCATAAGATCTTGGACTCTGGGTCCTGACTGCCTGGAGTTGAATTCTGACTCTGCTGCTTACTAGCTGTGTGAATTTGGGCACATTCTTTAAGCTCTTTGTACCTCAGTTTCTTTTTTTTGTACTGGCATCATAGATGTGTTATAAAAATTACATGAGTTAGTGTGTATCAAGATCAGTGCCTGGCACATCGTAAGTGCAATATATGTATAACTGTTACCATTATTATTCTTCAAAAAATTCTTACCAAAATTATTCTTCATTTTTGAAGAATAATAATAAAAAAATCTTTATTAGGATTTCACAGATAGTGAATGACAGATTTATTGCCATATCTGATTGGGTTCTTTGAAAGCTGTGACAGGAAAGAGAAAAGAAGAATAATTTTGTTTGTTAAAGTTGCATTTAGTGCTAATGTACCAGGTCATCAAAAATATTTATATAAACTATAGATTTAAAAAACTTAAAAAGCTTAAATGTGTTATTTTAGCAAACTTTTATTGTGTTCACTGTGAATAGGACAACTGCTGTTGTAGGGGAGACATACCACAATGACTCCGATAGAAGTTATTGTCAAGGAACTTAGAGGAAAGTAGGACGGTAGAAGGGTATAAAAACAACTGTAACATAAGTGGGAAATTGTAAATGCCTTCAGCAAGGATTCTACTTTACCTTGGATTTGCAAAGGCTGGAGAGGGAGAGGGGGAGAGAGGGAGAGAGAATATGGATTAGAATGGCCCTGTCTCTCAGGTTTTTTGCTCATCCTTTGGATGAGCCTCCACTTGGATAGCCTCTGGGTCGACTGTTGTTTCCTATTTCTCTTTTTCAGGCTCTTGAGCCCTTGCCATTATCTTGAGTCCGGCATTTGTTTTTACTCTGCCTTGCACCCGTAAAACTGCACCCCATCCTGCATCCTTCGTGGGTGGTGTACTGCTCTTGTACTGCATTGACAACTCAGGTATCTCACGGTTTGGGTTGGCTTTGTGGTGCAGCCAGTATCTCCAAATAGAGACAGGGATGGCAGTCTGTTTGGGTGGAAAGTGTTTTTCCTGAGCTCTTGTTCACTCGTTCCTTTTCCACTGAAGATTTTTGTATCATTTCTTCAGGAAAATAATGTCAGGATCGTAGGGAAAATGGATGAAAGGGAGAAGCTTAGAAGAAAGGAAACCTGTTAGAAGGTTCTTGCAGAAATCCAGCGAGGGGGACTTACCTTGAGCTTGAACCAAGGTGTGAATGGCAGGGGAAGAGGGATGATGGAGTAGAGAGAACAGATGTCACAATACTGCAGAGGAAAATATGTCAGGATTCACCAACTAGTTGTGTATAAAAAAGAGAGAAAGTGCGATTTTGAGCTGAGGATAACTAGGGTGGAAAGTTGTGCTATTAACACAATAAGGAAAATAGGACATTAACAGAATAAGGAAAATAGGTGTAGCTTTTAGAAGAAAAAAAAATAGTTCAGTTTTCAACATATCTGATGAATAACCAGATGGAGACTCTAGCAAGCACTTGGAAATGAGGATATCTGACTTCAGAGGGCGGTCAGGCTGGGAATATATATTTGACAATTAATTTAAATATTAGTTCAAATTAATATTAAATGAAATTGGCAAGGAAGAGAGTTTGCCAAGGAAAGAGTTCTTTGGTGAACACCATGAATTTAGGAAATAGGAGGATGGCAGGGGCTCCTGGGTGGCTCAGTCGGTTAAGCATCTGCCTTCGGCTCAGGTCATGATCCCAGGATCCTGGGATGGAGCTCTGCATCGGGCTCCCTGCTCAGCGGGGAGCTTGCTTCTCCCTCTGCATCTGCCTCTGCCTCTCTCTGTCTCTTTCTCTGTCTCTCGTGTATAAATAAAATCTTAAAAATAAATAAATAAATAAAATAAAAAATTAAAAAATTAAAAAGAAATAGGATAGCAGAGTAGCAGGAGAGAGACAGAGACAGAGACATGTTGAATAACACAAGAATTAGGAGGATGGCTGAGGAAGGTATGTTTAACTTGGTCATGACAAAAAGTTAATTTTTCCAGTATATCAGTCAGGACTGTCCAGAAAAACAGAGTCATTAGGATATATATATACACACACACACACACACACACACACATACACACACAAAGATATTTATTATAAGAAATTGGCTCAGACAGTTATAGAGGCTGGCAAGTCCAAAATCTGCAGCAGAGTGGGCTAACAGGCTGGAGACCCAGGGCAGGCAGTGTTCCATTTTGAGTCCGAAGGCCATTTGATGTTACAGATGGAGTCTCAAGTGTTTGTTGGCAGATTCTCTCTTGCTTGGGGAAGTCTGGTCTTTTTGTTCTATTCAGGCCTTCAGCTGATCAGATGAGGCCCACCCACATTAGGGAGGACAATCTGCTTCATTCGGAGTCCACCAGTTTAAATGCTGATCTCATCTAAAAACACCTTTACAGAAACAGAATGATGTTTGACCAAATATCTGGGCATCTCATGACCCAGCCAAGTTAACACATGAAATTAATCATCACATGTACAGTCCTTGTCAACTTGGCACCCATATACATCTCCTTAAATGATCCTTAATCTCCAAATAAAGGTGATAAAGTCACATTTCTGCCTAACATGATACAGCTGTCCTGTGTACAACCTAAAATGCACCTAATCTTTCTCCAGAAGAGAATACAAAGTTCATGAGTAGTGTTTACCATTTTCCTTGATACCCTGTAACTTAATAACCATGATATAAAGTCAGTATATCTTATGTTACATTATACACACACATGCAAACATATAACAAAATAAGGAGGAAATGCTCAATATAATTATAGTAGTCATTCTGGTCATGTGGTTGTAGCTGGTATTTAATTTTTACCCATGTATTTTTTGTTTGTTTTTGTCTTTGTTTTTTTAAGTAAACTCTACTCCCCAAGTGGGGCTTGAATTCATGACCCCAAGATCAAGAGTCACATGTTCTACCAACTGAGCCAGCCAGGCACCCCAAAGCTGGCATTTATAACTACCTTCTTCCATTACTCATTCTGTATTCCCTTTGCCTTCAGGAAGCCCCTCAGCTGGTACTGAGGGGTACTTCATCTGGTGAGGTGACCCAGACCTTCATTCTTTAATGGTCTGGGCCATTAATAGTGCTGCCTGATTTAGGTTGTAGTTTCCACTGATGTTAACCACAAGGCATGATAATAGTAAGAGATGCCCTAAGAAATCTCTTGTACTCCAGACATGCTCTTCCTTATCATGACTGTGGAGTAGCAGTTCAGTTTTCCCTTGGTAGTCAGTATCAATCACCCTAGCCAGTACATTAATGCCCTTTTTTGCCTGTTGATTCAGAGTCATGAGGAGCCCAAAGTGACTGAGGGGCAGTCTTAACTTGCAGTTCAATGGAATCATTGTCTCCTGGTGGAAGGATTCCTTCTTTTAGAACTAAGAACTAGGCCAGTAGAACATAAGTTTTTGGGGACAGGAAGAAAAATTTTTCTAATGAGTCACTAGGGGTAATAGTGAATGATCTCACTCGCATTTCTACCCTTTGATTCCTGGATCTGTGACTCCTGGCTGTGGGAGAAACAGCACCAGCTGTGGGAGATGCAGATTCAGAACATATACAGCTTCCAGAAGAACCTTGTTCCAGACTTGCAAGGTATTACCGCTAGGCCGTCAATGTAATTGAGTCTTGAGAGGCCATTCCACTGTTCTGTCAAGCTACCTGCTTTAAGATGGTAGAGAACATGATAAAACCAGTGAACTCCATGAGCCTAGACCCATTGCCACACTTGATTTGCTGTGTGAAGTAAGTTCCTTGATCAGAAACAATGCTGTGTGGCATACCATGACCATAGATAAGGCATTGTACAAGTCCATCAGTGGCAGTTTTGGCAGAAGTGTTGTGTGCTGGGAAGGCAAATTTGTATCCACAGTAAGTGTCCATTCCAGTAAGAACACTGTGCTATTCCTTCCATAGTGGAAGCAGTCCAGTGTAATTGACTTGCCCCCAGCTAGCTGGCTGCCCACCCAAGGGATCGTACAGTGTTGGTCTCTGCCACAACTCTGATGTACACTTTTAAACACTTCCACTGTTTTTGAAAAGCTGATGTGGTATACTGCCTTAAGTTTCATCCTGAAAACAAAGCCTCCAAGTCCAGAATGTTCCTAGAGTAACTTTCCACTTTCTAATTTTAAGTTAGATACTGAGGACCTTATGGACTCTTTCAGGCCATTAGGTTGCTTAGTACTCTTCATCAATGACTTGTTAGATATTGTCTAAAAAAGTTATATACAATTACAGTGACAAGGAAAGTATTCTAGATCAAAGAACAGAGGATCTATGACTCATTTCATTAATAAATGAATAAATTAATAAATGAGACTACTTGACACTGTTGACAAGAAAGAATTCAGATATTTATCTGAAGCTAAAATTCCATTGGGGAAATTTTAACACTGGAGCATATAAGACTTATATATTCAAATTTACGTAAATGTCCATATACTATGCAAACTAGGATGGAGCAGTTCTAAGGGCAATGACATTGAATCTTCCCAGTGTTCTTGGTCAGATGATTTTTCATGTGTAGTTTGAAGAATTGTGTTCATATAAGGGTTTGTTTAAGCAATACCATGGGTTTTTATAAGATATGCAACATTGGTAACTTTGTACATTTAAAGTATGAATGGACCTGGTGATTTCTTGATTACTAGTGGCTTTTAATTAAATGTCATGAATGGACAGGAAAGATACAAAAATAATACTAATTTAAAAAAACTACTTAAAATACTTAAAAAAAATCTAGAACAAAACCTGCCAACTTTTTCTCTAGTAGTAAAACTATAAACTGTCTATATGATAGTGGAAGGTAGATAAAATTCCCTATTGCTTTTTTTTTTTTTTAAAGAAAAAGAGCAAAAAAAAGGAAGGCATGAGAATTCTAAAGGCATAGAGGTACACTGAATACCTCCTACCACTACCACCATTTTCCTTCTGAAGCTGACTAGTCTGGAAAATGTTTTCAAGCAAAGAATTCTTTTCACTAGTGCCTTTCCCACACCATATTCTGTTTCAGTTTTGAAACTCATTTGAGTCAGAGCTGGAAATGACTGTAATTAATTTGCATATCTTATAAAAGAAAACACAAGAATATTAAAAATGGCCCCACACAAGAGAATATTTAAATCATCTCTTCCCTTTTAGGGAATTTTGGAGCATGATTTGGGGGCAGTTCTTACTTAGTATCCCTCAGCAGGATATATGTGATTGCCCCATCTTTCACCCGGCTGGTCTTCATCATGTGTTTTATTTTTTATATGTTTTAAAAATATTTTTTATTTATTCTTTTTTTAACATATAATGTATTATTTGTTTCAGGGGTACAGGTCTGTGATTCATCAGTCTTACACAATTCACAGTGCTCACCATTGCACATACCCTCCCCAGTGTCCATCACCAGCCAGCCCATCCCTCCCACCCCCCTCCATTCCAGCAACCCTCAGTTTGTTTCCTGAGATTAAGAGTCTCTTATTGTTTGTCTCCCAAAACCATCATGTGTTTTAGAGTTAGTGTCTTCCTAAAGTGACATCTTTGAAGAAACTCTTATAAACTACTGAAGAACTGACAGTTTCAACAAATGTCAAAGTCAGATTTCAAGGAACTCTCTACTTTAAACTGTCCTAAAGCAAGTTGTGAATTTTACTGACACATGTACATGTGTGTGTGTGCGCGCGCACACACACACACACACACACAGAAAATCAGATCTTTATATCAGGAATACTTGTTGATCTAAATTATTTCTAATGATAAGCAGAAATGGTTTTCTTGTTTTTGTTTTTATTTTTATTGTGTTTTTTATTTATTCCCAATTTCTTTGACTTCTAAAGGCTATTGAAACTTCCTTCACAAAAATGTTAACTAATCACGAGGTAAAAAATAAGTAAAATGACCCTGACATCTGTGATCCAAAGCTCAGAAAGGTTTTCAATGTTAATATACTGTTTAAGGTATTATCATTGCTTGTCCTTTTAGATATTTGCTTATCATTTAGATATTTGCTTATACAAAAGTATTTAAAATAGAAAAAACTATTTCAAATAGGGTGAATTTTTCTTTTTTTTTTAATGTTACGTTAATCACCATACAGTATATCATTAGTTTTTGATGTAGTGTTCCATGATTCATTGTTTGCATATAACAATCACAGACCTGTACCTCTGAAACTAATAAAACATTATATGTTTAAAAAAAAAGAAGAAGAAGATAGGAGGAAGGAAAAAATGAAGGAGGGGAAATCGGAGGGGGAGACGAACCATGAGAGACTATGGACTCTGAGAAACAAACTGAGGGTTCTAGAGGGGAGGGGGGGTGGGGGGATGGGTTAGCCTGGGTGTTATAAAATAGGGTGATTTTGAAAATGTTGTATTGCAGTTGACCAACTAGATTATGTAATAATCTGTGAGATACTCATATATATTATGTAATTTAGCCTCTGAGAAAATAGTTTGATGCTGACAATAGAAAACCATTTGTATAGTGATTCTGTATGCCAGGCTCTGTTTCTGGTACTGATCTATTTAATCATCCCCAGACTTGTATTATTCCCAATTTGCAGATGAAGAAACAAGATTATATAGCTTTTCTGGGGTTACTGTTGGAACTGAAATTCTAACGGAGGTGATCTGATGTAGTGTCAGTGCTTTTATCTAGTATATTTTTCTACCAGATTTTATAGATGTGATCCGTGCAGGCCACCTCATTGACTATGGTCTGCTTTTACTAATTTTTGAGACTAGAGAAAGAGGAAATCTGACAAGCACAAAAAATTGACTAAAGCTTAGAAGTGCTCTGCCTTATAAAGAAAATGTTGAAAAGTCTTAGAAAAGGTTACATTTCTCCTCTCAAAGCAGGCATATTTTGGTGAATTATTCAAGTCACAAATATTCAACTCTGAACCAGATGCACCACCTCCACGGAGTCAGGATGTTACTAAGAACATCAAGCAAACCAGTTGTCACTCTCAGCCTAGCTAAATGTTTGTTCAAAATTCTTCTTTCTGACTTTTCCTATCAAGAAGGGTTGTGGAAGGAAGTTGGAGAAATGTATCTTATTTGTCGTTTCTGGCTAAGCAACACTTTAACCTGTTTTGTTCTGCACCTTGGGCAAAACTTCAATTGTATGTCATGTCTTAAAAATATTCAGAATGTTGTTTTTCTGGCCAAATGAGCATATCTCTGAGCAGTACAATGACTAATACAGTCACAGACCATGAAAGCTGGCAAGGGAGCTATAAATAGTAACTAGATCCTAATGTCTTGTAGAAGTTGTAGCAGGAAGTAAATGAAAACATTTGTGGCTATTCTCTGCCATAACTTCTACTTTCCTGAAGAAATACTTAGTATTCTGCTTTGAATGCCTGGCTGAAATTACCCCAAACTTTGAGAAAATTAAAGGAATTTATGCCTATTAGAGAGTTCTCTAATTAAGAATCTCTAATCAGGGGTGGGCCTTTAACTCACGTAGCTGACCCTTTCTAGGTCTGAACCAGTTCTGGTACATGGATTTTTAGAGAAATAGATTAACTCAAGGGTCAAACTTCCCTTGGCCATATATCTCAAAATTCTAGGAAATGAAAGTTCAAGTCCATTTCAAACTTAAATTATTTATACATTAAGTAATTAAATATGCAATCTATAATGTGGAGTAGAAAGGTATTCATTTACATTGCTCTTTTATAAAATTCAATTTCTGAATAGAAGTATACTTTCTTTTCCTGTGCCTAGGAAGAAGCATTACCGTAAACGAGTATGATGAATCACAACTTTCTTAAATGAAATGTGTTCACTGATTAAGATTTTTGTCTGCTCTTATTTTACATTTTGATACAAATTTACTTATTCTGGTCTATCTAATTTAAAAGTATTGTCTCAAAGGACTCCTAAGTCTTTATTCCTAAGAACTCAGTATCTTGCTATGTTCCTTCCACGTAACTGCCAGCACCTTGTTAAAAATATATACCAAATATTAAAAGATAGGCTGTCTTGGAACAATTTCGTATCAGACCAGATTGCAAACAAATGAGTCCTTGTACCAAGGTAGTTTGGTAATTTCTGGATATGGATGACATTAAAATGAAAGTATTGAGAAGTCAAACCTATTGAATTCTCAAGGCTGAGCATAGAACTCGCTTTAGTGTTAATGGCTCTTGTATGTTCACACTGTTGGAGAAACAGACTTCTGTTCATTTGTTGCTTTCGGTGTGGAATACCTTGTACCAATAAATTTAAAAATGTTTTTATCATGCCTACTTTGATATAATTCTTTAAATGGACACTCTTATTAGCTAAAGCATATAATTGTTTTCTGAGAAAAGTGAGTTTACATGTTAAAAACTCTATGTTGACAAATTTAACACTAAAACAAAAATTACCAAAATAGAGGAGATTTTGCTTTTTGATTGCAATGATATTGTGTTCTTTCCAAAAATGAAAGCAATAGGGATGAACAGTAATGTTTAATGTATGGAGACTGCCAAAGCATTCGTATATTTGCATTGTTTATAGTCTAGAAAAATGCATGTGCACAGAAGGAGATTCTGTTATTAAATGATAGTTGGCCCCTGTCTTTACTTAGATTTGAAAATCTCTAAGTAATATATCTTTAGACAGGTTTAGCTCCTACTAATGTTCAAAAAGAAGGAAGTGCTTGATAAATATATATGCTGTATATAAGCTCAGACGGTAGTTTAGAACAGTCATGTTACATTTGTTGGAGATAAAGTAGTTGAGATGAGAAGTATTAGAGCCTTTCTAATGCAACTACTTTTCGCTAGTTTACTATTTGTCTTGAGCTTTCATTTGTAGGAAGAGTCTGGCTTTTTAAATTTATATATGCTCTCTTTTTCCAAAAAGGTCTAAATTTGTTTTTATGGTCAGTTCCTGTGTTATCAGTATTTTCTCAATAAAAATCTTAGATTTCTATGTATAAAAAAATAGTACCTAATGTAATATTATGAAACAGTAATATGAAAGCAATTAATTTTTATTGAGCATCATAAGAGATATATAGTATTGTACCAATGGCTCATAAAGAGTTTTATTTTTTAATTTCTTATGCTTATGTTTTAAATATAATTTTTGAAGTAATATTTAGTTATTATATGATAATGGATATTTCTAAATTTTGTGTTTTAAAATTTCAGAATATTTAAAAAAACCCATTAATACTAATGCAACATGGAAAAATTTTACTTATAAATATTTTCAATTTGTATCATACAGTTGATATTGGAATATATGTATAGTTCAGCAATATTCAAATTTCCTTGTCTTACTAGATAACCTTTACAACTTTTCCACAACTGCACCACAGTTAGGTTTTAGTTCAACTCATAAGGCCAGATGGTATGATTTCTTTCAGTTTGCAAGGAGGTTAAATTGGTCCTTTGTACAAACAGTTGTTAAGACATGATTAGGGGAAAAGAAAGTTCTTTTGCTATAATCAAATACCTTTAAGTTTAACTATATAAAATATGGAAACTGGACATGAGAAAAGATTGTTTTACATTTGCAACGGATGGAACTAGAGGGTATTATGCTAAGTGAAATAAGTCGATCAGAGAAAGACATATATCATATGACCTCACTGATATGAGGAATTCTTAATCTCAGGAAACAAACTGAGGGTTGCTGGAGTGGTGGGGGGTGGGAGGGATGGGGTGGCTGGTGATAGACACTGGGGAGGGTATGTGCTATGGTGAGCGCTATGAATTGTGTAAGACTGTTGAATCACAGACCTGTACCCCTGAAACAAATAATACATTATATGTTAAAAAAAAAAAAAAAAGAAGACGATAGTAGGAAGGGAAAAATGAAGGGGGGAAATCGGAGGGGGAGACGAGCCATGAGGGACTATGGACTCTGAGAAACAAACTGAGGGTTCTAGAGGGGAGGGCGTGGGGGGATGGGTTAGCCTGGCGATGGGTATTAAAGAGGGCACGTATTGAATGGAGCACTGGGTGTTATACGCAAACAATGAATCATGAAACACTACATCAAAAACTAATGATGTAATGTATGGTGATTAACATAACATAATAAAATAAAATTAAAAAAGGAAAAGATTGTTTTACAAAAGATTGAGTAAACGGTATACTAATGGATTTTGCTGAGCTAGCGATCCTTAAGTACTGTTTTCTGGGGATTTGGGGTTATGCCCTCCATTGACAGAGATATGATTGGATGGATAAATAATATAAACCACAAACTGCTTATTTTTGTTGATATTTAGTTGTTTTGGAAAATGTCTGATTTGGAAAGATAGAAATCGAGATTTGAGGATTACCTGTGGCTTTTAATTATCTCAGACTTTTGTTGATATTATGGGGGTACTATAAGAAATTATTTATGGGTTTTTTTTCTGTGTAAAACCCAAACACTGGTACACAAAGCTGAAATAGGAAAAATAATAGAACACGAGCAGGCACTCTTCTCAAAATTAACACATTAAATCTGATCAGCATCTGTAGTGATGGATAGAGGTAGTCTTCTTGATGACTAATAAGAAAAAGGAACTTAGGGGATGGGGATTATTGTCAGATTTAAAACATATTTTAAGACAGCAAGATCTTTTGAGTTTGGTTTTCTATCAGGTTAGCCTTGAATGACAGACTAGGCCTCAACTGTTACAGCCCCCATCGTTGTGTTGAAATTGTTTGGGCACCCCTAAAAGAGGCAATTTTAAAAAATGATTTTATTTATTTATTTGAGAGTGAGAGCGAGAGGTTGAACAGGGAGAGGGGCAGAGGGAGAGGAAGAGAGAGAATCCCAAGCAGACTCTGTGCTGAGTGCAGAGCCCAACGTGGGGCTCAATCCTAGGACCCTGAGATCATGACCTGAGCTGAAATCAAGAGTCATACACTTAACCGACTGAGCCACCCAGGTGCCCCAAGAGGCAAATGTTTTTAAACCCAAACTTTTCTGAACAGTTTGAACCGAAATATATTGTTCATTTTTATTGATTATCTATAGAGTGGGTGTAAAGAATAAGGAATTGTAGTTAAGTTATTCAGCAACTTTTTTTTCCTAGAAAATTCTCCTATGTATGACACAAACTATTGAAAAAACAAAATCTGATGTACAATGAAAGAGGAAAAGAATTAATTTGCATTAGGCCACATCTGGGCACAGCTGTGTGTTATTGTTTTAGGGACGCAGCTCTTGTAAAATATTTTCATCTTGGCCAATTACTCAGTAATTTTATTATATATGTACTCATTTATTTACATAAATGAAGAAATAAGCTACCTCTCCCCAAAAACCTGTTCTTCATAGCAAAATATTACAATACCATTATTCAACTTTTTTTTTTTAAAGATTTTATTTATTTATTTGACAGAGAGAGAGAGAGAGATCACAAGTAGGCAGACAGGCAGGCAGAGGGAGAGGGAGAAGCAGGCTCCCTGCTGAGCACAGAGCCTGATGTGGGGCTCGATCCCAGGACTCTGGGATCATAACCTGAGCCGAAGGCAGATGATTAACCATCTGAGCCACCCAGGCGTCCCCCATTATTCAACTTCTGTGAAACAGAATTTTGCTATAAAATTGTTTGTTTCAGTTACATGTCTAATTTATAAATCTCTCTGAAATATTTATGTTGCTTAATGAATAGATCACAGAAAGGTTTACTAAAACATTTTCTATTGATTTTTAACTTAAGTTATTTCATATTATGTTTTGGATTATCTCCAATTACAAATTCATTTGTAAGTTTTATTTTATAAAATAATTTAATCATGGCATTTAACTTAATTCAGAGTTCAACTAAGCTCATTCCATAATATGTGAAGGAAAAAGCACACCGACATGACAATTACAACTTTTGCAGAAGACTTTTAGGATCTAAGAAGAAATCCTAAGTCTTTATAGGTATAGAAAACAAGAGCTATTAAGAAATAACCCTGGATCTGAGAAAACCAAAGACCTTTACTATACTTGATTGTTATGTATAATTTCAAAACTTAGTACATTTAGAAGAGAGATAGCATATCAGCAAATCAATCTCAGTCTTGATCTCATAGTAAAGGAAGAAGAATTACAAAGAGCTATAGCTATACAACAATCAGGAAAAAACAAGGGAAAATTTCTTTCTTATGCATTCACAGACTTGCCCAGTTTTATATGACTCAAAAGAAAAAAGTAAAAAGAAAGAATAGCCCCATGGTAATTTTAGTTTGCTGATCATAGTTTTAACTGTAGCATGGTAGAAGGGTGTGGGGCCTGGGGGTGGGTAGCATCTTGTGGTTGCCTTTACCACAGTCAGCACTGGGGGCAGGGTTGGGGAGGGCAGGACAGTCCATAGACCCTGGAAGCTAGCCAGTCCTGGCCACTTGAATGACTATGTTTCAGAATTTGTGAGGTACAAAGTGCTTCAAGCTTCTGAGAAAATGGAGACTTCAAGCTAAAGTCTTCTGTAGTTCTCCACTTGGCTCTTCAAGTGTTTGCATTTATAGGCATTTTAACCCTATCCTCAAAAGGGGGACATTTTCTAAAACTTGAAAAGTGGCTTAGTGTAAGTGAAACTGAAATATATAGTAAAGACCACAGTATGCTTAGTTTAAAGTGATGGAAAAGAGAAATGAAAGAATCCAACCTGTGACCCTAAACTTATTGAGTGGATACGATCTTATGTAAAAGGAAATAAATTTGCAGATGACTCTGGAACTCTGGAATACACTGGATTATAGAGTGCCTGACAAATCTCTTATGTGGTAAATTAGGTAAAGCAAGAGATCGTGGTGACTAATATTTCTGTTCATCATTGAAGAAAGGTCTTCCTGAGTTGAAAACAAAATTATCTGGCAGAAGGGTGGTGGTCTTCTTTAAGACAACAGAATTCAATGTGGTGCTGCTGTTAAAAAATGCACAATGGACTTACTACCTCAAATGGAATGAATTGCATGGTATTAATTATCTTTGTATGTATTATATACTGTGAGTGTAAATGGTCTCTTTATAGACAAGCTGACTAGAATATGAAGAGAACAATTCAAAAAATCTAAAACTGTTAGGCTATTGATTAATTGATACGACTTGTGATACTTGAAATAAGTAAAACTGTCAAAGTCAAAGCCACTTTAGCTGCCTCTCCAACTGTATAAGTCATCAGAACAAAATCATCCCAAGACTTGATTACTGCGTGAGAGTATTCTAATGGTTATTGTTTTATTTAATTGGCTTATTGTAATTAAAAGCTTACCAAATAGCTCTTTTTAAAAGCATCTTGACATTTTCCTTTACCCTTGGGTGATTCTATAATGGATGTTCTTTGTGGATAGGTGCTTATCTACAAATGACCATTCCTTAGCCTATAGATCAATACTAATGGGGAGAAAAAGGTTCTATTTCTTCTTTGTTTAGATGGACCTTTTAAATTTCAATGTAAGATGGCAAAATACTTGAATAATGTGCAGTTTGTGTCTTTATAGAGAATGAAATCTCAGGGCAAAATAAAGGAAACTGGGGGAATATTTCAGGACCTTGAGGGTAATAGTCAACTCAGCAATGGTGGGAGTTAGAGTGTGGTGGTGGTGGAACTATACTTCCAAGGAACATTCTAGGAAAGGTGGAGAGACTGTTGGGGTGAGAGAGGTGAAGAGGGTGGGAATTTTTTTTTAATTCAAGTTAGTTAGCATATAGTGTAGTATTGTTTTCAGGAGTAGAATTTATTGATTCATCACTTACATATAACACCCAGTGCTCATCCCATCAAGTGCCCTCCTTAATGCCCATCACCCATTTAGCCCATCCCCCCACCCACCTCCCCTCCAGCAAACCTCAGTTTGTTCTCTATAGTTAAGAGTCTCTTATGGTTTGCCTCCCTCTCTGTTTTTATCTTATTTTATTTTTCCTTCTCTTCCCCATGTTCATCTGTTTTGTTTCTTAAATTCCACATATGCGTGAAATCATATGATATTTGTTTTTCTCTGACTAACTTATTTCACTTAGCATAATACCCTCTGGTTCCATCCATGTTGTTGCAGATGGAAGATTTCACTCTTATTGATTGCCAAGTAATATTCCATCATGCGCACTCACGCACACACACAAACACACACACACACAGACCACCTCTTTATCCATTCATCAGTCGATGGACATTTGGGCTCTTTCCATAATTTGGCTATTATTGATAGTGCTACTATAAACATTGGGGTGCATGTGAATTAGCATTTGAATCAGCATTTTTGGATCCTTTGGATAAATACCTAGTAGTGCAATTTCTGGTCATAGGGTAATTCTATTTTTAACTTTTGAGGAGCTTCCATACTTTTTCCAGAGTGGCTATACCAGTTTGCACTCCTAACTTTTTGAGGAACCTCCATACTTTTTTTCCAGAGAGGCTACACCAGTTTGCATTCCTACCAAAAGAGCAAAATGGTTTCATTTTCTTTCATTCTCTGGGTAATGTAACTACCTATACCTACCAGTAATGACCTACTTATAACTACCAACATCTACTGGCGCTCTGCCTTTTGTGTCAGGGGAAAGTGCATTTTCCTTGTTAAGGATTTAGATGCCTAATGTATCCTTAAGATGCTTTGGGGAGAATAGGGCTGTGTAAACCGTATATTATTCCATTACAAATTATGAGTCAACAGGGTAGAATGTATTCTACTATTTATGGCTTCCTGTGAACATTAGGACAAATCTCTCAGGTCAGGGTTTGGTGGTGGAGTGTGGGAATTTTCCATGCCTTTTAGCATTGAAGTCAATGACTTTTAGTCCAAGTTATCAGTTCAAAATGAATGGGGACCATTTGCTATTCATTTTGTGAAGTGTGGACAGTGGTTTGATAACTGAACAAACTTTGGATAAATTGAGGAAAATCCTTTTCTAGGTAACACCTTGTATCATATAGAGACTAAAGGGAATAATGTTTTAGATAAAGGAGAAATGTGCATGTGAAGCCTACTGATGGCAAATTCTTTTGTATACATTCTGGATCTAAATCTGTAATCATGATCAGTTCAGGGAAGGGAAGATAGAATCATAATCATGTAGGCCTAGGAAAGGAGGAAGGAAAAGAAAGAAAAGAAGGCCAGAATGAATGGTAAAGGCAGCATAGCAATTAATTTACTGATCATAGATTTTTACAGGAAAGCAAGGTGCCCTAACCAAAGTTATAAAGTCAACTTTATAGAAAGGAATTAGAACACGCACATACACATACATGCACACACACACACACACACACATGCACTCATACACACACACACTTCCCCACTACAATGACCTTACAGTCATTAGGTACTAAAAGGAAAAATAAAAAAGAAAGCTGGAAAAGCTGGAATAAGACTGTTCTTTGCAAAGAAAATATTTTATTTTAAGCACTAAAAGAAAATATGTCCAAAGAAGCATTATTCTAGGAAACACCTACAGAATGAATGTATTTAAAGATCTTCATTAGGGAACTCTAGGATATAAGTGTGTCCCTAGGATTTTTATTTCTAGAAATGAAGTGAAATATGAATAGGCTTTTCTCAAATATCCGAAATTCTGGATTTCAGCCTGTATCTTGAAGCATAATAGGCTCCACTCAGACCTACTCCAGAAGAATGTCAACATAGAATGTGAGATTTTACCCATAGTCAAGGGAAAAACAGGACTTGACCCCTGACTTGAGGAAGGGGAAAAGAGTGCTTGCTTCCCTAATGTGGCAATAAAAGATTTGGCCAAGTTCAGCTTGTTGGCAGAACTATGCTACCCTGTAGAGGATTAAGTGTATTTGATGGGGCCATGACTCTGAGCAACCTTTTGGGGCAGGAATGCTGAACATTTTAAGTTATAATATATTAATAGAACACCAATAGGATGTCCTAAGATATATTATATACCTTGATGTAAGGGGACCTTAAAAATGGTTTCATATCTGATTTAGAAGCTGCAAAAAATGACCAAAGCTTATTTATAAGTATGTTTTAACTTTGTAGTACCACAAAAAATCAGATAATTTATTTTATTTTATTAATAACAAGAAACCCAACCATTTCAAGCTTAAGTAAAATACAAAAATTTATATTTTATGTTAGTACATTAGATAATCCTTTGTAGCATATTCATTTACTATTGCTATATAATATGAAAATCTTCCTTTATATACATACTATATAGCAAAAGAAAAAGAATTGGAATTGCATATTTTGTGATATTTTGATAATTTTAGATTAACTCTTCCAGGAATCACTAAATATTTGTCCAAAGAAAGAAAAAATTGAGATTCATGATCTTCATTTTGAAATATTCTGATTTTTCACTTGTTTACTTGGTTTTTTTAGACACAATTTGAAAATTGTATCACTTATTTTTTTTAATATTCTCTCTTTCAATTATATGGATCATTCATTTAATACTCTCCCATTCAATTATATGGGTTCATGAAGTATAAATTTTAAATATATGACAAATATTTAATAAAACCATACAATATTTTTCAATTATAAAATGCTAATGTAGATCAATGGTCATCACATCAGCAACACACATCAACCTGAGGGTTAAGTGGTAGATACTGCATCGATGGATATATTAAAAGTCATAAGGTGATCCTTCTTTTTAACTTTTGGATGTCCTGGTATGCATTTCTTAAAACCAGAGACTTGGTATGATAGTTATAGTTCTTTATACATTTATTCAGTATTCTCAAATATTAAATTCATGTATAAAATTAAATACAGAGGCAGCAATACTGTTGGCCGTTTGTATGTGTGTGTGTGTGTGTGTGTGTGTGTGTGTGTGTGTGTGTGTGAACCCTGAGGAACAGTGTTTGGGAAATGTTGCTTGTAGTGGTTGTAGAGAGCAATATAAAATTGTCCATTATCCAGTCAGTTAAAGAAGGATTCAAGGATGCTATGAAACAAGAGTCAGATAGATCTTTTGGGAATAGACATGAGAAGTTGCTATTGTTTCCTTAAGGCCCACTCATTGGTGCTGGCTTTGTCAAGGGTTGCCTTGGAAAGCCATCCTAGAGACAAGTGGCAGCAATGAAGAGGTGTAGTTATTGGGGATTTTGCACTGAGTCCAGCCTTTGGGGCCGTAGGGTAGACCACAAGGAGGGTCTCTGCTCCTCTTTCTTGAACCATAATGACACCCTTAGAAGAGGTCCACTTAACATTTGGGTGGTATGGTGACAACAGGAGAGGGGGCATGGAGATGATGACGGTGATGATTTTTTGCTCTTTACTGAGGTGAAAGAATACAAATTTCACATTAAGTATTCCAATGTGGGCAAAAGTCCAGATAACTCTGGGGAAGAATCTAATTTCTTTGTAGCAATAGTGAGTCTGCCCTTAGATTCCTGCTAGGGTGCTACAGCCTAGAAAAAAGAAGTTAATATTTACATAAACCAATAATAAGTCTAATAGCAGGATATAGGTTGGCTGGATGGATTTTTCCAAGATTAGAAAATGTCAGTAGAATTAGTAATTTGAGTTCAAGCTAGTAACAACCATTGCTTTAGAGGCAAAATTAGCCTTTAAGTTTAGTCATTCTGTTTCTGGCTCTTTAAGCCTGGGAAGCCCACCTAGGCAAAAGTCCTGCTGGTTCATAAGAATAGATACTGATATAAATTACATTCTAGGTGCCTCCACTTTCCCCAACTCATTCTGTGGCCTCCAATTCCAGCACTCAGTTTCTCATCAAACTGACCTAAGTGCCTTGCTTCTGGTCTCTGATGTCATTGTTTGAAAAACCTTTTTTTTTTTTTTAAAGATTTTATTTATTTATTTGTCAGACACATAGAGAGAGAGCACAGATGGGCAGAGCGGCAGGCAGAGGGAGAGGGAGAAGCGGCTCTCTGCAGAGGAGGGAGCCCAATGCCGGGCTCAATCCCAGGACCCCGGGATCATGACCCAAGCCAAAGGCAGCTGCCCAACCGACTGAGCCACCCAGGTGCCCCTAAAAAACCTTCTGAAATACTTTTCTGGCCTTTCTTAAATTATTTTTTTTTAACCTTACCTTTCCCATATGGCTTTTGGCTATCTCCCCTCTCCTGATTTGGTGTGGAGCACAGCTTCTCAGAAGCTAACCCTGGTCCCTAGCCACCTGGTAGGCATCCAGATGGTTTGTCTTCAGCCCTAGTAGGAAAGGAGTTGGAAAATCATTCAATATTTTATTCAGCATGGTCTAAAGGCATCTCAGTGGTGGAAACTAAATGCATGAAAACGTGGCAATTTGTGAAAATCATTGTAAAAGGGGTAAATGATGTATGTGATTAAGTTGAAAACCTGGGAGATTACCTCAAAGATTCTGCTCATTATATTACATAATTGCTATATATTGAAACAAGCTATACGTAGATTGTGTTTAATTGTTGACTAATAATATTGAACCGTATTGTTTTTTAATTTTTATTTATTTTTTTAAAGATTTTATTTATTTGAGAGAGAGCGTGTGCATGAGAGAGAGCAGCAGAGGGAGAGGGAAAAGCAGACTCCCCACTGAGTAAGGAGCCTGATATGGGGCTTGATCCCAGGACCCTGAGATCATGACCTGAGCTGGAGGCAGCTGTTTAACCAACTGAGCCACCCAGGCACCCATGTATTGTTTTTTAAAAAGATTTATTTATTTCAGAGAGAGAGAGAGACAGAGAGCATGAGCACACGCGGGTGGGGGAAGGGGCAGAGGAAGAGAGAATCCTCTAGCTGACTCCCGCTGAGCAGGGAGCCCAACACGGGGCTTATCCCAGGACCCTGAGATCCTGACTTGAGCTGAAATTGAGAGCTGGCCTGTTTAACCAACTGAGCCATCCAGGTGCCCCAGCACTGTATTGTTTTAATTCTAGGAACCTGATACGTCTTTTGGGTGTTTTGCTTAAGAAAAAAAAATATTAGAAGGGAATGAAATGAATAGCTTCAGCTAAATGGCTTAGGAAGACAATGTCCTCTGGTAGGGACAGGAGAAAGTCTACTTACTGTAGCTGTTTAAACTCAAAAGTTAGATGACTGATAACAAGGCATTGTGTGGAGACTTTTGCAGTTCAGGTTCATGTTATCAAACTCTCTAAATTACACCAATATACAGTTGATAAGGAACCCTAATGGACCTTTCATATCTATATGGTAACTAGGACATACACCATGTATGGTTATGCGATTGTTACCTATAAGACTTCATTCTGATAACTTAACTTCCTGTCAAGTGATGTATTGCAGAAACTGCTTCCAGCTTCTCATCTCTTTTACTCCCAAGATTTTCTATGCAAAATGTCATTTTAAAAAGATTCACGAGTTTTAAACCTTTTGGGTTATTTTAATGGAGTTTATATATCACTATATTGTTATTTACTTATATATGTACATATGTACATATCTATAATAATATTGTAGAATACATACACATATATATAATATTGTAGAATACATATATGTATACACATATATACATATATATGTATGTATATATATGATTAGATTTATCCAGCGTTGGGGTTTTTCAGAAAAGTTATGATAGAGACTGCAGGGGCTCACATATGAACCAATCATTACCTTTAGAACAAATAACTAGTATATCTTGGTTGTGGTTATAGTGCTATTTTTCAAATGTATCCATAAGCTTTTGTGGTTACAAACATACATTCTATTAAACTGTTACTGGGTTAATTATAGTTTTCTTACTACTGAACTTTCTTTTAATCAGTAGATAATGTAATATAAAAGTCTCTTATCTTGTGGGCAGAGATGCTTGAAAATGTTTGCCATTAAAATGAAGTTCCAGTAGTTGAAACGTTTGGGAACAACTGCTATACTGTTTAAAAATCCAAAAGGAACCAGTCCTTAATGTTGGAGAAATTTATGAGCTATTTACGTATAATAGATTGAGAAATCTGCTATTTTTTTAAATTATGAAATGTGTTTAAAGCATTTGTTTTCATAATGGTGTATTTTATATGTCCCATGACCTCTGAAGTGAAGCTGAAATAATTCATTTCTCCAAAAAAAATCTTACAAAGTAAATACACAAATTAGGGGGAAAATGCAATTAAAATTTCAGCCTCTATTAGTTACTTTAGAAATACATGTTGGCTAAGAGCTGGTGTGTTATAAGGAGCTGCTGGTCTGCACATGCAAAGGAAAAATTATTGTATTAAAAATTACAGTTTCTGAAACATTTGTTTCTCATCTGGCATCAAATAAAGTTTAATTGCAAGTTGCTTTGTGTCATTTTCTCTTGGGGATATGTTTTCAGAAAGATACACAGGAGGTTCATATGTACACACATCTCATTATTTCTCAGTAGGATTCATGTTTGTGCCACCTACTCATGATTGGAAGTGCATACTCTAATATCTCTGATTTAGGCTTGTACTGGGCTTTTATAACAATATAATTCTTATTTTGCTACATGGTTTTGTAGGCTGTTTCAAAATGAGATTCCAAATTGCCAAAAAAACAAACCACCCAACCCAAAGCCCTTAATGACTCTCAACAGTTTCTTTGACATATTTAAGTAAAATATTCTGTTCCCTTCAACAAAAAGGCACAACATTTTGGGTTTGGGTTCGAGTTACATTTGGCCAGCAGCTGTTTATAAAATTGAGCAGCAGACAGTGCAATAAAAACAGATTATATGTGGATTCTATTTCTTTCTTGGACAGCCTACCTTGTAAATATTTGCTTTTACCATCAGCATATGAGAGGAAAGCATTAGCCTTTGTCCACGATTGAGAAATGGCTTAAGAAATTGTAAAATAATCATGCAGGGACCCCCACAAAATGCCCCTTTTGTTTTCTTTGGTTATCGTCATAAAAAATATTTTAAAATTCACTATATTTGGCATTTAAAAGAATCTTGTTTAGATCCTTTCTTAATGTGCTGAGCAGAAGGCAAAATGAGCTCTGCTTTAGGCCCATTAGCCTGTAGGTCTCTGTTGAATTTATTTAATCGAGACTATAACTTGAATAAGAGAAAAGAGTATCTGAAAATATGTATGATGCCATAATTCCCTATAAAAGACAGGGGGGTAGTGGGTATGAATTGTAGGCCAGGGCAGCAACACTGTATCATATTTCCTGGGATTTTCTGATTACAGTTAAAACATGTCAGTGGCTTCCTGTTGCTCTTGGGGGTTTCTTCCTTCACAGAGCTCACAAGGCTGAGAGGATCTGGCCCCTTCCCAGCTCTCTTCACTCCTTTCCCAGGGTGCCGTGCCTGCTCTTTACCCTCCACCCACTCAGTCTTCCTTTCTGTTCTTCCTCCTGCCGGAGCTGCCTCCAAATGTAGGACTAGTGCACAGGCTGTGTCCTCCACTTGGAAGACCTCCTGTGCCGCCGACTCTTCCACCCAGCTTCCTCCTTCCTCTCTCAGTCCCCCACTGTACTCTCTTCTTAGCACCCCATGACTCTCTTTTGTGGCACTTACCAACGTCCCGTGAGTTCATGAGGCTAGGAACCCTCGTTTCTGCTCTCCGTGGTAATATGCCTGGCACATTGTAGGCACCCAGATATTTGCTGAACGACCGAAAGAAGGACTCCCACTCTATCACTCTCTGTTCCAGACGCCAGGAGATTTAACAAAACAAACCTCACCTTCTAGTCAACAGTCTCCTTCCTTGCAGTACAGACTACATCAGGTTGTTGCTGCATGTATACGAGCCATTGTATTTGTCTCCCCAGGACAAACAAGAGCGATATATTACTGATTTATGATATCCTATGACATGCCTTGCCTAAGAAAGGTGGCATACCAAAACCAAATCTTTTCTATTCTACTTCAGCATTCCATTTTGTATAAAATAATCATCAACAACCCCCTCTGAAGGCCATTTTCTCTCAAGGTAATTTGGCAAACAATGATTCTATAGCAACAGGAAAGCACTGCATTGTTTTATGAGCCTTGCCTTCATTTCTCCAGGCAGCTATATTGTGCTAAATCCTTGGTGCCTCAAGGGGCTCTCTGCCAGCTAGAAACCAGTGATTATAACCTGATGCTGTGCACATGCTATCAGAAAAGTCCTGTCAATCCACTTCTCCTAAGTACTTACCTTGGTTAGTTAGCAAAAGCCATCTATTTAAAATAAATAAAGTGAAATGAAGCACTAATGCAATGATCTAATCTAGTGAAGAGAGATTACCTAAGTAATCGTTATTTAGGAAAGGGCTCATTCTGTTCTGGCTTAGAATGGACTTGCACTTCTACATGTCACTCTGTCAGCCTTCCTTATTATTGTCACTGCAGTTATCAGCATGGTCCATGCATTTCTATCTTATCTCTTACCTCCCTCTCCGTGTTCTTATCCATTTGGAACCACTACGTAGGAGCTCTGGCCCTAGAGTGGACTGAGTGGCTGCTTTTCTGAAACCAGCTGGATACAATCAAGAGAACAGGACGGGAGCCCTGTGCCTTTCTCACTTTGGAGAAGGCTCTTGGAAACTTCTCTACTCCCAGGTCCCAGGTTATTGTAAATTCCTTATGTTGTCAAAGGGGCCAATCACAGACACAGAGACTAAATTGTCTGTCAGAATATTTGTAAAAATTGCCGGCCGATACAGGTTTTATTGCTAAGTAAACCTTAACATCTTTAATTTCATATTCTAAGCAATAGGACACTTAATAGGCTTAAATGAAATAAAATGGACTGTTATATCACACTGAACTTCAAAGAAGAATGATTCTTCTATTGTCTGATTTAGTTTTCATATTTCTTGCTTCTGTGCTTGCAGAAAATGGAAACAAAGCTGTTTGTATGTTTAGAAAATTTCAAGATGGCCACTGTCATCTAAATTAGAATATTGGCTTGTTTCCAGTTTGCATAGAACCCTGGCCCTTTCTTTAATAACAATAATAACAATGCAAAACTAAAACAGTTTTGGTCTTGAGTTTGCATTCCATCCATCTTCTTTGAAATGTTAAAACATCTGGTTTTAGGGGGAAAAAAATCAACTTCAACATGCTTGGAGAGAAAAAGGCAGCCCACAAAATAAATCAGGGTCAAGTGTTGTTATTTCATGGGTAATTATAAAGCAGTCCAATTTATTAGTAAATCTTGCATCATGCTTGCTTATAGCTACAACTGTTGCAGTTGTTCTTAGACTCTCATTGGAAAGTGGCTAAATTATAACGTTTAGGAAAATATGGGGCCAACTGTCATGGTAAAGAATGCCATGTGGTCTTGTCATACCTTGCTTCCCTAAGTTTTCCTTCTTGCAAGTGAAATTGTGCCTTTGTTTAGTTCATTTTCCCAATTAATTCATGAATTTTTACCAACAGTTACTTGGAAATAAAAAGACGCCCACAATAAATTATTGAAAAGAAAATGCTTGCTAGTTTAATTGAAGAGCAGATGGTTGGCTCAAAGGGTCTTCTTACTGTGTTTCAATAGCACAGCAAGGAAGAGGGGGACAGGTTGCAGTGGCCCTGTTAAGCTAACACAAACAACTTGGAGGAGGGTGAGGCTCAGCATTTTGAGAAAGCCAACTACTTTGAGACTTTAATTACAGTTTAAGAAGACTCTTCAGTCTCTCTTTTCAAGCAAAAGGGCTGACAAGGGATCTTTAAACAAGTCTTTAAGAGAACATAGACCCTGGCTGAAAACATGGAGTCCACAGTTTTCAGACCAGGCAAAACCAAGACTTAAGGCAAGCAAGGGCAGCTTCACTTTTCTCCAAGGTCACTACAAATTCATAGTAGTTTTACACCATCAGGAAATGCTCACTTATTCACCAACTGTTGGATGTGTGTCTTTCTCCAAAGAACCTGAAGTCTCAGTTTTCACAGCCAGTGAAACGGGTCATTTCCTAATGCTTTAAATTCCTTTTCCTTCTGTTTTCACCAGGTCATCCAGATTAAGATACCCAGAAGACTGATACCCAAATAGAAAAGAATTAGCCTAATTGTGAAATTCAGCAGTTAGATTAGGACACCATATTTAATGGTTTTCTCTTTGGGAAATTTGTGTATGTAAATAAATTGTTTGACCTTTTTTCTTTTTGTCAAATAAATCCAGACTTAAGGACAATTTATCCCTATCATTTAAAAAACGGAATGTAACCAGTAATCCATGTTATGCCAGATAACTAGATGGGAAATAGAGCATTTGGTAAAATCCCGAAACCAAACCAAGCCAAACCTGGCTGCATTGTCCAACTCTAAACTTCTGTTTATATTAGGACAAATTATCTCACAATTATCTGGACAATTGACAAGAAAATTGAGAAATGAATAAAACCTGAATAGTTACTATGAAATCTTTTTAATTAAAAATGTGTGTAGTTTAACCGTGGGTGTGGTCCTTGATCATCACCCAGAGCCTACATATTCTTATTTCACATGGAATTCTAACAAACTTGGTTATCTCACTTTCTATGTTGCAGTAATTGATATAGTGTGATTGGAAGAGAAAGACTGCTTGGGACAGGAAGATCAGTAGCAAAAAGAAGTGATAGTTGGCAACAAGGAACATGGCAGAAAAGCTCTTAATTAAAAAGACTTCGTAACCTGGATCTATTTAATGTGGGATCAAAAGCTACGTACTAAGGCTATTTACTGTTTCTCGAACATCTCTGGTAATAATAATCATGGGGGAGGCATATAAGTGCTCCGCTTCTCTAGTTCTTCTCTTGGAGATTCTGATTCAGTATGTTTGGGATAGGACCCAGGAGTCCATACTTAACAGATAATACAGGCCATCTTTAGCAATGTTTGGGAAACTGTGCCTCAAGAAAATGCAACCTTATACAGAATTCAGTAATTGATATACAAGTGATAGCCCTAAGACATTAAAAAGAGGCTAAATCAGATGACTCTCTGTTTAAATGGGTAAAGGATAGTTTAACCATATTATCTAAGTGTTTCTATCAACAATAGTTTCAGTAGGTGTAAGATTCACTTCTCTGTTTGCTGATCATTCTCTGACAAATTGCTTATTGGGACGAAGAAGTGTGTAAAGAGCCATCCTCTTGAGGATGACCAGTAGAAATTGTGAATGACATAATTAAGCTTGGATTAAGCTTGGGCTCCTCATACATAGCATTCTTCATCATTATCATCATCAAGTAAAAAGTAAGCACCTGTAAAGAACATAATATGTTATTCAGGTGGAATTTCAGGTCTTTGTCTGTAAAACTATGGAATTAGTCAAAACATCTTTCAGGATTTTGCCCCCTCTTTCAGTGAAGATTTCAACAGTGACTTCTCTCAGTCTCAAATCCTGCTGTCTCTCCAGGGGAATTCAGTGTCCACTTGGATGACCTACCTTCTAACAACCTAGGCTTTCAATTCCTTGTCTTCAATGCCAGTATGATATTTATCTATAAGCCATTTCAGCTATCCTATTCCATTATTGCACGTCAGATCTTGTTATTCCCAAACTTCTTCTAAGGCATCAAATTCAACTATCTTACTCCGTAATGTTTGAATTTTATGGCTCCTTTTTTTCCATTTACATGTTTCTACCACACAGTTCCTGGGAAATGTGGGAACTTCTGATCGCTCTGGACAAGTCTACTTTTGTCTTCACATCTTTCCCAGCCCCACTTAGATGTGCTATGAGTATCCTTGACTGTCTTGCCCCCTTGTTCTTCTATCATAACTTTTCTGAAGAGTCCCAATGCTGGATAAATGTAATTGGGCCAATCCTAGATCATTGCAGTTCTGCAGCTTGTGAAAATCAAACAAACTTGAAGATAGATGCCACTATATATACATGATCTCTGAAATCAGTGTCCCTCCACAGGGCCCAGTGACACTTCATTAGTTGGCTCCCTCTATTGCTTTCACAGTGGTGCTTTCAACACTTCTTCGTGTTCCTTGAACCTCTGATCTTCCCTTCTCCTCCCTCACTCTCAGCAGATAATCTTGTCTCTAACTTCAAAGAAAAAATGTAAGGCATCATAAAGAAACTCTGTCAACTATCCACCAACTTTCAACTGTGACAGCGTTTCCTTCTGCTCCGATTAATGCCATTGCTTGTGGTCTGGAGCATTTTTGTCCTCTTCTCAGATATCCCATCTTTCTTTTTACTTTGGTCTCTCCTTACTGATCAATTTTCCAAGTTCAAATATTTCTCATATTAAAAAAAAAAAAACCCTCTGTACAAGCCTTCTCTCAGAGCCCTTACACTTGACATATATCTCTTCTGTGTTTCATGGTTAAAGTTATTGAATGAGCCGTACACTCAACTGCCTTTATATCTTCCCTCTGCTTATACCTGAACCTAAATAACTTGACGTCTACTTCTAGGTCTCTGCTGAATTTGCCTTGCTAAGTTCACCCATCTATGTCTTTATCATTAAATTCAAGAGACAGTTCTTAAACTTGACTTGAGTTTTTAGGAACATTGTGTACTATAGAACATAAACTCCTTTGAGCCATTCCTTTTGCTTGGCTTTAGAAACCTCATACTCTTCTTGCTGTTCCATTATTTCTTTTTATTTCTTTTGTGGGACCTTTTAACTACCCATTAAATTTGGGTTTCTTCTGGTCTCCATTATTGGTCCTTTACTTTTCTCACTAGATATACTCATTTATGCTGTGGTTTCTATAGCATCTATGTTCTGATGGCTCTCAATTCAACATTTCTGATCCCTCTCCCTCTGTTAAGTCCAGTCCTTTATAACCAGTTTCCTTCTGTGCATTAGTTCTCATGCACATGTTGGTCCACTGCCATGTTCTCATCCATACCACAGTCATGTCTCACCTGATTATTAAAACAGTCTCCTAATAGCCTGTCAGCCTCCAGACTTGGCCACCCCTTACCTACACTCCAGTGAGGAGTGTATTTACTTATTTTTTTTTTTTTTGAGGGAAGGGGTAGAGGGAGAGGGAGAGAGAGAGAATCTTAAGCAGACCCCATGCCCAGCATGGAGCCCAATGCAGGGCTCGATCTAAGACCCTGAGATCATGACCTGAACTGAAATCAAGAGTCAAGACACTTAACTGACTAAGCCACCCAGGTGCCCCAGAATGATGTTTTTAAATGCAAAGCCAATTCCTAACTCCTGCTGTAAAACTTCCAGAGGCTTCCTATTACACAAGGTAATAGACTATGGCTCACGGGGGTTCTCCATGATCTCAGTCAATCCAACCTAATTAGAAGTTTTTCCATGAGTTCCATGCTTTAGTTGTATTAAACATATTTACTTTTTATGATTGAACTGGGTTTCATATCACTTTTAGGCCATTTTATACTGTATTTTCTTGGCCTCGGGTATTTTGCTGTCCCCACTTCTACCTGCATGCTCTTCCTGTCTGAGCCTAGGAGTCTCTTTCATTCAAATTGGACTAGACAGTTATGTGTTGTGCTCCCATCGTAACTTATATTCCCCCTCTTTTGGTACTTAACATCTTTGATTGTACTCCTCATTAAATCAAAGGCTCCTTGAGAATAGGGACAGTGTATCTTGGCCACTGCTGTGGCATAGTCCCTGGGACAAAATAAGTGCTCAATGAAGAATAAATTAGTAGACGAGTATATGTCTAGATGTAGGAAGCTTTATACAAGACTAGAGGAAAGACACAAGAAGTAAAATCCTTTTAAGATGAGATAGTTATAGGCACTTTTTTTTTTTTTTGGTCAAAAAGTAAAGTATTATTTCTTTCCTGGACTTTTTGCCCTGAGAGATTTTTCTCATAGGGCTTTACCATTGGAATAAAGGAACCACAATAATACTTTAAGGCAATTTTATGGCAGTGTTCAAAATCTTGTGTTTACCTAGGATCATTAACAGGAAACAGCATTCTTCATTCAATGTGTAAATCTAAGAGTACAGGATACTGCTAAATGTCATTCCCTTTCCATTGCACACTCATCCAGACCCCCATAACACCAGACTACTAATTTAAATCTTATTTGTTGTAGGAGGTATATGCAGGTGCAGTAAATCTGCTAAAACACCACAACAACTCCTTTTGAGGTAACATTAAATTATCCTCAGTGATATTCTCCTTTTTCATATAATATTTTTCTTGATAACAAAATACATAAGCATAATTGCATTTTACTAATACCAACTGATAAAATGGTACCGAAAGATTGAAGTAAGTTAAGCAAATATTTTTTTATTGGTCTCTTATGCTACTTTTCTCTAGTTCCCTTTTCCATAACTATGCTAAATTACATTTCTCTAACTTCAAACACCTTGATCATACCTCTCTCCTTACCTTTCAATTCCTTCCTCCCGAGGGGGAGGGTAGAACATGTGTTTGAAAGAGTTTTATCCTTAACACAATCCATGTGACCTCCATGTCTTATAAAATGATTTCTGGTGGGAATGCTGGTGATTTTGAGGATCACATGTAATTTCCTGCTGAGCTGTTTAGCATGTGCAAATTACCATTTGACCTCCATGGTGACATATTTGTCATAGCAATTTTCACTTCTAGTGAAACGAGTTAAACTGCCTCAGTAAAAGTGATTTTAAGTAGTAATTCTTCATACAAACCTTTCACATGGATCTGCCACTGTGTGTTTTACAGATTGATACCTGGGTTTCAGATATTTCTTTTCATGTTGTTTTTAATAAGAAGCACAATATTTCCATAACTCATATTTGGAATGGTTCCTGGTTTTGGAAGCAGATTATTAAAACTGAGCATATGGAGGTCTTAAAGTAGAACCTTATGGGGGAAAAACAGTTGATCAAGTCTATTTTGCAGTACTGAAAAATTAAATGCTTGCAAAATCTTAGTAGAGCGAGATTTATTCTTTATAACTTTTAAAAATCCCGGAGTAGTAAACTATCTGTGTAGGGTAAGTTAATAACCACATTGAAAACTCTTTTGTCATGATTATTTTTAAACAACTAGATTGTTCCTTTGCGTACATTTTTCCCCCTTCTGACTGTACTGTTTGCAAGCAGTCAATGGGCTTTTTTTTTTCCATTGTAATATTAGTTTCAGGTGTACAATTTCGTGATTCAGCACTTACATACAACACAAGTGCTTATCACAAGTCAGTGGGCTTTTAAAAGACAGT
This sequence comes from Leptonychotes weddellii, assembly GCF_054177405.1. Classification (NCBI taxonomy): domain Eukaryota; kingdom Metazoa; phylum Chordata; class Mammalia; order Carnivora; family Phocidae; genus Leptonychotes; species Leptonychotes weddellii. The sequence continues at coordinate 79,495,108 of NC_138375.1, read as the reverse complement.
CTTGAAGAGGAAGTTGAATTTCCAGTGATTTACTTTGGAGATGCAATATTAAGAAAAATGTTGAGGTTAATTCTAACTAAATAGAGTGATGAAGTGAGAATATGATGGAAAGAACTTGTTTCTTGCATTGCCAAAAACCAGTACCCTCACAAGCTTTGCTCTTGTTTCAAATTCAGTCACACATGTACATTCATTTCTCTTCTCCATAGACGTGCTATTTTTTCAAAGGAATATAATCAGAAAATTTTATGCTATGCAAATGTACATAGTGATTGCCTTTATTTCTTCACTAAAATTTTCTAGTACCAAATGCCCACATTCTGCTATGCCCTTGATATCCAAAGACAAATAGGATACTATGCCTTAAATAACTCTAGCAGAAGAAAAGAAAAACATTTTAAAAAATGATTACAGTAGTATATGAGCCAGGTACTCCTGGAAGTGTGTTTAAGGTGCAGTGGGAATACTGAACTAATTAGGCATTCATTAGATAGACAGAGGCAGGAAGAAATAAGGGCATCTGCAAAAACAGGGAGGCATTAAGAATGCACTTGTTAGAAGGATTGTACTTCATTTGGTATGGTTAGATTTCAGGATGCATGTGAGGGAGTGGCAATGATAACTCTGAAAAGACAAGCAAAACATATTCTTATGGCCACTAGGAAGCTGTTCACAGTTTTAAGAGAGAAATAACACAATCAGATTTGGTTTTGGAAAGATGTCTCTGGAAGGGAATATGGATTGAAGAATGCTCAAATCATACTAAGAGACCAGTTAAAAGCCTATTGCTTTTAACTGGGCTTTGAATTCCAAACTCTGCACTGAGGATAGAAAGGTGGGACATATTTGACAGATTTTTAAGGAAGTCATAGCTGACTAGAGTTAAGAAGTTTTTGAATGTGGGAGAGAAGAGAGAGAAATCAGAGATGGCTTTTGAGTTTCTAATTGGGGTGGCTGGGCTTATCTTGGTGGTGTTAACCAAGAGAGGGAGGGGGTCAGTCATTTTGGGGAGAGAAGAAAATGAATTCACTTTTGGATTTGTTGATTTAAAGGAACCAATAGGATATCTATGTAGACATGTCTAGTGAACTATTAAAAATATAAGCCTAAGGGTCAAAGACAAACGAAGTCTGGGGAACAGATTATAAATCATCATCAGGAAAGACATTTAGAAAGATTAGATTACCAAGGGTGTGAGGAAAACATTTTGAACTTGATTAGTTTGTTGTTTCCATTTTCATTCATGGAATACTTTGATGAAGTCATTTTGCTGTATCCATTTGGTATGCGAGAGGATTAGAATTGGCAATTTTTAAAAAGCTAACTAACATTTAATAATTGTTTTTGAGGATTTGTTAAAAATACCCATGACATTAAAACCACAGTCGAAGAAGCCGTATCAAAGGACTTCTGAAACATCTGTGTCAGAACTTTGCCCCTCAGAGAGTGTACAGAGTAAGAAGATCAAATCTTGAGAATTCCAGCATTGAGGAGGCAGGCACATGAGTAGTAGCAAAAAAGTAGAAGGAAAATAGAGTCAGAAATTTCGAAGAGTCGGGAGAAGTGGTCTAATGGGGAATATTAAGGGAGAGAGAATTTGTGAGGAAGAAGAGTCACCTGATGATTTTGCAGTTAGGAGGCTGTTGCTAATATTTTCTGTTTTCGGGGGTGTCATTTGGGGGCAAAAGTCAAAGGAGAGGAGATTGAGGGAATGGAGGCAAGAAAGAGTTCCAAAAATCTGTTGCAGAAATTTTGTCATGCAAATGAGAAGGGAAATGCTGTAGTAGTATGAAAAGATTTAGGATCAAGGTGAGGGTCTTTTTGTTTTTGTTTTTTGGGTAGTTTTTGTTTTTGCAGGGGTGTGGAGGCAGAAAATGGGTTATCTGAAATAATTTGAGGTGGGGGAAAGAAGCTAAGAGAGAGAGAGAGAGTTTGAGCATATAGGAAAAAGATGATTCTTTATAAGGTAGGAGGAAACGTGGTTACTACTGTAGGAGACAGGAAGGAACCACATTTTTCCATCTGAGACCAGAAAATTTTAGTAAAACATAGGTGCCAAAATAGGTAAGTGTATGTGTATATGTATATGGGGGAACAGATGGAGGAAACTCTGAACTTCCTTTCAGATGGCTGTCATTTTTTCACTGAAGTCTAAGTTATGGAAGGTATTCACTGAGGTGAAAGGAGTAATAGTGGCTAAAAGGTGAAGGCTATGGGTAAATATTTACAAGAACTGCCCTGAGGAGTATAAGTAAGAGCTGATCGGGGGACAGTAAAAATATGTGGGGCAATGCTGAGGGTCAATCCAATATTTTAATTTGTAAGGAACCAATCTTAGATCTGAGGAAAGGGAAGGAAGGGAGGGAGGGAAGAAGGAAGGGAGGAAGGAGGGAAGTACCAGTGTAGATAAATTTACAAATGTGCGTTTGAGGTAGGAGGGACTGTGAAGAGAAGGGAGATACTGAGTAGAGCGAGCTTTAACAGCCTCTAATTTTTTGGCTTAGCTTGAGGCAGCCAATATGAAGGGAGGAGTGAGAGGCCATTGATATGGGGGAGACTGATGATGGTTTTGAATAGCTACTTTAGGAGTTGGGAAGGGATTTGATTAGCAACATGTAAAGTTATTGTAGAATTAGGATGCTAAAACACCTCTGACTATAAAGTGCAAAATGTAATGCCACCAATCTGCCGTGTGTGTGTGTGTGTGTGTGTGTGTGTAATTTTAAGGATGATAAGCAGATCTTTGTAGAAGTGGAGAAGGGTTAGAGATTTTTAAGGAGGCTATGAGGACAAAGGGGTAAGAAATGTAAAGGCTCTGGTGAGGAAGCAAAAAGTAAGGATGAATTGTGGAGTTTAATGTATTAAAAATATAAGGATGAAAGTGGCTAATTAAATATTTTTGATAAATCTTAACTTGTGATAGCCCATTCATTTTGCTGTAATGTAGAAATTTTATTTCTTCTATTAATGATTGATTTATACTTCAGTTATCCTTGAGGGCAGAGGTCATGTGTTTTAGTTTCTACCGTAGCCTTGGGAGAGTCATTTGCAAAAAGCAGATGCTTACTGATGGTTTTATGAGCAAATGTTATCCCCAAATGATTCTTGCTATCTACTAATAGTCTAAGAAGAAACAACGACAATAATGTTGTATGTTGTGATTATTTTATTTTTTAAATCTGTCTCACCAGACTAGTTGACAGGGATGGGTTTTTGGAGAACTGATGTCATTGCTGGACAGTTTAGATGAAAAGTTCATGTATAGGATTGTCTGTAAAGGTCAGGAAGGGACAAGTTGAACCAAAACTCAAGTATGGCTGGAATTAAAGCCTTTGGATTAGAAATAAAAGATACTATATAAGAAGGCAGGCTAACTAAGTTCTTCTACAGCAAGATAATAATTAAATTTTATTTTATTTAAAAAACTTTTAATTGAAGTGTAGTTGATATATAAGATTACATTAGTTTCAGATGTACAACATAGTGATTTGACAATTTTACACATTACGAAATGCTCACCATGGTGAGTGTGGTTACCCTTTGTCACCATTCAAAATTATTACAATATTATTGACTGTATTCTGTATGCTGTACTTTTCATCCCTGTGACATACTTATTTTATAACTGGAAGTTTGTACCTGTTAATCTCCTTTGTCTATTTCGCTGGTCCTTCTCTGGCAACCACCACTTTGTTCTCTGTGTTTAGTAGGAGTCTGTTTCATTTTTTGTTGTTTGTTTGTTCATTTGTTTTGTTTTTTAGATTCCACATACAAGTGAAATCATGTGGTATTTATTTTTCTCTGTCTGACTTATTTCACTTAGCATAATACCCTCTACGTCCATCTATGTTGTCAAAAATGGCAAGATGTCATTCTTTTTTTAATGGATGAGTAATATTCTTTTTTTTTTAAGATTTTATTTTATTATTTATTTATTTATTTTTTTAAAGATTTTATTTATTTATTTGAGACAGAGAGAATGAGAGAGACAGAGAGCACATGAGAGGGGGGAGGGTCAGAGGGAGAAGCAGACTCCCTGCCGAGCAGGGAGCCCGATGCGGGACTCGATCCAGGGACTCCAGGATCATGACCTGAGCCGAAGGCAGTCGCTTAACCAACTGAGCCACCCAGGCGCCCCAGATTTTGTTTATTTATTTGACAGAGAGAGACACAGCAAGAGAGGGAACACAAGCAGGGGGAGTGGGAGAAGGAGAAGCAGGCTCCCGCTGAGGGGCAGCCCGATGCGGGGCTCGATCCCAGGACCCTGGGATCATGACCTGAGCTGAAGGCAGACGCTTAACAACTGAGCCACCCAGGCGCTCCCTGAGTAATATTCTGTTGTGTATGTGAAATCACTTTATTTTAAATAAAAACAGTGAGTTGCATTTCTCTGATGATGAGTGATGTTGAACATCTTTTCATGTGTCTCCTAGCTATCTGTATGTCTTCTTTGGAAAAATGTCTATTCATGTCTTCTGCTCATTTTTTAACTGGATTATTTGTTTTTGGGTGTTGAGTTTGTAAATTCTTTACAGATTTTGGATATTAACCCTTTATCAGATTGTCATTTGAAATATCTTCTCCCATTCTGAAGGCTGCCTTTTAGATTTGTTGATTCCTTTGCTGTGCTTTGCCTTTTATCTTGATGAAGTCCCAATAGTTCATTTTTGCTTTTGTTTCCCTTGCCTTTGGAGACATATCTAATAAGAAGTTGCTATGGCCAGTGTCAGTGAGGTTGCTGTCTGTGTTCTCCTCTAGGATTTTGATGGTTTCCTGTCTCACATTAAGGTCTTTCATCCATTTTGAATTTATTTTTGTGTATGGTGTGAGAAAGTGGTCTAGTTTCATTCTTTTGCATGTTGCTGTCCAGTTTTCCCAATGCCATTTGTTGAACAGAGTGTCTTTTTTTTTTCCATTGGCTATTCTTTTCTGCTTTGTCAAAGATTAGTTGACCATATAGTTGTGGGTCCATTTCTGGGTTTTCTATTCTGTTGCATTGATCCTTGTGTCTCTTTCATGCCAGTATCATACTGTCTTGATTACGATAGCTCAAATGTCCACGAACTGATGAGTGGTATATATATACACAGTGGAATATTACTTGGGGATAAAAGGAATGAAATCTTGCCATTTGCTATGATGGATAGAGATAGAGAGTATCATGCTAAGTGAAATAAGTCAGTGAAAGATAAATACCATATGATTTCACTCATGTGGAATTTAAGCAAAACAGATGAAATAGGGAAAAAAAGAGAGAGGCAAACCATAAAACAGACTTTTAACTATAGAGAACAAACTGAGGTTGCTGGAGGGGAGGTGGGTGGGGATATGGGATAAATAGGTGTTGGGGATTAAGGAAGGCATTTTTCTGATGAGCACTGGGTGTTGTTCGTAAGTGATGAATCACTGAATTCTGCTCCTGAAACTTATATTACACTGTATGTTAACTAACTGGAATTTCAATAAAAACTCAAAATAAAAAAAAATACTGAGTTGGAAATTTGAGGATGAGAAAAGGAATGAGGGATATCAAGTCAGATGTTAAATAAAATGATTTAGTATTTTGTAGCGCTTTTGAAATAATCAAATGAGACTAAATTCTCCTGAGTGAACTTGACCAGGCAGTCAGTTCTTCAAACCAAAATGAGCTTTACAATTCCATGCAGGACACCCAGCCCTAGATCTTTCCTGGGATTCTATAATTATATGGCTATATACTCTTGACTCAGCAGACCAAAAAAAGAAGGAAGATCACAAGTCCAGAATTATTTTATAACTTATTGCCTCTCACTTGACATTTAGTAATTTCCCTTATATTCACTAAATTAGAGGAACATTTTTATCTTATAAATGTTTGACATTATGAACAAAATTAAGATCTTTTATGTTGTTTCCTTAAAAGAATGGTAAATACATAGTGTTGATTCTAGTTAATGCCCTACAGCAGCCACATAGGTTTTCTGGACTCTCCAGAGCCTTCTCTCCACTAATTTGATCTTCAACTTGCACAAAGGTACAGGGCTAACTTTGCAATAGTATTTAACAGGATAAGGGAAGTGGCAGTGAAGAATCTAAACAATGTGTTGACTCTAATTAAGGCTGCTTCTAAACATGTGCTACAAAAGAAAAGACATATGGTGTGTTTTAAGAGATTATGTCTCTGATTTAAGGGTAAGCCTTTTTAAAAAAGAGAAATTTACATAAAAGTAGAATTTGATGTGCAGGATTTGTCATCATTAAGCTATGTACCTATAACCATGCATTTTTGGTGATAGAATCCTTGTAGTGAGTTTCAGAATTACATGATGAATTAAGTCCTTAAGTATCTAAAGCTTGGTCAAATTTTAATTGTAAATCTGTAACTCAGAAAATTAACCAGATGCATACTTCTTATTTTCCTTTTGCTAGACTTCTGTGAAATTTAAACAATGTTGTTGAACGTTGAATGCTTTCAGCATTGATCGATAATGTAATCAAACACAGACAGCATATTTCAAGCATTGTAATTGCTTTTTGGTTTTAAAAAAGAAGTAACTAGCAGTCTAATGAGTTTGAAGAACATGTGAGAGCAGATTTTTGTATAAATTTGACTTTGTTTTCAACTGAACTTTGAAGTTAACATTTATAAACATTTTGAGGGCAGTTACTTGGTTATGTTTAAGGTTTTTATAACCCAGGGTGGTGCAACTAGCATTCTACATATTGGTGGTGAGAGCGTATCATCAAGATTTACCTCTTTATTCATTCAGTAGATCCATTTAGCACATGTTTATGGAGTACCCGCTGTGTGCTGGGCCTGGCATGTAGGATTCAGATTCATTATGAAGAAATGATACATCAGAAGGAATTTTGTAAAGCTTTGAAAAAAGGGCTTTGTGGTTGGAAAAGAGAAAGAAAAAAAAAAGGCAAGACTAATAATAGTAAAGAGGACTTACACTGTATGGTAAAATAAGACCAGAAAGAAAATATTGGACTAGAGCACAGTACCAAGAACACATTTTTACATGATAGGGTTTTAATAAGTGTGTATTAAATAAGGAGTGAATGAGTGAGTGAACAACTTTCCTTTCAATTTCCATATTGTAAAGACATACCATAGCAAATTCTACACACAGAAATTTCTTTGCCTCTTATTAATTGACTGTTTTGACTAGACAAACAATGAAAAGGATAGCACTGGGAAGAGAGGAGTTGTAATGGGGAAAAACACATCAAGAGAAGAAGAAAATATTTTTAGAAGAAAAAAAAATTATTGTGATACTTTCCAGATGTTTTCATCAAGCCATTTTATTATTTCACTTATTATATGCTTTAAGCATATATCTCAACAAAGATGAAATGTTTGATAGTTTTTTTACTTATATAAAAGAATACTTTTTAAATATCTCTATTTTTTATTTTTGTTATTTTGACTAGTATCAAGAAAACTAATGTGCGAAACACTATTGTTTTAAAAAATGGTTGATGGTGTATTAGTCAATAATCTCTAGAGGAGCACCTGGGTGGCCCAGTTGGTTTAGCGTCTGACTCTTGATTTCGGCTCAGGTCATGATCTCAGGGTTGTGAGGTCAAGTTCTGCGTTGGGCTCTGCGCTCAGCACATTGTCTGCTTGTCCCTCTCCCTTTGCTCTTCTCTCTCTCTCAAATAAATAAGATCTTATAAAAAAATAATCTCTAGAGATTTCTTCTAAATTGAATTACCTAAAAGGCATAAATTGCTTTTTGCTGACTCTCTCTCATATTTAAATGATTTATCTTTACGTGGTTTGGGCACTTTTTAACTTTCTAATCAGAACTGGTTTTATCATCTAGTTTCTAATCTTCATTTGTTATATTCTGCAATCTGATTTCTGTCTCTGGAAGCATTCACAGCAATATGTATACATCAAACAGCTAAAAAGAAAAACTGGACATGTTATTATGACAATTACCTTAATTTTTAAAATTATGTTAAGATATACATAACAAAATTTACTGTTTAACCATTTTTAGAAGTGAATGGTTTTGTGCATTAAGTATGTTCATATTGTTGTGCAAACATCACTGCCATCAATCTCCAGAACTTTTTCATATTCTCCACTAAAATATTGCACTCATTAAACACAAATTCCCCATTCCTCTTTCCCCCTAGTCTCTAGCACCCATCATTCTACTTTCTGTCCCTATATATTTGACCTCACATAAGTACAATAATAGAGTATTTTTCTTATTGTATCTGGCTTATTTCACTTGGCCCAGTGTCTTCAAGGTTGAAATGTCATCCACATGGTAGCTTATTTGCCTCAGAATTGCCTTCCCTTTTAAGGCTGAATGTATTTTGTTTATTCATATTTTCAGCAATACTTGTTTTTTTCTATTATTATTTTTTGATAATTGCCATACTAATGATTATGAAGTGGTATCTCATTATAGCTTTGATTGACGTTTCCCTAATGATTAGTGATGTTGAGCATCTTTTTGTATGCTTATTGGGCATTGTGTGTCTTTTTTTGAAAAGTATCTGTTCAAGTGCTTGCCCTTCTTAAAAATGATTGTCAGTTTTTGTTCTTGAGTTGTAAGAGTTCTTTATATATTCTGGATATCAATCCCTTATCAGATATATGATTCACAAATATTTTCTATGGGCCTTGTTTTCACTCTGTTTTTTGCGGCCTTTGATGCAAAAACATTTTTAAATTTTAATTAAGTCCAATTTATCCATTTTTCTTTTGTTGCTTGGGGTTTCAGTGCAATATTCAAGAAATCTTTGCCAAATCCAATGGCATACGCTTTCCCCCTATGTTTTCTTTAAGAGTTTTATAGTTTTAGCTCTTATGTTTGGGTCTTTGGTCCATTTTGAATTGATTATTGTATATAATGTAAGGTCAGGAGTCCATCTTCATTCTTTTGCATGTGATCTTTATTATTTCTCTTCTCCTGCTGGGTTTAGGCTTTACTTGCTGTTCTTTCTCCAGCTCCTTTAGGTGTAGGGTTAGATTGTGGAATTGAGACCTTTCTTGTTTCTTGAGAAAGGCTTGTATTGCTATGTACTTTCCTCTTAGGACTGCCTTTGCTGCATCCCAAAGATTTTGAACAGTTGTGTTTTCATTTTCATTTGTTTCCATGAATTTTGTTAATTCTTCTTTAATTTCCTGGTTGATCCATTCATTCTTTAGTAGGATGCTCTTTAGCCTCCATGTATTTGAGTTCTTTCTGACTTTCCTCTTGTGATTGAGTTCTAGTTTCAAAGCATTGTGGTCTGAAAATACGCAGGGAATGATCCCAATCTTTTGATACTGATTGAGACCTGATTTGTGACCTAGGATGTGATCTATTCTGGAGAATGTTCCATGGGCACTAGAGAA
>NC_138375.1:79458160-79485265 GCF_054177405.1 Leptonychotes weddellii | reverse complement strand
AGCCCAGCTAGTATCTTTAAAATCGTCATTCTGAACTCTAGTTCTGACATCTTACTTATGTCCGTATTGATTAGGTCCCTGGCAGTCAGTACTGCCTCTTGTTCTTTTTTTTGAGGTGACTTTTTCTGTCTTGTCATTTTGTCCAGAAGAGAATAGATGAATGAGAGAACAAAATGCTAACAGGGTAACAATGACCCAGAAAAATATACACTAAACAAATCAGAAGAGACCTTCCAGAAAGTGGTTGCTTTTCTGTTCAGAGAGTTGCTGCTATTCTTTCCTTGATCTCCTGTTGAGTTTGTAGGTGTTCAGAATGGTTTGATCGCTATTTAGCTGAATTCCTGGGACCAGATGAAATTTAGGTCTCCTACTCCTCCACCATCTTCCATACAATTACTTTTTAATGCACTTTTTATTTGGAAATAATTTAAATTTACAGAAAAGTTGGAAAGAGTTCCTGTATAACCTTCACCTGGTTTTCCCTATTGCTGCTATCTTATATTACCATGATACATTTCTCAAATGAAGAAATCTGCTAACTAAACTCCATGCTCCTCATATTTCACTGATTTTTCCATTAATGTTCCAGGTTCTAATTAAGAATAACACATCGCATCTAGTTACCATGTTTTCCCAGTCTCCTTTCATCTGTGATAATTTCTCAAATTTTCTTTCTTGTTCATGACTTTGAGAGTCTTGAGGACTATTGGCCAGGTATTCTGTTGAATGTCCCCAGTCTGGATTTGCCTAATGTATTTTTATCATGACTAGACTAAAGTTATGAGTTTTCTAAAGAATATTACAGAGGTGAATTAACCTTCTCATCATATCAAATCAAAGGGCATGTTAAACCCGCATGACATCACTGGTGATGTTAATCTTCACTGCTTATTAATGTAGTATTTGCCAGGTTTCTCCACTGTAAGGTTTCTATTTTTCCTATTCCATACTCTTTTCATTATAAGTGATCACTAATTCTAAGCCATAATCAAGAGAAGGGGAATTAAACTCTCCTCTCTTGGAGGGAAGAATTTGTATATGTTATTTGGAATTCTTTTTTATGGATTTGTCTCTTGTTCTCATCAATAAATTTATTCAATCATTTATTTATATCACTGTGGATGAGTATTTATTTTATACTTTGGGCTAAACATACATGTTCAGTGCTTTTGTTAAAGAATTTACCTTTATGATTTATTCACATTATAGAAACTGTCTTAAAGTTATGTATAATTATTGGAAAATTCACCATCAAGGGAATTCCAAATTTTCCAGAAAAATTTGCCATGACTACAGATCCATAGAGAATAATTGTTCTCTGGGGACTTTTTTTACTCCTTTTGGTTGGAAAGCATTCAATCAAGTATTCTTTACTTTGCAAAAGGTGGACACTTATGGGTAATTTAAAAAAAATTTCTTTTTAATTGGTATTTTTTAAAAGTCTTTGAAATAGTGAAAACAGTGTTTATTCATATCCTTTAGCTTTAGGAAAATTAACCAATTACCTCTTATCCCATTTTAATTCTGTGCCTTCAAAAGAAATACAGTTATTTTCCTTTTTAATGAAAGTGGTAATGATGTACTATTTAGCAAATTTATCAGTCTTTATTAATAAAAAAATGAGAGGAAAAATAATTTTGTGATACATGTGAATCTTTTCATCTAAAATATAATACTCATTGCTGTTAGTACATGTTGTGTATTTTGTACATCTGTGAAACTTAACCTTTAATGATTTTTAGATTTTTTAATGAAACAAAAATGAAATATACTTACTTTTGGTGTTACTAAAAACAGTATTGGACATAGTATATGAGACATTATGATTCTTACTAGATACTATGAAATGTCCAAATACCCTGTTTTCTCCATATGAAGAATGAACGAATACATATTTTTTCCTAATTTTCAGTGACTTAAGTACACTACATATTCTTATGGCCCTGAATATTGAGTAGAATTTTTTTATAGTTGGATTCTTCACTCTAAAAAACATTCTAGCCAAATGATTTTGATTAATTGAGACTGTCTAAAAATAAAAATCTGCCATGGTTACCATGAGTTTATCATTTCTCCTATGGACCACATTCAGCCCTCATTCTGTGCACAGAATTCTCATTATTGTCTCTCAGTCTGCACTGCTTTTTGCATTGGAGTTTTAAATATACACAGTTGCTTTCAATTGAGAAATTAAACAAGATATATAGTAGAGATGATTACAGGACATGTATATATCCATTTTGATTGCTATAGGGTGTTTTTGGCTTTGTAATACAAAGGTGGCCTTGAGGATTGAATACCATATGTGCAAAAGTGAAACTAACAAGTCTTTATACACTCCCTATGTGGTTATCAGTTCTTTACATAAATAAATTTCCTGCCCTGTGGGTACTTAAAATATGCAGTAAGGATATCCTAGGAACATCTTCTATTATTCAGCTTTCAGCAGCACACTACCAAATTTTGCCTTGAATGAACAAAACAAAACAAAACAAAACTCTTCCTTTGCTTAAGGTAGTGATTAACATGGGTATTGCTTATGTAACGAGGTCTGTACTTATATTTTTGGGTGTTCCTTGATATCAAGAGTAGCAGATGACATCATTGACCTTATTAGATATCTGTTTTGGTAGAAACAGGCATATTTGTAAGCAAAATTTTATCCTCAGCCTGGTTTCTTACCCTTTATGATAACTATCTGAAATACGTCATCTGATGAACAGTCAAGGATAACCTGAAGAAATGAACTGAATTTGTGTTACACTCCTCTGTGAGCTCTTCAGTTTTATTACCCTATATAGTTGTCAGCTATGGTGTTCTTCTGACCTGTAATTGTGGTCAAAAAGATCAACCAGCAAAGAGATGAAACCTTGGACAAACCACTTAGATAATTTTTCAGTTAAGAAGCATAAGACCCCCAAATCCCATTTTAATTGAGAAACTGCCAGGGTAAGTAAAATCTTCCCCCTTGTCCCATCAAAAACTCAGGGTAAGTGGGAAAATATTAATGAGGTGTTAGCAAGAAGATTGGTGGTATAAAAACAACAAAACTAGGTGAAACAGATAAAGATGGAAAGACAGCTGTAGGTATCTTCCTAATCTTTGTTGTCTATTTTACTATGAAATGGAACTTTTCCTATTGTTTTTGTTTTAAAAAGTAACAACAACAGTTTCAGTGCTAGTCTTAACATGATTGTATTATAATCAGCAGGGTTTTAAAAATTGCCTCAAAGGTTAATCTTGGTGATCATCACATTATACTCACTCTTATTCTTATCAGTTATATTTAGTGGCAGATTGCAAGCTTTCCTTATTATCTTGTTAAATCAAGAGGTGAAAGCCTTTCAAGGCTTCTCTTTTTAAACATCTTTTATTAATGCTAATATGCCAGATGGGAAAAATTAAATTGGTTCTGTTCTTTATGCTGCCACTACCCACAATTTTACCACATCATTTGCTGGTTAAGGAAGCATACGAAAATGATAGGTAGAGCACACAGTTGTAAAAGTTCAGAAATGATGGAATTTCTTGTCTAAGAAAAACCTTTCTTCATTTGACTAGAAAAAAAATGCCATCACTCTCTGAACATACCTAAGGAACATTGATAAAGATGGAATTAATATACTTGGAACTCATATGCAGTATAATATTTCCTAGTTACTCATGTTTGCTTCACTCTTAGATTGCAGCCAAACCCCGACAAAATGATTCTACAAGAACAATCCCTCTTGGTCCATTGGTTTAATTGTCCAGAGCAACTAAGTTCATTTAAATGTTGCTTCTTTCCCATTTCCTCATCTTTTGGGAAATCAGTGGCTCTGGTGAATGCCTACTTACTCTTCTTTCAGGTCTTTGGAAATATGTACAAAATGTTTCAGCAGGTTAGACCCATCTGTCTAGGAGACTATTTTCAAGTCTTCAAACTTCCCAGAGACAAACCCAGATAAGCGGTGGATTCTAAGCATTTCATGGAGTCTCAGTGGTTATTCCACTTGGTCTTTTAAGATCTTTTAAGGTTTGACAAGCAATACTGAGATGTGCATGAAAAGCGGTTTTATAATAGGGAAAAGCTTGAATTGTCTCTAACTTTTGCTTAAGTTCAGTCATTTAAAACTCAAGTTTATAATATTTAATAAGAACTGAATGTACTTTGAAGCCAGTTATTTTCTACTCACCCCCTAACCGATAAAGTCTTTCTGGCTGAGAATTCTGGGTCCAGGAAAGGTCCAGCACTGTTCTGTTCTTTACGGGGAAAAATTGCTTTTAGTGGAATCCCTGGTATGAGTTAAAAGTGAGTACAGTATTTTTCTTTTATTCTTTTATTTTTCACTTAATTCAGTGTTTTCTTCTCTCCTGACTCTGATTTGACTGCACAATTTTCTATGCATCTCTTCCTCAGTATGTCTCTCACAGTCCAGGTTTGTCCACAGATCAAAGAGCTAATGCTAAGAATTAATGGCTACATATGGTTGATACATTTGAAAATTACCTTGGACTTTACTTGCCTGGAAGGGCTTAGATCTGTAGCAGAATAGTAGATGAAAGTCAGTGTAAATTGTTGGAAAGAGAATAATATGACACTCAAAAGCACAATGAAACTAGCATCAAAATATGTATGTTCAAGGCCAGGATCTTAAATTTTAATAGTGTGCCATCTCTGGTGATTCACTTAATTTCTCTGAGCTCCAGTTTCTTTGCTGGGAGTCATTCATTCATTCATATAGCCTTGTATCCATTCACTAGAACAAATATTTTTTGAGGATGAATGATGTCTGAAACTTTATTTTCTTTATAGAATTGTTGCTGTTGGTATGGGAACCACATGAAATATAAAGTATGTGTCAGATAAATGATGATCACATTGTTTCTGTAGCTTATTTAGCAAAGAAATGTATAAAGAATTCTAATATCTCTTCTGAGTAGATTTTGCCTTTGTAATGACTTTCCTACATTTAGTTAATTTTAAAGTATCAATGGTATGTTTAGGTATGCATCTGGAAGGATAACTAGGAATCATTTCAGTCTATAAAGAAGAGAGTTTATTTAGAATTCAGTTTTCCATCTAATTCTGCTGTACCTTCCTATCTAATGAACAAACAAAAACAAAAATTACCTCACTATCACCACCGACATGGACGATGGCAACAACGACAGCAACACAAGAAAACAGTGTCTATTTCTTGCCAGCAGCTAGGATGAGTTATTTCCATTTTTCCATATGTACAGGTCTTTCAGAGTACATATGGAATCTAATGAATATGGAAATCACTTACCACTAATATAATTAAATGTTAAAGTAATATTGACCTATGCATAACTGCCAAAATTTAGATTACAATGTTAGGACTTCTCTATTTAAGATATATCTGCATTTAACAAATTGTTCTCAGCAATTTGTATTTTCATAAAAACAACATATAGTGTTGTTCAACTTCTGCCCCTGTAATTTTCAGGCTGTTTTCCCATTGCCACAGTCTGCTAAACCTCTATTCCTTTTTAACGATTTCTGAGAAAGAAATCCACACAACTGCTAGAACCATAATAAGACAGAGCTGTGTAAGGCAGAGACTAATGGTGGGAAAGACACCATGATGGCAGGGCAGCTGATTTCATTTTTAAATAGGAAAAAGGCAGCACTCAGACACCAGACCAAATAAGAAGCACATGGTCAGTAAAAGCAGAGCAGCAGACCCTGGAACTGATAGCAAGGTAGGAGTGTCCCAGATGTCAAACAGCTCTATCTTTTGGTACACTTGGGTTTTTGTGTTTTTTTTTGTTGTTGTTTTTTTAAAATCCCTTAGAGTTACAAAAATTGCCTAAAAAGGAATTATATTTCAGTTTCTGCAATTCATTTTTAAAAACAGCAAAAGAATATATTTGCTCCATAAAAATTGTATTAGCTGGCATTTGCTAGTGCCAGTTCTGGTCTGCTAGCTATCCCAATCATATTCCATGGCTCTTCATGTTTTTATTTTAGGAGAATTCCAAAATCTGCTTGGAGAAAATATGCTCAAAGATTTATCTCACAAACATGATTTTTTTCATGTTGTTATAAAGAAGGAGAATAAAGATACATAAAAGATTACTCATGTTTGAACTGGTTAGCAAAATTATTGAAACCAATATATAGAAAATAGACTTTTAAGAGGAAAATTTGGCCCATAATAGCTAAATGTATTATGAGGTCTGGCTTGGTATAAAACTGCAGGGACATAATGCAAAGACTTCCTTATTTATTAGGACAGTCAAAGAAATTGGATTAAAAACTAAAAAGGGGGAAGTTGACTGATAGATTGTCTTCCCATGAAAGCCTTGACCAAAAAGACCTTCATCTTATCCATAGAGAAGTTTCATTCAACCATTATATTGAGGGCCTGCCAGGCACTATCCAAAGTGAGGTGCTTTCTCTCTGTTCTTATTTTGCCCGAGTACATTCATCTTCTGTACAATTTGGCAACCAGGAATTTGTCAATGTCAAGGAAAATACGCAGTATGAGGAGACTGCAATATGAGTTTGTTTAGATCTAGGAGCATCCAACTCCATGCAGATAACCTAACACTAATAGAAAGCTTGTCAGAACCCCTTACCTTTTTTGAGTCTGGAAAGTTTAAGACATCTCCCTTAATAAAGAATGAACTGTAAAGATTATGGAAATTTAATAATGAACATTTTTAATAGTACTCTACACATAGCTCCTTAGATAATATTTTTACTGCAATCAGTTAAGGTATGTTCTACCAGAATATGCTTTCTTAATCCTTGTGTGCTGACAAAGAAACTGGGTTCCAAGACACTCAGAGAGAGGAAATTAGTTTCTTAAGACTATAGGTGGTAAAGGATGGACCCAGGACTCAAAGCCAGAAGTTCTGATTCAAAATTCTGTGCTCACTGTTTCCCAGACTGCCTCCTTCCTTCCCAATGTATAAGGTAAAGAAACTAAGTTCATAAACAACTATTCTAAAGTTTAACTTATTTTATTAAGAAGCAGAAAGTATAGTATAGGTCTTAGAAGACTCTGGCCATAGTTTCAGGATCTAAAAATTGAATTAGCCTAGACATACTTCGGTATATCCGGATATATTCTGAGACCTCTTTGGAAATGATATTTTGATTGTGAGGGCAGGGAACACCAACTTTTGTTTCAAAAATTCTTAAGTGGCTTATGGTAAGTTTTGTGCCACAAATACATTAAATTGATGGACATATGATAAATGTGGTTCACATTACTACAAATTAAAAGTGAGTATCACTTAAAAGTAAATATGTTAATGTCAAAAATAAGATTGTTTTTATATATTTAAATCATTTTTCATTGATTGTTGCCACCTAAAAGGTCAATTTTATAACTGAAGAAACTGTTGTTAATGAAGGCAATGAATTGTTGAATAGGAAGCCTTTTGTTGGTCTGGGTTTGAAACTGCAATTGCCCATTCTTGTGTTGTCTAAGGAGTAATTTTATCTGTGCAGTATATGTTCTTCCAAAGCAAATGGCGAAACTGAAAGGACAGTTTCCTTGTTAAAGAAGGACAAGGAAGGTTATTTCATGTATAGATTCAATTCAGTTTTTCAGAGTGACCTTGTCTCAGTGCAAAATGGAAGACTGAAATACATGCACAGTACATAGAACTGAAACCCTCTCATAACATTTCCCGCTTATGTTTCGAGTATTAAATATATGGATTTTCATAATTTCAAATGAGGCGCCATATCAATTTATATTTTCAAGTGCCCTCATTACAGAATGGCTTTTATGGTAAGGACCCACCTGGTCAAACAAATGGAGTTTAGAGTTTAGACTTCTGACTATGACAATACATGTGATTTAGCTTGCTGCAAGTTAAAAAAGACAAGTCTTAATTAAGATAAAAATAGTAAATTGCCTAAATATTGAACACATGTATGAGAATATATTAAATAAATGACTAATACATGGTTTTAAAATCTGGATAAATGTTTAAAATGTTTCTTCAATTAAAGCCTGCAAAAGATATAACCTATAAATACAACTGTTGGAACTGGCTTTATTTTTTGTTACTATGAATATGATGTGTTTGATGTGCTGCTAATAGTTTATTCTGCCAACTACATTCACTTGATGAACCATATCCAGATTTTTAAATGGTGGGCAGCAGAGCAGTGGGGGGGTGGGGGGGTGCAGAGTAGAAAGGAGACTGTCTTGTATTCCTGCCCCACCCTCCTTCCCTTTTTCCTTTCCTTCTTTCTTCTCTCCTTCCCTACTTGCTTCCTTCTTTCTTTCTAAAACCATTTATTGAGTCTTCACCATGATTTAAGTAATTTGCCAGAACCTGGTGATAAAATGGTGAGCAAGATATCCACAGTACTGCCTTTCTGGCAATGAAGAAATCAAACTGGTAAACTGGCAATTACAATTAAATGGAATAGATTCTCTGATTGGGAAGTAAAGGGTGCTTTGGGGTCCCCTGGTCAATACCTTGAAAGAAGAAGAAAACCTCTTAGAGGAAATTACATGTAAGTGGAGGGCTAATTTATCATTCATCCCTCTTCTTTAAGAATTTTTTATTTCTGCAAAATTAAGATGCCACTCAAATCTTCTCCACCTTCAGTTTTATTTTCAGTGTATCCCTACACATGCCTTGGGCTCTAGCTCATATTCACAATCAGTTGCCTTCCCTAATCTTAATTCTTGTGCTTCAGTTGTATTTATTTCACCCAATTTTATGTTATAGTTTGTTTCCATGCATTTCTCCAGAGAGAAGGCAAGGATTGATTCTTATTTTCCTTTTTTGCCCTCCCCTTAACAAATTCTGCTCCTCATAATAACCCAGAGTATAACACTGTGTCTAACACAGAAGTCTCTGATGGAACTAAAATGATTTATGGATTTTTTAATTTCATTCACTCAAAGAATTGATTAATTATCTACCATGTGCAGGAAAAAGAGAACAGAAGTGAACATTCATAATGAATAAACACATTTAGTAGAGAAGATCAGACATATTCCCACATAGGTTCAGTTAAAAAATTAGTTTATAACAATCCATTCTTCTGTTCAACAGCTATTTATTGAATGCCTACCGTGTGCCAGTCCCCATTGTCATAGAGCTTACATTCTAATTGGGAGATATTGACAAGAAGCAGATAAATCAATATGATGATTTCAGGTACTGATAAAAGTACTAATAAAAAATTAAATAATGCAATCTTGTAGAAGATGTGTCAAAGGATTATGACAGACAGGCATCAGGGAAGGCCTTTATGAATAGATACCATTTGATGTGAGATCTGAATGGTGAGGAGGACCCAGCTATGGGAAGATCAGTGACAAGGGAAATCAGGTGAAGGGGACAGTATGTGTGAGGAATGCATTTGACCTGTTTGAGGAAAGTAAAGAAGTCTAGTGGAGCTGATGACCTGTGTCTATGGAAGGAGTGGTTTTAGAGTAATGCTGGAAAAGAAGGAATGGGTCAGAACATTATAACATCTTACAGGTTATAATAAGGATTGTGGGTTTTATTTTAATTGCAGTGAGAAATCACTGAAGAACTTTAAATAGGTGGGTAACATGATCTGATTGACACATAAAAAAGGAAACTTAAAGTTCTGCATGAAGAATGAATTTTAGGAAGAGGAAGATGGAGGGAGGGAGCCCTGGTTCGCAGCTATTACAGTGGCCCATGAAAAAGATGATGGTGTCTTGAACAGGAAAGGTGGGAAAGGAAACAGAAATGGAAAAATTGGAGATATTCTGTGGAGGTAGATTCAGCAGGACTTCCTGATAGCTGAGTACCAAAAAGAGGGTAATAGATGAATTCATCAATGACTCTTTGTGTCATGAGGATTCAAAATAAGAGGGAGTTATGAACATTGGGGTGTGGAGTAGAAAATGGATTCTCAACCATAGTAGTTCACAATATGAATCCTTAGAGGTCTAGGGTAAGCTCTTTTATTGCTTCAGTGCATCTAAGAGGAAGTATATATTTACCCTCAGTAAGGCTATGGAGGGTAATTAGGGTCTTTGCTTTTGCATAGAATTATATCAACTCAGTACTGTAAGACTTAACTCACATTTATTAAAAATTATTAAGTGTAATTTGTACCATAAAGTAGATCTTTCAAAACATAGATTCCTTGGGAGAGAATATTTAAAGGTGGAAGTCCTTGGTGGCAAAAAGTTTAGGACACTACTACTACTACTTGGATATTTTTATGAATTAGCTAAGCCACCTCTTTTCTTTCTTTCTCATCTGATTTACTTACCAGTTGCTTTTCTCCATTCTCTTGACTTTTGTCTAAAGTAGCAAGGAATGCCAGTGACTGAATTGATCATGTGTGGATTTGGGGAAGTTCAAAACAAACAGCTTTTATAAAATAATATTTTATTATCTACATTCCAATTTCCCATATTTTCAACATTAAATCTAAAAGTTTTCTTTTAAAAATTGACCTTAGAAGCAATAGGATTCCATGGACTATAATTGAAATATATATGTTTTCTCCCATCAAAATTAGTATACCAGCTTTAAAGTCTTCCCACTGTATTTGTGTATTTTTCAAATGGGATGAAAATTAATGGAGGGAGGGTGCCTGGTGGCTCAGTCATTAAGCATCTGCCTTCAGCTCAGGTAATGATCCCAGGGTCCTGGGATCGAGTCCCACGTCAGGCTCCCTGCATGGCAGGAAGCCTGCTTCTCCCAATCCCACTCCCCCTGCTTGTGTTCCTGCTATTGCTCTCTCTCTCTCTGTCAAATAAATAAATAAAATCTTTAAAAAAAAGAAAATTAATAGAGGGGAGTGAATAGAACAACACAGTGGTGTTAGGTGGTAATGAAGATTCTGACACTGAATTCTAGTGCATTGGCAACTCTGTCATCAGTTTACTATTTGATCCTATTCAAGTCACTTGAATTCTCTTTCTTCAATTTCACACTTGCAAAATGGTGCAGCAAAGAAGTCCTGATGAAATATGACAAATAATAGATCACACAAAAAAGAAAAAAAGGAAAATGAACAATTTGAAATGCTGAATTAGGACTTTTTATTAAAGATTGAGTGGAATTGGAACAAAGCCTTGTATTTTCTTTAACATGTTTCTCAATCATGATATTGATTTTTAATCATTTGTTTTACATTTGTTGGCTACTTACTAGGTACCAGGCACTGATGGCCTGAAAGTTACTATTTTACTAAATCCTCTTTTCTATCTAAAGAATGTCAGTTTTGCTAAGGGAATTTTCTTTATTACTAAAATAGAATAATTTTATCCACATCTATTGACTTTTTATTTGGTCTTGTTGGTCTTCTGGTACCATGATATTCTCTTATATACTGTTAGAATGATTTGAGACTAATAGGTCTTGGTCAATAGAACTTGGAATTTCTACTCAGCTAAAAAAAAAAAAAAAAAAAAGGATTTTTATCATTCTAAAAAAAGAAGCAATAAAGTCTTTATTAATATATATATGATGTTAGAATATAAACAGCCATGTTGTCTTTGAAGTAGATTTCTCTCTGGACATGGAAAGGGCTATTTTTATAATGTTGGTCACAGTTCTTCTTGGAAATGTGGGTTTTTCTTGTTTGTTTATTTGAAAATAAAGAGCCCATGTTTGTGCAAACTATTCTTCAAATGCAGCAATCTTATGGATGTATTTAGGGACCTTATTTAGAAAGTCTGCAGCTTGATACTCAATTTTATTTGGATTACTGGCATTCCTTTTAACACATACTTCTGCCATGAAGTGTACTTCATTCAATGTGAGATGGGAAATAGAAACTATAAAGGCCAGTTGTTTGGAAGGAACTTGTTCATGAGGAAGCCAGGGCTTAGTAGATGATGGTCTTGGTCTGGTACTGAATTCAGAGAGAAATATGGATCCCATCAATTCAGGGCACAGCATGCTTCAGAGTAAAATGTCTACCTCATAGAAGGATCTTCATCTTTAGACTGACTCCTGTCTAAATGCAAAAACATACCCAACATCCTGCACTTACGTGGTGCTTTAATTTTTCTAAGCAATTGTTTATTTCACAAACAGGTATTGTGGTCCTACAGTAATTGGAACATAAAAAAAAAGGCACAGTACCTGTATTAGAAGAATGTATGATATAGTGGTGGAGATACATAAGTAAGGATAAAATATAATGACACATTATAAATTCTACTAAATAATTCTGAATAGGAAAGATGAAGAGGAAAGATGAGGCTACTACTAATTTTATCCTATATTTGCTCTTTTGTAATTTTTTGAGGTAAGTAACGGAAGCATTGCTATCTGCATTTGATCGATGAGGAAGCAGCCTCTGGTTTGGGTGAAGGTCTTTGCTTGAGGTCACACAGCAGCCTGTTGGCATAGCCGGCGTTTCTGATTCCTCAGTGGGTGCTCCTTGCACTCTGCAGTAGGGGCCCAAATCACAGTTCACTATGCTGGCAGAGAATCGCTCTGCTTCCTTAACTGCTACACAGTTAATGCAAAGAAGATGTTGACAAAAGTCGGCCTGTTATGAGCTTTCTCTGATGTGAATTCAAATCACATTTTGTAGAGTATACTTCAGGTGGTCTCTGAAAAAGGCATCCTTGGGTTTTTGTATTTTTATTAAAAAGGGACTATGGTTTTCTGGATAGAAATTTAATGAGGTTTTATTCATATTTAAATATTGGGATGATTCTATTTGCTCTTATCGTAAAGGCAAATTTGAAGCATGTGGCTTTTTGGCCAAAAACAGAATAAAAAAACTCAGTTCAGTCAAATCATAGTTGGAATCAGTAAAGAAATAAGATAAACTGGCAAGTCTGGTTTCTGATTTTCTAGAGAGAGCACAGAGATATTTTTCATCATTTTCTAATGTAATAGTTCTTGTTGCCTCAAAAAGTTGGAAATGTATTTTCTCATTTAGTATTCTTAAAAGAGCACTTCGGATTAGGTTCTACCCCTGAAACTCCACAATGAGTATGAATGAACTTAAATTACACAATGACTATTGTAAGGACC
The DNA here is from genome assembly GCF_054177405.1 of Leptonychotes weddellii. Taxonomy (NCBI): domain Eukaryota; kingdom Metazoa; phylum Chordata; class Mammalia; order Carnivora; family Phocidae; genus Leptonychotes; species Leptonychotes weddellii. Next base: position 79,472,293 of record NC_138375.1, on the reverse strand, counting down.
ATGTTGGAAACCTCCTGGGTACTGGCAGCCCATGCAATCCAAATTATGGAGAATATTTATTTCTAGGCTACTCTCTGACCAACTTTGAGAGTGTGAAAAGGAAGCTAATTGTTTTAGTCTTTTCTGTATTGATTATGTTGGAAGTCTAATTGAATCAGATAGACATAATATATACATAAGGTGCTGAACCACTGGGATAATGCAGTTGGACTTGTTGCAAACACTGACATAATTAAGGATTTGTTAACGCTTGTATAATAAACCTCTATTATCAAGGACTTTTAACTAAGTATTAAAAATTCACTCTCAGCTGCAACTTGCCATTCATGGTCTCAGCTAGGAAGCAATTTTCTTTTTACAAATTTTCAAAAAAAAAAAAAGTCTTCCTCTGTAAAGCTTTGTACTGATTTTCCTTTCATAAAAAGTTTCAGGCATGGATCCTTCTTCTAAATGGAAATTTCCTGATATGAGAAGTAAAAGAGGAAACAGTTCATTTCTACATCTCGTCTTTTCTCTTCAGGTAGAAGACTTATTTTTAAAAGTATATTTGAAAAAATGTGTTTGCATTATTATTTTTAAAAGATATTTATTTATTTATTTATTTGAGAGAGAGAGAGAGAGGGAGAGCACAGAAGGGGAGTGATAGGGAGAAGAAGCAGACACCCCGCTGAGCAGGGAGCCTGATTGGGGCTTGATCCCAAGACCTGAGATCGTAACCTGAGCTAAAGGCAGACGCTTAACCAACTGAGCCACCCAGGCGACCCTGCATTTTTTTTTTTTAATTAAAAGAGGAACTCATGCTTGTTTTAAAAGGTTAAATGAAAAGGACTTATAAAGAAAATTTTAAAAACTTGTCCTTTTCTTAACCTCACCTGCCTAGTAACTACTATTGTTACATATTCTCCTACATGTTTCCCTGTATTTATACAAACACCTACATCTTTTTTTTTTTCCCACTACATTTTAAAAAGTCAAATTTGTCTTATTTCTTGTAAATCCTATCCCAGTAGTGGAATCAGATATTTTTTTCTGCCAAGACCAATAGAAGGGCTAAGCAGTACTCATTCTTCTAAGCTTTCCTTTGATAAATTACTTACATATATATCATGAATTTAGAGTTGTTAAGTAATAGGAATAATAGCCTGCTATTTTGAATTATTTGCCCTTGAAAAACTTCCATCAAATCCATTCATACACCAGCTTCTTTATGTGTTGGCAGAAGAGATCCTGAGGGCTGTGTGTGGTCTGTGATGGCTGCTCAGTAATCCTACCAGCAACAGACTGATTCTGAATGCTCCATTCTCCTGCAGAGAAAAATAGCCGAGCCTCACTACCCCCTCCCTAACTTCAGTGGTTTTTACTGAACTCCATGTCCCCAAAGTATCAGTTATTTAATCACAAGATGGAAATCTTTTCTGGGTTCTCCTCTCTACTCTTTGTGTGAAGAAGGGGAAATCACAGGACCCAATTGAGTGCAGGTAGAAAAAAGTCTTGTTGGAGAAGAAATATGTTTGATAAGCCCATCATTTCAAAATTTTTAGTGTTTAATTTAGTGATGCTAGAATAAATTGTAAGAGAAATAATAATATTGATCCCAACAAATGAATGCTTTGATGATTTGCTTTGATGATATTTATGATTCATCCCTTTGATGGTTAATTTATTGTTCTACTGCTGCAGGACAAGTGTTTTCTTCTCATTCCTTCATATGAACATTAAAATACATGAAAATAGTCTCACATATTCATAATGCTCACAAGAAAAGATATGCAATAATACATCAAAATTCTCAAATTTAGTAAAAACAAATTTGAAATTAGGATATTGGGTACCATATTAAAGCCCCAGTGGATCAATTCCTTCCTTTCCTTTTGGATAGTCATCATTTCATTTCTAGTTAATTTAGAATGGATAGAAAAATCTAGAAGAGGAAATTATATGGAGAGAGTCTGGCTGAAACAGCCACCAAATGATCATCAAGTTTTACTGAAGTAGTTCATTTAGTTAGGGAAATCCAGCTGTCTTCCTCACCACCCTGTTCCTCATTTGCCTTTCTGTGACATTTTTGTGTGTGCTGAGTAGGTGCAAACTTCTATTTTTACCCTTCTTGGGTCATCTCAGAAATTGTCAGCTTTACTAAAAAGCTAGGCTTTTGGACCTAAACACCTTGGCTGTCTTTAGACATATTTGGAGTAAGCACTAATAATTTACATCAGTAAATGACTAAGGAGTATCTGTTTCTGTGACATATATAGAACTTTGATGGCCTGAAAGAGTAAAAGTTTTTTTCCAGCATACTCAGTGTGCATCTGAGATGAATACCAAACAAACTTTTCAAGTTGTGTTGGTTTGGGGAATTACCTAGGATGGGTCTGTCTTTATTCTTACAGTGTTGGTGAATGTACATTTTCCAGAGGTTTCTTACCAGTGTACTACATGTCAACTAAAATCTGCAGTCTTTCATTAGATGCTCTATTAAAAGGATTAATTTAATAATAGAGACTTAATTTAAATAGACTTGGATGTTCATACTATTGGTGGTTGAGCTACAGAAACTTAAGAGCCTGGGTAGTTCATAGGTTTAAATAATTCTTCCTTGTGGTCAAATGCTAGTTTAATATAGATACAACTGATGAAGATGGCATAATGGGAATCAGAATAAAGAATTTTACCTAGAATCACCAGGTTCTCTCTCTTTGAGATATATATTCTATAAAGACACCTTCAAATCCTTCAACATATGTAAATTTGAGTATAGACTGACATTCTATTGACAAGTTTTAACAATAAATTTAAAATAATGAAATTCCATGCATTTTTCTTACTTTGTAGATGAGGCCATATTGAAAGAGTGTTATCAAGACATTGCTTTTCACATACATTCATTAGTAATTCAAAGATTTAGTAGCTGATGGTGATGTTAGTGTAATTAGCAGGAAAAAAATGGAAGAAATGCATGTTGCTATAGCAATATGTTCATCATGAATGATCTACAGCATAAACACCCAGATTAATTTACAAGATGCCAGGTAGAAAGCTGCATGGCTGACTAGGCTACTCTCAGATGCCACAGTATTTGTTTTTATTAAGTATAAACATTACAGTGGAGCTTTCAAGGTATGTGTGCTTGTCACTGTCAATCACCCAGGGGGTGCATTCCCAAAGAGTTTTCAATTCACTTTAAATTTTTAACAGATGAAGAGAAACATTTTTTTTCAGAGAATTAAAAAAGTATATACCAGCACAGATGACATTTTGACACCGAAACAAGCTTAACAATCTTCTTGTTCATGGGCAGAGTGTGTTTCTGTTTTATCTGCACACTTGCTTTTTAATACCAGAGGTATGGAGGTTGTAATGTGCAAGTGGTTTTAAAAATACTGAAATTGGAAGCCATGGTGTCAGGAAACCTCTTAAGAAAGCACTTGTGGGTATGAGCATAAGCTGGATGACATTTTAGCCCACGATAGTTTAAGTTATTACTAGAGACTCAAGGCAGAAAAGGCATCCTTACCTCATTGGGCAAGGAAATGTGATATGTGGGTATATATATAGGTGTGTGTTTATGAGCAAGTCTGAAAGATACAGTTGCCAACTGCATGCTTGTTGTTGATGGTATTTTGGGTCCTGGAGCCAGACAAATGGGATGGTGCTAGGGACTCATTCCTCAGCTTGGCCAGCAAAGTGGTTCCGCAACCTTGACACAAACATAGAGCTTGCCTGTGATCTGACTTTCTCACTCTCCATTGCCTGAATAGGCCAACTCCTGAGTTGAGCAAAAGTTAGAAGATGCTAGCATGGCCTGGATAGGTTAAGAGAAAGGTTCAGGGAGAGTGAAGCTACTATAGATAGTGAGGCTTGGGTGATCTCATCTGCATTCTCTTACCATTGACACTTATGGCTCATGGGGTAATTAGAGGCTATACATGACCTGTGTGGATGGTATGCAATTGACAGGATTTTTACCCATTTATTCAGCATGTGAAAATAGCAGGAAAAGCTGTGATATGGGTGGCCATTGTATTTTACTCAAAATATTGTCTGAGAAGACTCAAAACATGGAGATGGCATGTTCTAGTGGGACACAGATTGTGTGGTATCCACTTGGGACCAAAGTTAAGTCACCTTATGCTTCTAGAGCACCTGATCTAAGTAAGACAGTGTCATTGTCCTTGGATGTCATATTACTAACTTGTAAGGATCTCCAGTACAGAATTCTTGATAGAGTGCCAACATGTCGAGGGCAGGACCTTCAGGGACATCAGGAAGAGTAGGACAGTTGTAGTTGTGTTTTTTTCTCCAGTCTAGAGAAGGATTGGATTTCTGGGACTAACTCCCAACATCTGATTAAACCATGTATGTTATGAGATTTGGCCAACAGAATTCTTAAACTTTAAGGCAGGCCTGGTATTCACCAATACTATGCTTATGGGATTTAGCCTGGAAGCTAGAGGTTGCCAAACCCAAGTTTGGACCCTGTATTACTTAGGCTGGGTAGACAGACTCTGTGTGGAGGAAATGAACAATAAACGTTGTGTCCTTTGGGGTTCCAACAAGGAAAACAATAAACTTGAATCAGTCATGGTTCCTACAAAGGATGGGTTGCTTCAGGCTACTGCCCAAATAGAGCCTGTTGCAGGCAGTCAGCCCCTTAACAGAACGAGAGTAACTTTCTTTTCTTGCTCCACCCCATTAGGAAGTCATTTGCTGGCCACCAGTGAAGTTGGTGCTAATCTAATCAGGATGTTCTGCTTTAACTTCTGGTGTGGCTTTTTGTCTGGATTGAGGAGGCAGAAAGGATTTTTTTAAACAAATGCTACACTCCAAATTGTTTATATGGGTATAAGTGTCTGTTATTTTTCCCAATACAAATTTTTGCATCAGTAAAACTGGTTAGGTATTTAGACTTTTTATAATATTAAGGTATATAGTTCAGTGCTGTTTTGCTTGGCTCAGCACAACTTTCTTAAAAACAAACAAACAATAAGAATAGGGGAGAAGTGATACCAGGTGTTTTCTGGAATTTGTGGTTTTTAAAAAATTGCTACCCACCCTTGGTTTTTAGATCCCACTTAACTCTGTTCTACTTTTTCTTTTTTCCATATGATTTATTTACTGTTACTGTTTATTGTCTGTATCTCCTCAAAAGTGTGTATGCCTCCCTGACTTTTTCCAAGTGCCTAGAATTGTATACAATACATAGCTCTCAGTAAATACTTGCTGAATATGTTAATGGAGATTCTATTTAGTTACTTTGTTTGTTGGGACATTTCCTTGGCCCAAATTCTGAATTTTTTTCCTTATTTGGCTTTATTCAGCTAGAAGGTATGAAAAAGAAAATAATATTTTATATATTTTTAATTCTTTAGGGAAGTTTTACTTCAATAAGCCTTATATTTTGAATAATACTCCACTCCTGTGTTATTTTATCTGAAAATTAATAGAGAGCAAAGATAGAGTATGTATAATTATCTGACATTATTATATGTTTGAAATTGTTACGGATTATAATATGCGGAAGCTTTCTGGTTTCTTTCTAGTATACACTAACTGTAGGAATCACTGAATATTAATGAGAGAACTGCATATTTGTGTGTAACAGTGAGAATATATTATCTTCCTTCAGATGTTATCAGCTAAAAATAATTATTTAACAGTCATCCATGGTTTGTTTCTTTTTGAGAATTATAAAATGAAAATGTTACTAAAGAGAAATAACATCTAAGTTCAAACCATAAGATAGTTTGTAATTAAAAATCACAGGGGTAGGGGAATGGGTTAAGTAGGTGATGGGGATTAAGGAGTACATTTGTGGTGATGAGCACAGGTTGATGTATGGAAGTGTTGAATTACTATATTGTACACTTGAAACTATTATAACACTGTATGTTTACTAATTGGAATTAAAATAAAAACTTAAAAAATAATAATGGGGCAAAATAAAAAAAAAGAAATCACAGGATTGTTTTTTTCAAATTTAAAGACCTTAAATATTTTGTTTTATTTGACACACAGGGGTATGGGTTCTACATAAGTAGATTTAGAAAATTATCAATTGAGGCATGCATTTTTATATTGAAAAACCTAAATATTATGCTTTATGATTAGTGTGCATGTGTGTGACTAAAATTGTGTTTGTGCCATGCAGTGCCCTTATATACAAGTACTGTAAATTCTTAGAGAAGATGAAATCTAAAAAACAACAAAAAAACCCAACTCTTTTTCAGATATTGAAACAAGCCCTTACACACCTGTTAATCCTCAAGGAGGTTAAAAAAACACACACTCATCAACTTGTTTCGTGAAAAAATGGGGTACGTATGAAGCCAACATGTGTCTATATCAAACTCCAAGCTCTTTCCCCGAGAATGTTGCTTATCACCTACACTAGAGGTTTTTCTAATGGAGTAAACAAAACGCTCTCTGTATTAAAGGAGTCATACATAACTGAATCTGTGGAATAATAGGGGGATATGCATGATTAGATTTTATTGTATATGTTCCTAAGACATCATAACAATGGAGTGAAGTACAGTCTTCTAGTATGGTCTCTATATCACTCAGTGGCCAGATAGATTTAAAGATTCTGATACAGAAGAATCGTGGATGAATTTGATTATCTATTTGGCTGAAACATATTACCAGCTCATCTAGAGTACAGTCTACACTGAAACTTAACTTCCCATTCTCTCCGTTGTATCTATACTATCTTCCTAAAACAGATCTTAAAAATGTAATTGTTGGTAGATTGGTGTTAATAAAGAGCAGTGTGTGTACAGGGCCCTGCAGAGCAGCAACACTTAAGGTCTGCTATGAGGAAAGGGAGGTAGTTAAAGAGACAGAACAAAAGCATTCAGGGAATTGGGAAGAAAATCATAAAAGCACACAAGATTTGTGTCATGGAAACCAAGGAAAGGGGTGGATCAAGAAGAAAGGTGTGGTTAAGAATATCAAATGCTGCAGAAGCCCTTGGATCAAATACTCTCTGCAGCTCTCCCAGCTGCTGTTTTATCTTATAAATTTGTGTTTAGATAATGGTATCATTTGGGGGCATTCTGAAAATGCACCAGAGATCGAAACCTCTTTAGTTTTGCATAAGTCAAAATGCTCTGCAGATAAATTTAGCAAGGTAGATGCTAGACTGGTGATGATCAGGAAGACTAGAAAATGAAGACTTTTGTGGTGTGTAACTCATTTCTGATGTCTTCATATCTATCTATATAATTTTTGGTGCAATGAGGACAAACAAGCTTTTAGAGAAAATTAGAGTTGAAATTATGACAATTATACACATATGTAGATGTATTTATTGCGTGTATATATATATATCACCCTTAATTTGATGGAAACCAGTATTTTAATATGAAATTCTTCAAAAAATATTTTGAAGGGACCTTAAAATAGACAGTTTTTCAGGTTTTATTGTGGTAAGATGACAAACATCAATGTGCACCTGTATTTCAATGCTGTTATTATTGATCAGGTTGATTATCCTTCAATACATTTATTAAACATGGATAACATTTTTGGTGATTTTAATAATCAATACACCTTTAATGCAATATACAATATATGGAGTAGTCTTTTTATTTTCATGGTTACTTCTAGCTTGCTTTAAAAAAAATGTATTGCCTAATTGAGAAAGTGCTTGAAAGGATTCCACTGAAAACAAACCAGGTGCTCTTAAATCCCAAAGTAAAATAAATCACTTTTTAAAACTACATTCCAGAGGCGCCTGGGTGGCTCAGTCAGTTAAGCGTCTGCCTTTGGCTGAGGTCATGGTCCCGGAGTCCTGGGATCGAGCCCCTCATTGGGCTCCCTGCTCCGCGGGGAGCCTGCTTCTCCCTCTGCCTCTCCCCTCCACTTGTGCTCTCTCTCTGGTTCTCTCTCTCTCTCAAATAAATAAAATCTTAAAACAAAAACAAAAACAAAAAACTACATTCCAGGGCGCCTGGTTGGCTCTGTCATTAAGCGTCTGCCTTCGGCTCAGGTCATGATCCTGGGGTCCTAGGATCGAGCCCCACATCGGGCTCCTCGCTCTGCGGGAGGCCTGCTTCTCCCTCTCCCGCGCTCCCTGCTTGTGTTCCCTCTCTCGCTGTGTCTCTGTCAAATAAATAAATGAAATCTTTAAAAAAAAAAATAAAACTACATTCCATCCTTTACATAATCTAAAATGTGTAGTTTGCATCAAATAGCAGAGGAAATATTAAAATTTACTTGAGTGAGAATTTTGCTATTTGATTTGGTTGAAAACTTTTAATTTTTTGAAAAGTTGACCTTTGTTTCCAATTTCCAATGCAATTTATTTAATCTTAAGCCAAATCATAATTTCTTTATCATAAGGAACAGTAAGATTAATCTGAGTCTGAAAATCAAGCTAGAAACTTCTTAGGACTTTATTCATAAGAATTTTGGAGAAGGGGGCGTAGCTGTTGTTTCTGTTTATTAGATGTGAAAACGAGAGAAAGTCTGACCCATGAAACTATGGTAGTAGACATTAATATAGAGTCAACAAGGAGCTTTCTGTGACCATTGGATCTAAAACGCTGCCTGCTAACTCCACCCCTTGCTAGGTCACTCTCTAGGGCCTAACCCAATATTCTTCTTCTTCATTATACTTAATACTGTCTGAATATACATAATTATTTATTTGATTAGTTGCTTATTAGTCATACCAAGATTGTAAGCTCCATGAGGGCAGAGAATTTATTCTTGTTCATTGCTATATATCCCAGGGCCTAGCACAGTACCTAACAAAAATTAGGTATTCTATAAATCTTTTTGAATAAACAAATCAATGAATGTGTTCTTTCCCCACAGTTAGGCATCTTCTTTAGCAGATTTTCTAAGATACTATATTTTTAAGAAAGACGTAATTATAAGTCTAAATACCTGTCTTTGCCTACCTCAGGTAGGAGACTGCCAGTTACCATTACTCTAGTTATTCTGCAGGAACAGGGAGGAAACAAAGCAGTTCATGCTTCAAGCCTGGCAATTGCTTGGAGAAATCAGTCTTGACCACTTGCTAACATAGTAATATGTATAAACAATGATTTTGCCCAGCATGTTAGTGTCCCTGCAGTATGTCCCCCACATATTCTCTACTCTTGATTCAACTGTGTAGCAGACATGCGTTTTCATTGGAACTGATCTGATTCCCAGCCCCATAGATGAGGCCAGATGGGTCTAAATTAGGATAGTTCCGTCTCCCTGGACATAGTGATTGCCTCTGGAAACCTTAGCGTTAGCCAATTAGGAGACTTTCTCACTGCCACAAATATTGATTGAGGGTGAGCAAAAGACCGAAGCCAGTCCAATGATAACAAAGCTCAGGTTGTGGGAGATACTATCTCTCTCTCCTATGTGCTAACCAGAAAGCGTGTGACCCAGGAGGAGTAGCAGCTATCTCCTTGCCAATCAGGAGGGCCAGCCTGGTTAAAAAGCTCAGCAGGCGGAAATCCCAAAGAAGCGGTTCTGCCCCAGTGAAACTCTTCTTGTCGCTCTTCGAAACTCTTCACACCTTACTTGTATGAGACTCATTACTTTGGCCATTTTCAGCTGGGTATTCCAAAACTCAAAGCTAAAAGCCTCCTACGATGTTATTGAAATGATCTCTGACTCCACTTTGTCCCTCAGCGTCCTCAACTAATCAGGTGCCTAAGCCTTATGATTTGTTCTCCTTGATAGTTATCTGTTCCTCCTGACTTAATTTGGGTCCTTCTGTTTTCCTATCTGCCCTAGCTTGCTAACAGGTCTCTCTTATTCTAATTTACTTAATAATTTAAAATTTTTCAAAGATTCCTACTGCTTCTAGGATAATGCTTAAATTCTTCAGAAGTCATCAGGAAACTTTGGTCTTCTTCTACTTTTTAAAATTCATCCAGAAATCTAACACATAAACTGCTCTGGTTGTCTGAATGTAATATATATTTTATTCTCTTTGGGCCTTTGCCTGTTTATCTTCTGGAATACTTTGACCCCCTATAATCAGACAACTCAGCTAAAATACCATCTCTTTGGTAAAGAGTTTCCTAATTACTTTTCTTTTACTTCCTGCATGACAAGTTGCTCATTCTTCAATGTTCTCATGGCACTTTATACACACACTCATCAATACTTTCCACATTGTGTTGTAATGATTTGTTTATAGTGTGATCTCCCTTCTAGACTGACTCATTGAGGGCCAGGTCTGGATGATGACACTGTTTTCTTCCCAGCAGCCTAAGGCTCTACATGTAGTACACATTTAATAAATGCTTGCTGATTATGTGAATAAAGGACTGAATTAGTCTCCATGGTTATTATCTCAAAACATACTGTCAGAATACACATCCACATGTACTGTTCAAAAATGAAAACAATTAAAAAGAATATGGTACCTAACGTCTCATATCTTACAGGTTGTTCTTTGTGGACTTTAAAACAACTGTACACAGGATTATTGCTTGTTAAGATCTCCTAAATTTAGATTCATTTTTTAAAAATTATAATTTTCATCTTTTTTCCAGAAAGACTTCTCTTAGTTCAAACTGAAGCAGAGCCAAAAGACAACAGGAGGTTTAAGCTCTACTTGTCTGTATTTACTTGGTCTAAAATAGCACTGGACTTTTGTTATATGAGGTTTTCATATGATTTGAGAAAAAAAAGTTTTAACCTGCTGCTTTGTTTGAACAGTGATGGCAAAAACTAAAAATAACAAGATTCCAAATGCGTGTATGGAAATTAAAACACAATTTTGGGCAATTGCTGTAAAAACTTCCACTCTCTTTATACACCTTTAGACTTAGCTGGAGCCAGATCTGCCCACAAAGGAGATGTTTAGCTGATAGGTCCTCTTTATGAAAGGCCTTTTCCAGGGGCCACATCTTGGGGGGGGTTGGGTAAGGGAAGTGTGTGGTTCTGTCTAAATTTCATCCAGGACTTCTCTCCCCATCTGACCCTGGAGATTGCTGCAATTTTAGCTTCCTGTGGTAGGCAGTAAAAAAACAAAAAACAAAACAAAACAAAAAAACAGAAAGCCCCCATAAAACAAAAACAAAAAACCCCAGAAACCTAAATCAGGAATGGTAGAAAGACACCTAACCAAGTCCAGGGAGTATCCAAGCTGCTGGTGCCGCTGGCTATATGTTCATAAGCAACAAAGCATACTTCTGACTTGCACCGTGCATCAACCATAGTAATTCAGACTTCTCTGTGGATGAGCCTTGAAAATACCTTACTGTTGGAGAGAAACGGTTTTGTAGTTCATTTTTAAAAATAAGAGGAAAAAACCACATTTATCTGCAGAACGCTATTCAGAAAACATCTCCCTTAAGGAAATGTCTGAAATAAGGGGTTGTAGAAGAACAGTGTGAATGGGACGTAGAGCGTGAGTGAAGCCATTCGAATAGGTTGCCATTAAAAGAAAGGTCACAGTGATGCAGCCAACTAAGTAGGCCTGAACTAAGAATACCACAGAGCTGCCTGTTGGACTAAGATGGCTTTGATGGAAAATGACAAATGAGATTGACAGGGGCATCTGAACCCTTGCAGCTGTTTCATTTCATGCATTCTTCTCCAGGATGGCTACTGCATGGATTTAAGAAGCTGTAGACAGCAGTCATTTAAGGAAATGGACACCATGGCGAAATCATCTTAGAATGAGATCTGGAGTAGAGGTTCAGTTTGGCCAGAACGTGCAGATCCCAGCCATTCACCGGCTTAGTCCCTATTCTCTGCACTGGTTTTCCCTAACAACTTTTACAGCTCTTTTTACCCCTTACTTGCATCTAAAGGTAGTTTCGTAAATCCAGGTTATTTAAATGTCTTACCTGCTAAAAATCCTGTATTAATGAAAACAGTAGGTGTTGGAACTTAAATGTTTCTAATCATGGCTCTGCCCTTGTCTGGCTGTGTAGCTCTGGGCAGGTCCTTTGAGGCTCTCATTCCTCATCTATAAAATGGGAATAAAAATACTAAGGCATAATTTACAGAATTATTACAAGACATATTAGACAGCATATGTAAATGACTAGGCACAATTTGGGAATTCTTAATTATGGCAAGTAATATGTTGGCTTTCAAAGTTAATTTAGCAGTTAGACCTTTTTATTCAAAGATCATCTTATATTGTGACATATATATCACACATATACATACACATATACACATATATGTGGAGACATAGATATATACATATTCATATATACACATACATATATACCAGTTGAAAGCAGTATATTCTAAACTGTGGTTATATACAGTATAGTAATATTTTATAATTTCATGTCAAATTATTTTGAAGTCAAACAATTAGAAAAGTAAGCTTACCGTGATGAAAATGAAAATTGGATAAAAATAGTAATCATAAGAAACAGTTATTTGGAGAGGTGCTAGCAAGGGGCGAGTCAGGATTCCAACCCAGCCAGTGTGACACTAGAGCCTTTGTCTTCAGGATCCCATTGCCCCTGCAGCCACGCTGTTTGATATTTTGTATTATATTCAAACTATTGATAATATTGGTACAGAAACAAGTAGTGACAAATTGTCAAAAAGTTTAAATAGTTTTCATAAAAATTCTGAAGACTGTTTAACTATAGTAATGCATAAAGTACAAAGGAGATTATTAGGGTACTTCCTTTTCAACATTAAACCACTAAAATTCCTAATGACTTTATACCTCCCTTAAATGGTAAAGGTCAGTTTGCATGAATTTGTATATGGATTTCCTAGCCATTCAGGAACTCATTAGTTTATCCAAAACTGGATTTTGAACACATGTTTAAAATTTTTATTTAAATCTTTATTGCATGATTAAAAAAACATTTTCAGATATAGCTTGAAATGTAATGATAATTTGAATGTAGTTATTAAATTGCTTTCTAAATAGGTCCAAAGGTGAAACTATGATTTTATTACTACATTCTGTATGAACCTTCAGCATAGTAAAATGTATGAACCATAGCATAGCAGACTCTTCATTACTTAGTTGATCTCATTATAAGCTTATCTGAGAGATGTTTAGCTACTGGGCTTTGGGTCAGGAAAATTTAGTGATTTCTTACTTTAGGTAATATATTTAAACCACTGACCATGGGGTAGCCAGTAAGCCTCTGTATTAAAAACTAAAGTTTAGAATTCAGTGCCCAAATCATCACACATAACATAGGAAAGTTTGCCTTGATAAAATTAACAATTTTTATGACAGTCTTCTACAGTGTCTTGCAAGATACTGGCAATTGCACAATAAAAATGAAGATAATGTTCATACTCTATATGCAAGTCACTGGAAGAGGGAATGCATCCCAGTTTATGAAAATGTGTTTTTTCCTTAGATATCTACTGGCTTTAATGTATCAGGAATATCTATCTATGCATCTATTTAGAAATGTTTTTTATCATCTATCTAATTGTCTGTTTCTTATCTGAACTCTAGTTCTTCATCTTTGAGCCCTGATTTATGCTCTCTTGACTATTTTGAATTATTTTATGTAATCTTTTTCTTGTTCTCGTATACATTTCCACAAAATTAGTTTTCGTTTCCCACCATTTCCTCATTCTCAGTGACCCCCGAATGCTTGTTACAAGTGATTCTCAAAATGGAATACCCGTAAGAATCGTCCAGGGAACTTTTAAAACATGCAGATTTCCAGATCCCATCTGCTGAGCTTCTTACTGCAGGGTTGGGCTGAAGCCCCAGAATCTGTGTTTTCCAAATGTGTCCCATTGATTCTGATGCAAGTGGTCTTTGGAGCTCACTTTTGAGAAATTCTGCTGGAGTGAATTTGTGAAAATGGCATGAAAAGTTAGTTTGCCATATTGAAGAAATGTTGACTTTCCAACACTAGAAAATACTGAAAGACTATGATTTGGACCGTACAAAGATAAAAAAGAGTAGTTTTTAATAGGGGGCAACTTGCTTCTAATTTATGCAACTTATAAAATGGAGAAGGGCAGGGCGCCTGGGTGGCTCAGTTGGTTAAGTGACTGCCTTCGGCTCAGGTCATGATCCTGGAGTCCCTGGATCGAGTCCCGCATCGGGCTCCCTGCTCGGCAGGGAGCCTGCTTCTCCCTCTGACCCTCCCCCCTCTCATGTGCTCTCTCTCTCTCATTCTCTCTGTCTCAAATAAATAAATAAAATCTTTAAAAAAAAAA